>NC_066347.1:15979480-16301954 GCF_024516045.1 Bombus affinis
GTGTAGTATTTTGGCATGCACGAGTAATCAGAAAAGATGCTAAATCCATAAGAGAATCTTGACTTGCTGAGAAATGTCCACTTTCAGATTCACTGGACTGTAAATCATGCATAATTATTCGTAACAAATTAGAGAAATTCATTGTTTATACTATAAAATTACTTACTGTTGTTACAGCTGTAGATGAAGAATCATTAATTTGTACTTCTCTATCTAATTTTTCAACTTTTTCAGATTCCTTTTCTTTTATTAATGTCTGATGTGCCCTTTTGATGCTTTCAAAATCTTCATACTTCAAAGCTTGTACTAATTGCAACAAATACAACATTAAGTCATCATCAGGTGCTTGATTAAGTCGAGTAATAGCATATCTTCTAACAGCTGGATGTGTAAATGCTGGGCCAAGTAACTCTAATGCATCTTCAGGGTCAGGTGGTGCCCATAATGCTAACATTTCTAATGCTTGTCGTTCTTCTCCAGCAACTTTCCAATTTACGCATTTCACGAATTTTGTTAAAGCCTTCTTTTGATTTGACAAATAAAATCTATATTTCCAAATAAGATCTTGTTCTTCTGTAGAAAGAGCCGTTGTTGGCGGATAACTTAATATTATGTTTAAAGCATCACGAACATTTGAAGTTGGTTTTAATTCTCGAGTATGGCCACCGCTTCGTAAACTTCGAGCCAATTTATGATGTTTTGCTTCCACAAGATTTTCCTAACAATAAAAATATATGAATGAATATAATAATTATACATATACTACACATAGATATATATAAGATAATGATTTAAGGGTAAGCCAAATAATAAGAACTGACTTTTTTATTTTTTCTCTTTCTTGGAAATAATTATAGCTTTTACGATAATAATCATAAATAAAGTTGAAATCTATTGTATATTTTATATAAAAGTTTGTAATTATACTTACTTGCAAAATTTCATAATCGGGCAAAGTTACAACATCTGGTTGTGATCTGTGTTGAACAACTTCATCCCCATCTTTTTCGTAATACACTATAGAGTACTATAAATATATATAAAATATTTAAAATATTTAGATTAATAATAAAATTTATAACAAAATTATAAATAACTATTATATAATAGCCTACAGCACCAAAATTTAAAGTTTTTCATACCGGTATTCCATCCATAGTAATTTCAGGAAACTCAATCATTAAGTACAAGTATTCAGATGCTCTTTTCTCTCTTTCATTAATTAACTCAATTTCTCTAAATGTTAATCGGTCCAGCCAGTCAACTTTATTCATTTGACCATTCCTGTGCTTCTTGACAAGTTTTGCTAATCGTTGCATTTGTTCTTTCCCATGATCTCTAGTTTTTCCTGGTGTACTAGTTAGTACACTACCATCTGCTTCTACCCCAGGCCACACTCTAAGGTCTAGCATTCCTTGACGAAACACTCCATGTTTTCCAAATAAAGATATTGTTGTACCACCAACTGGTAATTTTCTACCAGGTCCAGCACAGTCATATAAACTTATACATAATTGAGCATCTCGTGGTAGATCAGAATAAGAAATCGGTAGAGTTACCCATTGATTCCAACTAAGAAAATTCATATATATATTACACGTATTTTAGAAAAATACTGTCACCATACTTCCAAAACAATAATACATACTTCCAACGTGATGTGAAATGTTTATATGCTGTATGAACGGGTAAAGCAAGTGGTCTACCACCAGCCCACACCTGTAAAGAAGCTGCTAAATCCCCACGTCCTCCATTGGTTCCATATAGACCAGAGTATTTCAACATAGGGTCGATAAGCAATTTATCATATTCTGGTCGTTGTCTTTTTCCTTCTAATGTTCCTCTATGAAAAGGAAAATGTACTATATTAGAATAATTTACATTAAAATTGATATGTATTCATATGGCATTTTAATTAAAAGATCCAGATAATCCGTAATGAAATATTTGATTGTCTGTACTACATTTAAATTAGAATTTGTAATCGGATTATTTTATATTTTATGATACTACCAGTAGTCCACCTGTTTTTATTGGGGAAATACATTATGGAACATTTATTATGGTAACCTGATAGCAGCTGATACTGACACTTATTACATTTCACACACTTACAATTAAATCTTACATTTTAATTTGTATTTTCGTGTCTAACGAAGAACTGTACACATAGAAAAACTTATCATTAATATCTTCCATCATTTTATGAAATTACAAAGTTAACATATTTCTCTACTTCACATTTTCCATCATTCTGCCGCGTCTATTGTGCTTAATACATTGGTATATATACCATACTGCATGAAGGAATATTGCTACCATAGGGATGTGATATATGTACGTACATAACATATATAGGTATAAATATTTCCTAATAGAGTCATCTATAGTATTTTTAGTAATATAAAAAGTTATGGTAACAGATGTTGGTAACAATTTTTATATTATCGATTGTTAATCAGAAAGTTGTATCACAACTTTCATGCTTTCGTTTATAAGTAGGCAACTTATCATTTGTAAACAAAGTTATAGCATCACACAAAATCTGTATAAATAGTGTACAAAATACATAATTTATATCTTAAAGCGTACCTTTTAATTTTACTTCTAATTTTGTTGCAAATTTACTAATAATAAAGATTTGTCTTTTTTATCAAATATTAAAGATATTATACAAGTACTATGAAACAAAGATATTATAAAATTTATTTTTATTATAGTATTATAATATCTAATATTTTACTATTTCTTTCTATTATAATTTTTTATTGTTATTTACTTCACTATCAATACACAATATGTTTTTGTGAATATGTTTCTTATTCTTACAGTCTTGTTGTATTTTGACAGATAAATAAATCATAAAACATAATATTTCAATATAAATATTTATTATTGAAATACATATAGCATTGCTTGAATAAAAAGTAAGTAGTTATTTTATTCCTGTTTTTGTATTATTGTAAATTAAAAAAATTTTAATAAAAGCAAAAGCAGAGAGGAAATTCTTCTCTGGCAAAAGCAACCATAGGGATATTTCACATTTTTGTTGGCAATACCCATTTTACTGAAGTATATTTCATTCTAGGAATATTCTTCAATCGTCATCCCCATTTCTAACCAATTATTACGAGTTCTCGTCTTTCGTTTTCTTCTGGAAAAGTCAGACGTGTACTTAACTACCATTTTTTGTCATAGTATTTTACTACTATAGTAATTGAAGAAAAATGTTTGGATCAGGGGCTGCTCCGATCGTAGTACTAAGTATGTAAAACAATTACGATTTTGGTTGTCATTTATTTCAATAGTGAGATTAAGAAAAATTTATTTCGTTATGTCGTGTGCTTTGATTATTGCAGGTCAAAATACGAAAAGGGATACCGGTCGAAAAGTTCAGAGAGAAAATATACAAGCTGGGAAGGTGAGTCTGTACGATGCATAATTTACGTACATATTTGCCTTTTAAGGTCTTCATTAAATATCTGTACGCCCACGTGTATATTCTGTACGAATAACTTTCGTTACGAAAAATTGATGCTACGTAATAATATAAAATATAGTATTTATAACATTTATGACAAATAAGGTCGGAGTAAAATTTATATATCAAATATTAAATAAATTACTTTAAAATTGAGAACGAATATGAACTAATTCTACATTATTTACATATTTAGGTGTTTTTTAAAAATAAATTTAAATAAATTTATTTTACATTTAACATGAATCTACGAATTTTTAAATGTTGTATCTTTTTATAAAGGCCATTGCAGATGTTATTCGAACATGTTTGGGACCACAAGCTATGTTAAAAATGTTGATGGATCCAATGGGAGGTATAGTTATGACCAATGATGGAAATGCTATATTACGAGAAATAACGGTACAACATCCAGCTGGAAAATCTATGATAGAAATAGCTAGAACTCAAGATGAAGAAGTTGGGGATGGCACTACATCGGTTATTGTATTGGCAGGAGAAATTTTAGCTACTGCTGAACCTTTTCTTGAGCAAAATATGCATCCTACAATTATAATAAGAGCATTTCGCCAGGCTTTGGAAGATATGGTGGCTATTCTCAATGATCAAGTCAGCATAGATCTGGATTGCAACAATAGAAGCAAATTGATTCAGGTCATTAATTCCTGTGTGGGCACCAAATTTATTGGACGTTGGTGTGAATTGGCATGTCAAATTGCTTTAGATGCAGTTTATACTGTAATGCTTGAAGAGAATGGTAGAAAAGAAATAGATATAAAACGTTATGCAAAGGTGGAAAAAATTCCTGGTGGCACTATTGAGGATAGCACTGTTCTTAAGGGAGTAATGTTCAATAAGGATGTTACTCATCCAAAAATGAAAAGATATATTAAGAATCCAAGAATAGTTCTATTGGATTGTTCCTTAGAATACAAAAAAGGAGAATCTCAAACTAATATAGAAATAATGAAAGATACAGATTTTACCAGGATTTTAGAATTGGAAGAGGAGTTTGTTAAGAAAATGTGTGAAGATATTATATCTGTAAAACCAGATGTAATAATCACTGAAAAAGGAGTATCAGATTTAGCACAACATTATCTTGTTAAAGCTGGAATTTCTGCTATCCGTAGATTGAGGAAAAGTGATATTAACAGAATTGCAAGAGCTTGTGGTGCAACTGTTGTTAATCGTACAGAAGAATTACGAGAGGAAGATGTTGGTACTAGAGCTGGTCTTTTTGAAATTAAAAAACTTGGGGATGAATACTTTTGCTTTATTACAGAATGTAAAGATCCTAAAGCATGCACTATAATTTTGAGAGGTGCCAGTAAAGATGTGTTAAATGAAACTGAAAGAAACTTACAAGATGCTCTTCATGTTGCAAGAAATCTTCTTATTGAACCTAAATTAGTACCAGGTAATATTTATTATTAATATAGCATAATACACAAAACGCGCATGTAAAATATGTATTATTATATTGTATTTGTATTCTTATACATAAAGGTGGAGGAGCTGTGGAAATGGCAGTATCAAGGCTTCTAACAGAAAAAGCAGCAAGACTTGCAGGTGTAGAGCAATGGCCTTACAAAGCAGTGGCACAAGCATTAGAAATAATTCCAAGAACGCTTGCACAAAATTGTGGAGCAAATACAATCAGAACCTTAACTGCATTACGGGCAAAACATGCCACTGAAGGAATGACATGGGGTATTGATGGAGAAACTGGTCAATTGGTAGATATGAAAGAACGTGGAATTTGGGAGCCTCTATCTGTGAAACTGCAAACATATAAAACAGCTATTGAAACTGCTATTTTGCTGTTAAGAATTGATGATATTGTATCAGGAAGCAAGAAGAAGAAATCAGATAATGAGCCTGGTCAACCTGCACAAGTTTCAGAAGAATCTATGAAAGATTAAAAACACTGAATTTATATTGCACTTGCAAAGCTTTTATTTGTTAACATTTCATAATTCGTATTCATGATAATTTTATCAAAACTTAATTCATGTTTATGAGAAGCATTATTTGCCTGTCTGTATGCATTTTCATAATAATAAAAATACTTTAAGGTATTAAAAATTGATGCAAATATTATATCTATTTATATATTGTTTTCAGTAGTTCATTTCCTTAACCGTATCAACAATGTTTCATAAACTGTCTCAGTGCATGTTTAATATATAGCAAAATAATAATATGATACTGCTTAAATATTATGTTCTGAATCTTTATGTACCTACCACTTTCACATTTACATTATAATACTTGTTATTAACTTCAGTTCCACCAAATGGGTAAATATTTTTATTCAAAATTTTGATCTTTATAAATTTTTAATTATTCTTAAATTTTATGTTCATATATCAGTGTCTCAAATAGCTTGAACTATTCTCATTACTTCAAATATTGAATAAAATGTTCATTGAGAATTTCTGTAGAAGATTGTAAGTATTTTGTTATCAATTTTTATCATTTGCTTGATTTGTTACAAACGATCAAATCATTGTAAATATAATTCTTCATAAATCATAAGTTTTAGGTATTTAAAAAAACTGGCAAGATATAGCCAGTTTCCTATCCCATTCTTCATAGTCTTTTTAAAGAAAGGTAACATTAATTTATAACCTTTAATGATAAGTAATTAATAATAATCAACGAGGTGTAAATCGAGCAGTTGGTATAATGTAAATTTTAGATTCTAAAAAATGAAAAAAAGTTCAAGGAGATTGTAATACATTTTGAGGAAGGTGGCGTTTCACGCGACATAGGTATATTGATTGTGTGTGTAGGGTGGCCGGCATGAGTAAAGGCCGACGAATGGGACACAATTTTCGTAACGGCTCTTTGCGAAACTTAAAACTGTTCGGATAGACTGAACGATGAGCATGAATGTGAGATGATGCCAGGCACGTCTCGCAAATTGGGAACTTCGAACGGTGGTAAAAACCGACTTCCTTTCAATTGTTTTTAATCTTTCTACACAATATCGATGTCGATGTTTCTGTCAAGGCTGGCAGATGTTTAATATATCTTCGCGATTCGATACGATCAAGAGATGCAAAGTGTATCAACAACATTTTTAATGCACGATTATTCTGATCTTAATGAAAATACATCCACGTGGCTACGTGTGTACGGAAGTGAATTTCATATCTGTTTACTACTGGATTGACAGGTGTCTATGTTCTGTTAGTTTTGAACGACGACTATTAATAAATAATTATTATTGTATAGCATTACACATTGATTTTAAAAGATTAAAGAACATTCGTTATATTACTTCTGTTCTATTTATATTGATAGATATTTGTAAATAATGTTGTTTAAGATAAGTTGTTCATGTAGAAATAAAACGTTTATTTTGTAAACATTCGTATTTTTGTTATATACATATATATACATATGGATATCTTTTGAATAATATTATGTTTGTGAGAAAATTTATTTTCTATTAGTTGATAATTTTATTTTAGTATCTATCAAGTTCTTTTTATTTTGTTGACAGAATACATATAATTTCTGTATTGGTAAAGTGATATATATAAGCAAAGTATATATCTTTTACATGTAAAAATCTTTATTTATTAAATAGGCCCTGAGTGGGACACTTTAATGGAGGTTCACCATGAACCAATTGAAAAAAACTATAAGTTACTGGAAGAAATTGGAAAGTAAGTTGTCATACAATGTACAGTTTGCATTTATAATAAATATATGAAATTACAAATCTACATATTTATAATTTACAGGGGACAATTTGCAATAGTACGGAAATGTATGGAAATAAAGACTGGAGAGTTTTATGCTGCCAAAATTATGAGAAAAAGACGAGTTGCCAGAGGCGTGGCAGCTGAAGATATTGGTAGATATTTTTGTATATTTGATAATACTTTTCCTGTATAAATAATTGTTGAATTTTTGTTTTAGCTCGAGAAGCAGGTTTATTAGCACGACTAAGACATCCAAATATTGTTTCATTGCACAAAGTTGTTGACACAGGCACAACAGTTGTTTTACTTTTAGAATTAATTTCAGGAGGAGAACTTTTTCATTGGGTACCATCTGGTGAATTAGAAGCTGCACATGTGGTTTGTAATTTTTTTTTTAGTAAATGTAATCTAAAATAACTAATATAAAACAAATACTCAACAATGTAAATTTGTATAGGTTCGTCAAGTTTTAATGGCTCTTAGTCATTTACATTCTCATCAAGTTGCTCATTTAGATATCAAACCTGAAAATATCCTGTTATCAACTCCACCACCAATGCCAAATATAAAATTAATAGGTAAGTTATTACATTAAAGTTTACATGTGAATGTATTGTTTAAAACATGTAACAAAAATTTGTATATTTCAATATACAGATCTAGGTCTTTCACATCGATTAGTACCTGGATCTGAACACAGAGCATTATTTGGTACACCTGAGTTTGTTGCTCCTGAAATTGTAAATTATGAACCACTCAGTTTGGGAACTGATCTTTGGGCAGTTGGTGTTTTAACATATATTCTCTTAAGTGGTGCATCACCATTTCTAGGTGAAGATAAACAAGAAACTTATGCGAATGTTGCTGCTTGTCAATATCAGTTTGACAATGAATATTTCAGTACAGTATCTGAAATTGCCAAAGATTTCATACAATCCTTGTTGATCAAGGATCCAAAGTAAGTATGAAAAATTTAGAAGCAGTGTTAGAAAGTTTAATTTTAAGATATATAATGATTTAAAATGGAATGAAGTAACAATGAAAAATTTGATTTTCAGAGAAAGAGGAACCGCAGAATCGTGCCTTAAACATCCTTGGATCCTCACGGTCTGTTCCTGAAAGCAATATTATAATTTCCTTTGTAATTGCCAGAGCTGACTATCATTTTTATTTTCTATCATTCATATTATTCTTTGATTTCTCATGAAATAATGTTTATTTATGTACATCGCATAACGAATGTTAGTAGCATTTGTACAGTTACATACCAATTATACATCATGCATATACATTATTTCTCACAGAATATACATAAGTTAAATGTAACAAATTTTTTTATTGAATATATGTACCTTAATTATTATGTTTTAGAAAATATAATTTTTTACATAGTACTATATAATATAGAAATGTTATTCATGTTGATAATTCATTTTTAAGGAAACGTTTTTATTGGCATTTGTATATAAATATATGACTTCGTAATTGTATATTGTAATGTAATTGATCATAAAACACGATATACATAAAATACATACATAATATGTACATAAAATAATATAGTATTGAATAGTTGTGTTTGTTTGTTTTTCTGTAGGAATCAGAAGCCTCTCAAGGTCTTGGTGGAGCAATGATCAGTGCCGTTAAACGAGGCTGTGTTGAGGCTGTGTCTCAGTTACTATTGCAAGGAGCACCATTGAATGTGAAAGATTCTGTAAGATTCTTTTCGCTATATACGCCCAAATGTAATATAAATAAAGTGTGAATAATTTTGTTTTTTAAACAGAAAGAAGATACGCTTTTACATATAGCTTGTGAAGCAGGGGATGAAGGAATGGTAACTTTTTTAATAGAGAATGGAATAGACTTGGATACACCGAATAAGAAAGGCTTAACACCACTACATGTGGCTGCTAGACATGGTTATATTAATCTTGTTAGACATTTGTGCCTTGCTGGTTGTGATGTTGATAAAACAAATCGTGGAATTAGAGCGGATGTGACAGCAATCAAATATGGACATCCAGATATTGCATCATTGTTGGATAAGCTTCGAAATGTATGTTATTAAAATGGTCTATTTTTGTTATATTTGGTATTACATTAATGTACTTATTTAAAATTATAGCCCATTCAACGTGAAAATTATATTAAACAGTTACAACCAACACACAGACCAATAGATCGTTTACACATAAGACTCTTAGGACATTGTGCATCAGGAAAATCATCCTTAATAAATTCTTTAAAATCGGGTATTTTTAGTTTTGGATTTTTTAGAAGATCAAGAAGTCAGAATTATACTACAAAGGTATTTATTTTTAATACTTTAAATATAAAGTAAAGGTATATATTATATTTATTTGGCACGTTGAGAGTGAAAATTATTTTTACTAAAACTAATTTTATAGAGAGAACCAAGTATTGAATTAGATGTAACTAGTAAGCACGGCTCACTTAGTTTTGAGTACAGTGACAGTGAATATGAAGGTACACAAGGAGTAGAATGGAGTCGCGGTAACGTAGGTAAGGAACATAACTAAATATTCTTATTTATGATTATATGAAATTACATATATTTATAAATTTATTAATTAATAAGGTGGTGAATGTATCTTTTGGGAGTTATGCGGTCGGGAAGAATTTTTACCATCTTATCACTATGTACTTACTTTTCAACAACCTGTTGTACACCTTATTACAGTTAGTCTTAGAGAACCACTCACTATACAACTTCAGCAAGTAAAATTTTGGCTACGATTTATTTCAGATCGTATTGCATCAACTAATTTTGGTAAGTTTAACGATCTATTTATAAGGAAGAATATAATTATATTTATTAATTATTTATATATTTATAAATTACATGTCTTTGTCAAATATGTTTTTGCAACAGGTTTTGGTGGCAAATATAATGATGTAAAAGTAATCTTAGTCGGTACTTATGCTCCAGAACCTCTTGCTCCAAATACAAATAGTGCAAGCCTTCTTGCCTCCCTTTTACCTTTTTTGAGAGAGTTCGCACTAATTTTGGGAGATGAACCCCAAATGGTCGCAGTGGATGCAACTAATCCTTCTAGCCCTGGTCTGAAACTTCTAAGATCATACTTGAATAATGCAAGGATGGAATTTTTAGAGGTGAATTATGAAAGTAACCATATTTACATTTTTTACACATATTACAAAACAAATTTTTTAAAAAGTATTATTACGAGTCTCTCAGATTTAACCGAGTTTCCATAATAACTCGTAATTAATTCTTTATTAAACTCAATCAAATTTAAGACATTTAGATATTTGAAATTTTGAATTAAATTTTTAAGACACACCAATTTAAGTAAACTATTGCATGTCATCATACATAATATCAAATTAAGATCATTGTATGAAGATCACTTACTTTAAATTAAGAATGTAGGATGTAAATCATAAATGAATATGTTATTGCATTAGTATATTGATGATAATTTCTTATGAAATGAGAAAGATATTTAAGGGTGTAAACATATTTTAATATTTATGATTTACATCTAGGAATCTCAGTTCAACATGAAAATCTACAATCATTTCATGCTTGGTTGCACGAGCGACTCGTTTAGTAAAAAAAAGGTCAATTGATATATCACTGAAAAATTGATGCCAAATATACAAAATATTAAAAGGTTTAGGTTCAGCTTAATATATTTGTGTACATAATTATACTTCCACATCTTTTTACAGGGATATCGCCAGTGTTTGTACAGCATGCAATAAATGTGTGCATTAACATTTTCAAAACGATTCTGATCAGAATCGAGTCATTTCATTTGCATAGTGCCAATTACATTTAAACGATTCACGTCTCTTTGATTTCAAATCCCGCAATGTTAATACTATGTTGAACAAAGCATTCATTCCTAAATATGATGCAATCCTTTTTGTTGAAGTTATGATTCAGTAATCCATGGTCATTTCATGATGCATGGTTGATTTAATATATATGTATAAGTAATTAAGCTCACCAAATATAATACTTTGTATTATCCATAATTTTCGATTAAAATAATTATTTGCGACATTTAATCAAGCACATTCTCTAAAAAAACAAATATTATAAGTAAAATTTCTCAAATCTGCTGTCACTTTATCACATAATCAATTTACTAACGACATATATTTTAGTTGCTGA
Organism: Bombus affinis; assembly: GCF_024516045.1. NCBI lineage: Eukaryota > Metazoa > Arthropoda > Insecta > Hymenoptera > Apidae > Bombus > Bombus affinis. The sequence goes on from NC_066347.1 coordinate 15,990,849, forward strand.
TTATTTGGTCATTAACGTTTATTAACATCAGCCTTACTGCATGCAATGCATGATGTAGGAAGGACCGGAAGTTGCAGAAAGTATTCTCCGACGTGACACGCCGCGGGCTGCGGCCTCGTACGTGCCCTTGGCGAATCTTGATAAACAGGTCGAACTATTTCTCAATTCCTTTGATAAAAGTGATGCGTATAATGAAGCTGTAATTTATTTAATAATTACTCTAATGCTTTATCCCATTAATACATACGTGCACTACTGTCCAATGCAATTAAGAAACTACTCTTGTATATATTTTCTGCATCAGTGTATTATTTAATACTTTTCCCTTGTATTTTATTGTTAAAGATTCCATAATTTTATTATAGAGTGCACTAGTGTGGACTGGTCTTGCTGAATCTTGGAGATCGTACATGCAATCATTAGAAGTATTTCCAGTTATGCTAACACAGGAGGAATTTTTGAAGGAAGTGAGAAAAATTAATCCATTAGTTTCCTTAGAGCACTGTAGACATCTTGGCTTACAATTACAGGTTTCTGTTCCTACTGTTGTATCTTTTCCATTTAGTTTTTGTTCTTGATACATTAATTAAGATTTAATCTGCAGAATTTAGGAGAATGTATGCTTCTTCCTGGGAATTTAGTAGTTTTAAGTCCAGAATGGTTTTGGCAGGATGTAATAAATTGGCAATTAAGCCTAGAACAAAGAGGACGTCTTGGTGGTCGTACTACAGGGGTTTATGCTTTAGAAGATTTTCAGGCTCGTTGTCCTTGTCCTGCAGGACAAGCTTTACAAGCTTTACAGGCTGTAAATTTATGTGTGCCGGTATGTATTTAAATGTCTGCATTTTATTCATAAGATAAATTTATGTTATTTTATTTCAGTGTGAGGTGGATGATGATGAAGTAGAATATGAAATACCATGTTTAAATCTCGTCGAGCGTTTACCAGGATTATGGGAACCATGGAAATCTTGCTCCAATGTTTTACCTCATTCTGGTCTTCGCCTTTCTCCATCCGAAGCACCCTTATATCATTTGACTGCAGTATTTCCACATTTACAAGTATGTAAAAATAACAAGCACTTATGTAATTTTATAATTGTAATCACATTTTTGATAATAATGTTATATAGGCACAATTGAGGAAAATTACACAAACATGGGATCCATCAAATTCAGATTTATATCAATGGTGGAGAGGATCAAAATTATGTATTGGTCCTTGTGAAAGTATTATTACTTTCGAAGAAGAAGAACAGAGTTGTATAGAGATAAGAGTACGTGGACCGCGAGGTACCAGTGCTCAATGTTTCGCTCTTTTCAGCATTATTCTCGATGCTATTGAAACAACGATTGAATTAGTTGCTCCTGGCATGTTACTTGAAAGACATTGGTTAAGTCCTAGTCAACTTCGGGAATATGATGAAGTTAGTTATCTAATAATAGTTAAATAAGAAAGTAACGCAATATAAGAAAGTGTATTTAATGTTTTTTATGAAATTTTATAGGTAATACATTCTTGGGAACCAGCACCAGTTATATCAGCTTTAATTGATAAAGGTCTTGAAGAAGCAACACTCAAAAATCCTTTAAATGGTCAAGAAGAAACTATATGGGAAATAGTAGGCTGTGGACTACCTTTAATAGAAAGTTGTCTTCCTGGACCAAAGCAACCAATAAAACAAATCAAGTCTGCTGTACAAAGAAGATTGGCGCAAATGCTCGATCCCCCTGATCATCATGGAAGAGATTGGTGTTTACTTGCTGTGAGACTAGGTTTGGGAGATCGAGTCGCGCAACTAGATAGTACAGTAGACAGTCCAACATTAAGGTGAGACAAATTTGTAATAATTATTTATTATAATCCTGAGCAGCTAATCATGTATTTCGTGCAATTTATTATTTGATAGATTGCTTAACACAGCAGGTGCTGATTGCACCGTAGGATCTTTAATACAACAACTACGAGCTCTTGATCGGGAAGATGCTGCACATCTTCTGCTCTCTTATACACCGACATATATATTGTCAACAGCTGCTGATTCTGAAACAGGATCTAATCTTTCTAGATGACAATGTTGCATTTATCAATGGTGCATTAATACTTTTTGAGGAAGATGCATTTCTGAAAAAAACTTTTATCCTCATTATGGGTTTGATAGACTTATTACGTCACCGCTTCCGCCCAATATAAATTGTGCATTGCTCTTTAAGCTAAGTACATACATAATAGTACATTCCTTGTGTACATCTTTAGAAATGCACATGCACCCATGTGTACTTTTATATCAAAATATTAAAGCACATTTTAAGCGGCACAAAATTCTTTTAATATATTCTTTTTAATATATATACACACATACACACACACGCACGCGCGCGCGCGCGCACACACACACACACAGAGGTGAAATGTTGCATAAGTTGCATAAATTTCTGTCCTTTCTTATGAGCTCTTATAATTCTAAAAAAGATATCATAATTTAAGTATACTTGTTAGCATAAAATATATTTATGCTAATTCTGTGTTTCTTTTAAGTTTGCAAATATTTACTTAAGGAGATATATATATAAAACGAAGTTTTAATTTATAATATTTAGAATCTTTTTAGTTGTGAAACATTTGTAAGCATTTGTATTGTGATATTATATTATTTGATTAACTACATTTTTAATCAAATTTCTTAAGTAAATTTGTATTAGACAGAATAATTCTAAATATTACACATAAAACACATTTACACATTATATAATACGATATTATCGTATTTGATACTAATATTGTTTTGAAAGCTTTACTTGATATGCATATATACTATATGTCTTGCCAAAACTCAGTGTTAATATACGCTGCTTTTTATGATATTTAGAAACTATTTATGTGAAAAAAAGGAGTGAAACAGTTCGCACAATTGTTTGCTTTTGGTAAATTTATGGAAGCTCCATTCTTATATGGACATTTTTTACTAAATCAACATTCCTAAAATATTTATTATGTGCCATAAACGAGATTTGCTCATTTATACTTATAAAAAAAGAAAAAAAAAACGTTGGAACGTTCTCTAAAAATTTCTAAATTTCTAAATTTCTAAATTTCTAAACTGATCCTTCTGCTGATGTTCATGGAAATAAAACACTTTCTTATTAACGATTTGAAGCTTACGATACAAAGGATCATTGTTCAAAACAATCTCAAATAATGACAATGGATTTTGACATAAGATATTATTCATGTTTTATAGGCACAAAAATATTACACAAGGCGCACTGTTCATGTGTAACGCGCATGGATGTATGTATATCATTAAAAACACTTGCTGTTCATCGAAAAACTATTCTTTGAACATATCTATTGTGTATTAACTTTATCCAGTGAACACTGCTTATATATAATGTGTTGAATAGGATATGATTTTTATTCCCATCTGACATAATACAATGTTTGATACGAATCTCAAATATATGGGAATAATTGAACATGATATGAATATAAGAACAAGACAAAAGTAGTGTATCTAGTTACAAAATATCTAAAAAGTTAGTTCTAATTTGCTCTTGTAAAATGTATCTAAGATACTTCTGTTATCTCTGTGTTCTATGCGTATGTATTTGCTATACAATGAACATTTACTATGATGTTGTGTGATACACGAATTGTCTAATATTTTGGTACTGAATCATCTTTTCGATTTTGGAATTTGGTCTTAAGTTTGCATTCTTTTCTGCACTGTGTTCATCATGCATTTATACGTCGACGTTTGAAATATTAAACGTTTTAATATTGTACATTACATAGAGAATTGTTTTCGTAATGCGGACATTAAGTTACAGACGAACATTTACTTTTGAAAGTTTTGTATTGTTAATTAATTATTTAGTAAAAAGGACATTTTGCAGAATGGGAAATTGAAAAATATAATAAATATAATTACAATCGGTCTTTATTTATACCTTGTGGAAAATAGAAATATAGTAATATTGATTTTATTGAACTTTGTAGTATTTACAATTTTCTAGTTTTTATAATAACCTGGGTGTTTATTGAAACCTGCTCTTTTTAAACCTTTTAAAATCATAATTGAGAGATCATGTCTGACCAATGACATCATTGAGAGACTGTATTCTTCAAGCTATAATCAAAATTGATATTGAAATAATCTACTAGTGTCGTAAAACAATTCTGAATATAAGAGAAGAAAAAAAAAAGATAAACGAACTGCAAAGTGTCGAGAAGTTGCGTTCAATTTTGTTCATCGCGTAATGACTTAATAAGTTGTATTTATATTTCTTATCCATACCTTTGTAAAAATGGTCGATAGTAATAAGAGTGAATATACATTCTGAATGAAAAAACGTATATGCTGCGCATTTATTTGTAACGACAAGCGATGAAAAATATACTAGCTGAACGAGATGTGTAATTATTCCTTTTATACTAGGAAAGATGTCAATAAAGCCATGTTGCTTCATAGGTGTATTTTAATTTATCATGAGCCCAACTAATAGCCCCTTTCATAAGTTCAACTTCCTATAAGAAAGCAATATTTTCAATATAAGTATAAAAAAGTATTAATATAAAGTATATTAAATAGAGTATATGTGTATTTCACTACGATAGATAGTAAATATACTTTATTAAATTAATATATGCAGCTACAAAGAATTTTATTTTAATATATAAAAGAATTAACGTACCGTTTTGGATGATCAAGACGACAGAATTCCCGCGTTTACAACGTGTAATGTACGTTGTAGTGAACGACATCGATTCGATGGATCGACAGGGGTCGCCGTTGGGAGCGGGAAAATACAAATATTAGAAAGACAACGTGGACGATATGGCGCGAAATTAGACATTTTTCAAGATAACGGAGAACAGGAGAATGTTTATCTCGGTATGGTATTTATGTAGACTAGGTTACGTAGCCGACAGGAAACAAGAACGGAATTCCTTCGAGCCGAGAATAGCATAAGGGAGGTGGAGATCGCGTTTCGTTGGTAGTCAGTGCGACGAGCAGCAATCAGCCAGTAAAGAGCCGAGATAAAATCGGGACGACAGCCAACAAGGCGACAAGCAATTATAGAATTGGATTGGATCGAGAAGTTCGAGGAGGCCTGCGACGCCGGTTTCGTTTTATTTTAGCTTAGCTTTCGAAGGCATCCGGTTGTGCATTCTCATCGCGGATCGTCGCCACGATTACAGTGAGTGTTGTCCCCCTTTTAATTCTAACTTGTCTTTTCTTTCGCGCTATTTGTTATTAAATGTTGCTTACCGGTGAGTAGCAACAACGGCTTGGGTGCCGTATGAGAGCTAGATCGCTCGTTTTTCATATCGTGCATCGTCGAACGATACTGGCTGAAGTAAGTACTTCGTTTCGTATTCGTATAAACTATATCGAGTTTAGATGTGCTACCGCATCGTTTTTTATTAAAAAGAAACAGATTAAAGATTAAAATAAGAAGTAGATTAAATAACAATTCACGAATTTATAATGCTACAGATGCATCTTTGATTAATGATAATTAATGATAATAGTGTACTGACAAATTACGCGTTTCGTTACTGTAATATTAATAAATCAGTTTATATATATATATATGTCAACATTAATGAATTTATTAGGTTTAAACTGCCGACAAAGAATAGGCAATAAGAGGGGAGAAAAACACAGACTATCATCATGGAGGCGATTAAAAAGAAGATTGCGGCGCTGAAGCAGGAGATGGACGCCGCTAATGAAAAAGTCGAAGCAAATGAAGCGAAAGCAAGATCAGAGAACTTTCGAGCGGATAAACTGAACGACGATGTAAGGGATTTACAGAAGAAGCTGGCGCAGCTTGAACGAGATTACGATATTACCAAGACGAATTTAGAGCAATCCACTGCCGACTTGGAGCAATGTGAAAAATCTTGGTCTAAGGTGCGTAAAGACACGTGCCACATTGATTTACGAAAGTCGATATTGTGTAATTGACGAATGATGTTAATAGGCAGAGCAAGATCGAACTACGTTGACCAAAAGGGTACAAGAGATCGAGGCAACGTTAACGAAGAAGGAAGAGTTGCGTCTTTCAGCTCAATTGAAACTTGCACGTGCGACAGAACTTGCGGACGATGCTCAAAGGTTTATATTACATTTATTATATTTACTGAAATGCTTTTAATAAGCGATAAATAAATATCGTTCGTCTTAGCAGATATTCTTTGTCATATTTTATATTTCTATTATCAGATAACTTAGAGAATTTTTATTAAAATTTAAGTAACGTATTGTAAAGAAATATTCTTAGGGTAGATGAATTTGTCGAGTAATATTTTGACACATCGTAGACTCTATAATTAGCACGAATGTTTGAATGCGTGAATAATAAACGAATCTTTCTTTTTGTCGTAGAATGTGCAAAGTATTAGAAGACAGAAGTCGGCTGGACGAAGAGCGTATGGAGAAATTGATGCATGAATTGAAAGACGCAAGATTAATCGCCGAAGATGCAGACGCAAAGTCTGACGAAATATCGAAGAAGTTGCAATTCGTTGAAGAAGAACTGGAAGGCGCTGAGGAGAGAGTCAAAACCAGCGAGGCGTTTGTATAATTATGTTACTCTCTTTTTTCCACGATTCCCATACCATTCTTCTTTATACGTTTAAACGCATTTGCAGAAAAATCGTAGAACGAGAGGACGAGCTTTTCATTGTGCAAAACATAGTAAAATCTTTAGAAGTATCCGAGGAAAAGGTAATCATCTTTTACGAACTATGTATAGTATATAAATTTTAAAGTAGCAAAATTCGATCAACTCAAAAACGTTTCCTTATCATATATTTCGTATTACAAATCAGCTTTACCGTGTTAAATTTTTTAATATACTTTTACATATTAAAAATTATTCACTTAGGCTAATCAACGAGTGGAAGAATTTAAAGTACAACTGAAACAGTTAAAGAAAAAATTGAGAGAGGCCGAGAAACGCGCCGTCCATGCTGAAAGAACGGTGAAGAAGTTGTTGAAGGATGTCGATATGAAGGAAGGTAGGGTGTTTAGTAGATGAAGATCTACCTTTTATTCGAGGGCGATATTTTTCAACGATCGCTGTGTTTTAGACGAACTGAGAGAAGAAAAGGAGAAATATAAGGCAGTCTGCGACGACATGGATGCCACATTCGCAGAAATGACAGGATATTAAGGCCACAGAAACGGACGGAGTTCCTTTTATTTTGCTATTCTGAGCTTCTTCCGCTTATTCGCTACATTTAATAATGGACATCAGTCGGCTGTACTCAGCTACGCTGATTTGACTCGACTCGTTATAGTGTACCGTTAAAAAAAGCTTTCGATGGTGCTTCAAACATAATTTGCTATGCGAAATTGTGCAATTAACATAGCAATTAGAGAGCGTACACTGTACTAGTATTCCGTTAATGTAATGCTTTGCTTCAAGCTTAACACTCTATAAAAGCTTCGGGGCCAGAGATGATTGGACTGATGGTGTTATAGTTGCTTCAGAAACAAATAGTCTCTTTTCGATAGAATTAACGGCATCGCCTATTTTTCTTTCAGAGACGTTGAAGAGGAGTCGGTGAATATGAATGCAAGCTCGATACTGCATCCTCTTTTTATCATTGTACGCCAAATCTGTATTTTCAATAAACGGTATTTAAAAAAAAAAGAATTCTTCATCGTAGTATGATTTATGAATTAATTCAATACCTTGTTAAATCCTGTCAAATAAAAATAATATGAAAAGCATAAAGAAAATGTATACAGGGATAAACGATATCTCTTTTATGATTCATAACTGGGAAACAGAAACTTAAACTATATACTGCTAACTTTTTATAGATAAATTTCTAATTGCATATTCTCATATTATAAAAAAAAGACGTAATCGGGTAAGATTTTATTTTTCACGTTTTAAAACATTTCTTATCTCTTCTTTTTAAATAAATTAGTAGTTTTTAATAAATACATTTGCAGACAGAGAACGGTCTGTAAAATAGTTCTATCGTATCGAGTAATTTTTTTTATACGCACAATGCGATAAAAACTGCATAAATTTTTTTAGCAAAGATATTTTAGGATTTGTATATTCGTTAATACTCGAATCCTCAGCTTTGTGTCAATTGAACTATTGGAAGAGCATAAACGTCTAGAGAAGTCGAGGAATTCGTTTGCGTCTAACTAAAGAAACCGACTATTAGGTTCTTTTGCATTTCTTTGAGTCTATAAAGCATTGTCCTCGTCGGTCACGGAGTGCAGTAACCCGCGAGCTTTGCTTTGAAAGACCGTGCGATCATATTATCTTTACGAATTTTATTTTTAATATATTAATACGTAAGATCATAATTCTTTCACAAATAGGGTGAAACGTTTTGTTCGACGTTCTGTTTTAACGTAGTGTGAAAGTGTTTTAAATGGACTAATAATAGCCGTAGAATTAGTGTAATATCGGAGTAGTAAAAAAGTGTTTCCAATATATGAACTTTTGACGCAACTCAGTTCCCTAATTTTCAATACTTAATCGTTCCTTCTTTAAAATATCGATTCATGTGTGTCGAATATTCTCGTTTTTATTAAATTTTCCAACATCTATCTGTACAATTAGAACAATGTTCTCTTTTACATTTGAATTCTTCTATTTATAAAATATTCATTACTCTTAAAAAAGAATGGAGAAAAAATATTGCAAGATTTAATTAAAAATATTTCAAGAATTCGGGAAATTTATAGAAATACTTTTTATATATAGATTGCACATCAATAGTGTGCATGCCTTGATTAAAATCTTTTAATCAATTAAGATGATTCATAGTAGAATATTGGTCGAACGTTTTTGCATTATCAAAGAACGATCCAGATTTTATTAAAAGAAAACAGAGTTTCGTTGATAAAAGATTTATTGATCGAATTTTCCATATAGCTTCGCGTCGAAACGTCGGTCGTTGTGATGAACGCGATTAAGAAACGCCTGCAAACGTTGAAGATCGAGAAGGATCTGGCGATGGACAGGGCCGATCTATGCGATCAACAGGCGAAGGAGGCGAATCGGCGAGAAGAAAAACTAAAGGACGAAGTTCGGGAACTGGCGAAGAAGCTGGTGCAGATGGAACGCGACTTGGAACTGAGCAAAGCTCAGTTGGAAAAGTCGAATAGAGATCTCGAGCAAAAAGAGAGAGTTTATATCGTGGTTGGTGATTTGTAGAAGCATAAAATCTTCTTTCAATACATTCCATAAATATCATAAATTAAAATAATTCTATTCCGATAAAAATTAATTTTTCATACGGGATAATGATCATTTTTACAAAACGTAAGAATAATTAAAGATAATCTTTACGAATGACAACAGACGCAATCGGAGTTGGCGGTTCTGAACAGAAAGATGCAGCAGTGCTTGCAGAATTTGGAAAAATCGGAGGAACGCCGTTTGACGGCTCAAGCAAAATTGGCACAAGCGATGGAGACCGCGGAAGACGCGAAACGGTTTGTCCAGTGTGAAAGAAGACGAAAGGAATTCGATTAACGTTTGAGATTTTATTCGTAGTAAATTGTTGCTTTTAGCATCTGCAAAGTTTTGGAGAACAGAAGTAAGCAGGACGAGGAAAGGATGGATCAACTGATGGCGCAGCTGAAGGAGGCGAGATTGATCGCTGAAGACGCTGATACAAAATCGGACGAGATCTCGAGGAAATTGGCTTTCGTCGAAGATGAATTGGAAGCGGCTGAAGAAAGAGTGAAATCGAGCGAGGCGTACGTAGGACTAATCGTAAATCATTTTATGATAATTTTTTTACAAATTTTAGTTCCATGTACAGTAAGTAATTTCGTGCAATGATTCACAGCAAGATAATGGAACGAGAGGACGAATTGTTCATCGTTGGTAACATATTGAAATCTTTAGAAGTATCTGAAGAAAAGGTAATAATATATTATTTATCAAATATTTTTTGAATTTTTTATTAAGAACAATATTAAATAATAAAATAACTTTTTTATATTTGAGACAAATATTTATTAATCGACGCTATAATATCGTATAATGAATCACTTTCTTGATGGTTAAAAGATCCTGAAACAAAGTGTAAAAGATTGAAGTTAATAGCTAGTTAAAAAATTCCCATTTTGGAAATTTTGTAGGCTAATCAAAGGGTGGAGGAATTTAAAACACAGCTGAAGGAGTTGAAAGTGAAATTGAAAGCTGCCGAAAAAAGAGCCATCATCGCGGAGAAGATGGTCAAAGTGTTTTCGAAAGAGTTGGATGCAAGAGAAGGTATTTTTTTTTACAATTCTTTTCATACTTTTTAGTAAAGACCTCCCTTGTCTGTATTTACTTTTCGCTTTTACTTCACGCTTTTGTTTTTCAGATTTCTTATTCAGAGAGAAAGAGAAATACAAATACATCTGCGACGACATGGATTCCACGTTTGCTGAACTCACCGGATATTAGTCAAACTTTTGTAATATCGAACTCTGTTATTTTCTACGCCAGTATATCCATATTGTATCTTTTCTATTAAAAGCCACGCTCGAACTTACTTATTCACGTATTTAAATTCAATCATAGAGTGTAAAGTAATCTTCGCTAATTAATTAATCCGTTAACCGAGTCGTTTTTTAATCAGACACTCTCGTAATCTCAAAGTTGAAGCTTAATAAAGATCAATTTGAATTAAGCCAGCTTTTTATACATATAAATATAATATAATTCATTTCTCATAAAAATGAAACGATAAAATAGAAAATCCTTAAATAAAGAAATTCCGATGTCCAAGAGATCGACGATGACTAAGCGACGAATCAACTCGTCTGCCCCGGTTAACAGGTTAATATTCATTTATCTAAAATCTTCAAGGAGTGAAACAAAGAATCAACAAAGGCGATTTTCGTACAGTACTTTACAGGATATCAATTTATTTTATCGATTCTACGATCGACACAATGCTTCGAAACGCCATACCACCGACTCGAATACAATTTCAACCGTGGCATTGATAGTCACGTCGCGTCGCTTCGTTTGCTTCGCAATTGTTTGAAACAGGGAGAAAGATCGCGACTTTTTCGACGGGGTTATCCGACGTCCCTCCGCACCTAGCCATGCCACTCAAGAATAGAATCTCGATACGCAGACACACCCTCATATTCGCGCCTTCATCTCGTCTTTCTTTACCTTCTCTTTCAGTTCTTTATTATTATTATTATTTTTTCTTTACAACGATGCTAATAGTATAGTTACAGTAATAATTGTTCGTTTGATTTGCTCACTCCCCACGCCTTCGTTCATTCGCAAACGCGGTCAAACCGGTGACGTAATCTCAAATACTCAATCGAAATAAAGACAGTTCCGTATGAAGAATCGCGACCAAGGGGAGTTTGATGAATTTTTATAGAGACACACGAAAGATCTAGATAACTATATAGCGATACAAAGTCCATCATCGATCAATTTTTAGATTTTAGACGTTGTAAAGCTGATGCTTATGATTATCGATATTTCTCTCTAAAAGGTTCTCCGCTACGTCATTTTAGTTTTACATTTTACGTGTTGAGAATATAGTACTTATACGATACAATTGTACGACTAGCTTGGATTTTTCAGAAGGACGTAAAATCTTATATTTGTTATGTCGATGTTGATGAACTTCCATCGCTATTTTGTTTTTTAGATTTTTGCATTACTTTTCATAACGTGTACCCGTGTGTAATGCGATTGTGTGTATTTCGAGGTGTTTTAAGTGACGTCACCGTTTTAACTGAAACGTACAGTTGGAAGCATCGTTCGTGGCTCAACGATTAACGCGGAGGAAATAATTGGCAGTAGAGTCGTGTGTGCTCGAGGAATTTCCGGCTCTTCATCGAACAGATATTCTTAATAAATACCGATTGACGAATACGATCAAAGATGTATAGAAAATCTTATTAAATCTTGCAATAAATTCTTTAGATACTCCAATACGACGATTCGAATTATAGTAATGCGTTTGTTACATCCCAATATATAGTGGCTTTAAAAGTAAGCCAAAATCCATAACTCATCCTTCAGATTCTAGATCGATACTTTCAAGTATGTATTTTAAACTGTAAGTCCTTACCTAAGTAAGTAAGTAATACCTGTATTACCTACTTCGATAAAATAGAAGGTAAGCGTTCATTCAATCTCGAAAAATTGATTCTGATAGATATGATTATTTCGAGAGATTATTTTGTCTGGAGCCAGAAATTCCCAGAGGTAAAAAACAATCGAATAGAAAAAGAATCCGGGCATATCGACGAATATACGGAGTCCTCGTTAAGCGGACGTCAGTCGGTCGGCGATATAAGCAAAAATGTACAAAAAACGTTACCATCGTCGCGATAAACGATACCCGCTTCCCGAAAATGATCTAACAAATTAATCGAACTCTACGAGTTTGATTGACGTGCTTCTCGATATATACATTCATGTATGTTGAACCGTAATGTATACGCTTACACGCGCTTTTAAGTACATATGTATATATATATTTATATAAATTTATATATATACGTATACCTATATGCCCTCGTCTTCGCAGTGTCGCGCACACTCTTGGAACTCAGGTTGGAATTTCACGAAGGAAACGATCGAAAATTCATTATAAAGTTCGTCGAAAAAACCGCTCGTTTTTAAAATCCTAAAAATCTCGAAAAACCTGCTACCTGGTAATGATAAAAATCGCAATTGTAAAATTATTGTTTCCGGAAGTAGGAAATTGGCCATGATTTGGCACTATTCGAGTTAGTCTGCGGAATGGCAGTGTCGTGGTAGTGTGTGTTTGCAACTCGTGGATCACGGTACGCGTAAAAACACGCGCGTTAAACCACGTTATTTTTACTTTCAAATCAGTCTGAGGGAACGTACGAATTTGTCGCGGCTCGCGCGGACCGCGGTGCTTCGCCACGTTTCTATTTTCCATTTGTTTTTTTTGATTTCAATTTTAACGAGATCGATATGCTTCTTTCTTTTTCTTTTTTTCTTTATTTCAACCGTTACCGAAAAAACCTCGAAATCTGTGTGAGAACAGGTTCTTCAGATTGCTCATTTAAGAGCCATCGTCGATGCCACGCGAACGTATTCGCGTGCAATTTGTTATTTCGTACTCGCCATCGAACCCGTTAAGGTCCAAACGATATATATGTATATATAATTTATTATAATGTTGCGTAAGATATTTTACCATCTCCAGTTAAACAAAACACCCAGTGCATTATCATAAAAAGACTAATGTTCTGATAATCGATATTGTTGTAATATCCAAACTGATGGAAAGAATACGTATCTGATTTAAAAAAAACCAACTAAGGAGAAACTTTGATAATATAAAATTGATTGACGATTGGGTGTACAAAATTAAAAAAAAATGGAAAATATTATACATAATGCAATGTTGGACCTTAATGGGTTAATTCGAGTTTGATTATCATTTAATCAGAAAATAACGACCGTTTGGATCTCGAATATAATTCGAGTACAATTCGCGAGTCTTTCGGTCGAAGTGCGCGACATTCGAAGAGAGATGTTGATGTATTTAATCGACGAACGAACCAGAGTCGAAATGGTCGCTGTCGATGTTAGACTAGCGTTTTGTCGGCACGGCGAAAAATTTACAGAGCGGGAGAGGAGCGTGCGGTCCGCCCGCACGCGGAAATAATGCCTTACTTAGAAGTCTTAGGATTTAATAACGGACTTAAAGTAATCAACGGTGTTTAGACGTACGTATAAACTTTACAATGCAACAGAGCCCAACCTTCGACGAGCCCGTCTTGAAGACGGACGAACGCGTCTCATTGTTATCTTCTAAAACGTACCACGAATAGTTTTACGTTAGCTCGCGTAAAACCGCGCCGAATCGGCACTCTCTTTCGGGTTTCTTCTCGGTTAATAACTCTCATTCCGATTCTAATACCACGCGCACGTATTTAACTGGACACAGGCGAGCACGGATCGAGAACGTGGAAAACGACGTCCGGCGATTCGTTCGTTGAAATTAGATCGAATACGAGCTCGTGAACAATCGCAATCGAACGGAGAGTAAGAAAATCAGTCTTACGAATTGAAAAAATCGCTTCTTTCGGTAACGAACGTTACACGAGCTTTGAACCGTTTGTTGAGATTCGTTGTTGCTCGAGGAGCATATTATTCAATAAAATTTGTAATATTCGATCAGAAGAAATAGTTGATGCGATTAGCTAACACAGTGAAAGATAACAAAATGACTAATTTCTAATATTAATCATCGTTTGCGAAATTTAATATTTGGTTCATATTTAGGAAAAGTGTTAGTTGAAGTTAATCGGTACGATAGTACAGGATAATGAGTCAATTTTTTGATATAGCCGTGTTAAGGAATTTTTTAGCGCCGTAAACAGACGAAAAAGAATATTTTAGAAGCAGAGAAATACATATATCGTCTACTGTGACTCATAAAATAAAACATTTCGCATATATACAAAACATAACATAGAATTCAGGAGTTGCAGTTTGTATAATGATCGAATCGATTGCGCCGGAGAAGTCGATAGAAAAACGAACGCAGAACGTAGTTGCAAAAAATAACGACGGACCTGTCTAGAATCGCAGAACGGACAGCATAGGCCAGCGTGACCAAAATAAATGCTCCCGGTGTGCATCGAGAGGAGACAAGTTGTTTAGATCGTGACAATTAGTTACGTAATGATCAATTTAATCGACGTCGAGTAAACGTTTTTTCAATTGTGTTGTACCGTGTCTTTGTCATCGTTATTCTATTAATAATTACTTCTACTCGTCTATACCATGAGAATATCCAATCGGTCAAATGTATGAACGTTCAAAGCCGATCGTCCATCGTTCGAAGAAAGATCGAAACGCGAGATTTCCACGAATACAAGATGCCATCGTTTTCCACGATTCGCTGGTGCTCCAAGGACTTTCCCGTGCTCTGTTCGTACGATTAAGTCTTTGGTCTCGAATGGGTCGCCCGCCGGCAAACGAGTCGCAGCGGTCTGAGCAAATTGTCGTTTGGCACGCACTCTTACACGCGATTAACTCATTCAACTTCTTGACCATTCACTCGTTACGTACACGCACGCACGGATATAATATCTCGTTGCGTCATAGATAAAGAAGAGAAAGGTAAAAAGTGTATAACTTGTTCGACGTTCCATTAACGAGAGATAACGAGTCGGTCGAATTATTTTTGTTAACAATGCACGTGATACAGTTCATTTCACGATATTTATTTTAATATTTCGTTTATTTAGCCTCTCTCCGTTATCTATGAGCGATTCATCTGCCGATATTCCCAGCAACGAATATAATTTAATTTTCATCTATAATCGACAGAGAGAAAAAGGGAAACGGACGCGCGTACTTACGCGTCACCAAGTCCTATCTTTCAACTTTTTTTTTTCTTTTTCATTTTAAATCTAACCACGTCGAAACATCCGGCGAGACACCAGATAAAAGGATTTTTTTTTCATTTATCTAACTCTTTGGACCATGGGATCAAGAGAGGGAGAACAGAGATATCTTGGCCTACCACGGACAATAACGGGAAGTAGAGGAGGCACACAGAGGAAGAGAGTGGAACGAATTAAACGGCGATAGAGTAATCGGAGGAAGGATTATTTTGGGTACTCGGCCTTGACCATAGGGAGCTCCTCAGACCGAGTTTCAGCTTCTTCAAGGAGTCGATATCGCACTCAGCTTCGCTGAGCTCTGGCCTGTCGGAACGGTCGCCATTCCCTGGCACTACGTTTCCCTGATTGCCTCCGACGAATGTGGTCTCCGCGACCGATATCGGCGGTAATAATGTGCGTAGAGAGCTCCTGCTGGGAACATGCCATCTTACGGGACAGCCAAAGAAATGAACTTACTACGGGTGAGAATATGACATATATGAGTTTGCTTTTTTTTCAGCATTGTTGGCTGAATCTTCGCCGTACAGAGAGTTCTATGAATATTGGATGATCTATGAACATGAACATGATACATGGCCTTTTTTTGGAAATCAAATTTGGATCATTGTTTTATGATCGAGTTTCGCGTATGATATACTGTGCGAGTTTTCTACTTGTATCATTTGGGAGTGAAACTTTGTAAAATATTTTGGGATTTGATAAGTTTGATTAAAAACTAGGCCTTTGGATCTTAATTATATACTATTCAGTTGGTATAATGTAATGATCGCAAATTTTTTAACGATGTTATAAGTCAATGAATATATATTCTAATAAATTTACTTTTCTCATTTTGCCTCTATTATCTATGATGTTGATCTCATTCATTACATTGTCTTATAACTGCATAATTATTATATTGAAACCTCTTTGCATATGTGTGTGTGTGTGTGTGTGTGTGACAATTTAAGAAAAAACTACGTATCAAATTAATTACTGGAGAAACGCTCTGTACGATGTGTTATGATTACGAATCAATTATGAATGAGACGAATGATAATTTAACTAATGAATGTATTTAATATAAAAATATTAAAAATTAATGAAAGATAGATTAATTATCAATTACCTAGATCGTCCTCTTCGAGGAAGTGACTTCTGCTCTGACATGGGCGAGATGTCCGAAGAAGTGCTCGACGTACCGTGATAAATGAAATCGGAAACGGCCCGAACTAGAAGTAAAATTTTATTACTAAGGTATTATTTTATGAACGAGTTGGATAGATGATTACGCATACTGTGTTTGAGTTTGCCCGCGTCCAGTTGGTTGGAAGACTCTGTGCGAGAGCTCGTCAACTGATCCGGGTCAGACTCGCTCTCGTCGGTCTCGACATCGCCCGGAGTTTGTTGCTTTCTCTGCTGTCGTCTCCTCGAAGAAACGCTCTTCATGCTCTGTAAATATAACACGATATGTAAGACTAATAAAAATATAAAACCTGTGACTTCTCATCACATTTCACAAATGAATCACTACTTTAAGAAATATCATTAACATTAAAACGTATCAAGTAGAAATAATTGTATAAAACTTTACTTGCTTCTTTTTTATGAACAAATAATAACAGGAACAGAATCTATTTATTTCCCTTGATATATAAAATATGAATTAATACGTGAAAGAGATATGAAAAGGCCAATTTATACAAAACAAATGTCTATGGGCAATTGCAATATGTTTAATACATATGTATGTGTAGTAATGCTAGTAATCAATAGTTACCTCATAACAATTAATATCGCGATTAATATAGAAATTAATATATGTAATTAATGTTACGTTATTTATAATTAATGTAATGAATATATTCATCAATTAACGTAGTAAGCCCTGGGATGGTATTAATGGTTGCATATATTACAGATTACAGTTTAATGGGAAATAAGAATTTAGTGCTCAATAAATTAGTAAAATATTAACATTCTTAAGCTATTAGCTATAATTAATTTAAACTGTGAACTTACTGTCGCGGCAGGTGGAGGGCTTGCGCACCCTTCGGTCATGGCATGCTCGTGATACATGAAACTGTGTAGCAGAGTGTTGTTCGGGTGGAGGCCGGCTGCTGAAGCTTCCGCCGCGCCTCCCAGTCCTCCCAACCCTCCCAACCCTGCCAGGCTTCCCCCGCCACCCTCCGAAAGCTGGAACGTAGCGTACGGCGAGATGTCCTCCGCTGTCTCTGTAACCCATCAGAGGCATTGCCTACCTTTCAAATCGCGTTGGGATGAATTTTTTATGTGAGAATCGATTTTTATCTGCTCTACTATAGAATGATTTTACTTTCATTTTGTAATTTCTCTGTTACAATTTCTAACGTGAACTATGATTCATGAGAAGCAACTGGTTTCTTGAGGAGAATATCACGAAACTATCATCATCAATCAAACGCACCTCTGTGAATTTTTTGGTTTATTTTGTTAATAGATGTTTTTGAAAGTATAGAATAAAATATCCAATAATGTAACTACAATAATATTCTTTTATATTAGAATATATTTTTTTATAATATTCTCCTGAAAGCAGGATTGACAAATATAGAATTTACTACAAATCTCTCTAATGAGTTCTCGTCATTATTAATTTAGAAATTTTAGTGATATCTTAAGTGATACAGTTTCTAAAAAGTTACAGAGGGTGGTCGATGAAGGCAGAAGCAATGCATGATGAAGTGACGAATGAAATATGCAGTGGAACACGAGTGAAACATTCAAGATCGGTCGCATAAAGGGTAAAAAGAAAAAAGACGATGATCTATGGTGATGGAAGGAAGATGTAAAATAATCCACCTTTGCTTTGTGAACAGCAATCGAACGCTAACGGGTCTGCCCACTTTGGTTGAACAGCGCTACGCGTGCGATTTTCTTTTACCTGAACAACAATTATAGTACCAAACCTGGCTGTCGTCCGTATCGTAACAAAGGTTCACCTGGAATCTTGTCGGGCCCTCCACCCGTATTCGCCGCTTGTTGTAAAGCCACCTTGTGAATCGTCGCGTAGTAACGTTCTCTTTGGGTTTCGGCATTCTGTTGATTCTCTTGGGTCTCTTTCATGGGACGCTGCATTCTGTCTCCGAGATATCCTTATATATAAATAGAAATAAAATATGTATGTACTTTGTATGAATAAATATTTACAATATATCTATCGCTGATCAAAATTGTTTCATGATCCATTGATTGTGAGTTTCACCAAGTGGAACATCAACATCTCATGAGTTATATGCAAGATGAAACATTATTGTAAAATATAGATAATTAAATATCACCGTAATTTATTTTATTCATATATAGTTTAAATTTATAACTAATGAAACATCCGCTTTCTTTACAGGGAATTAATTTTTCTAAAAAATAATTTTACGAATGGCATGAAAAATACAGAGCAAACTGCGATATAGGTAAACCATTCAGATATTAAATGTGGAGTTCGACAATTGATAGAAATTTACAATGAACAACTTACTGCTTCGCCAGCGAAGACCTACGATGACCACAGCGACAACTAAGGAAACAATGGCCACGATCAGAGGCAGTATCACTTTCACATCAGCGTAGAATGGCACGGATGAAGCAATTCCACGTTTCGACAGTTCTGGAGGAGGCGGTTCTGCAAGGTTTCAGGAACACAGTGCTTTTGGATATAATTCTTTCAACTTGAATATTGTCACCAGATTGATTCGTTTTGCTCTATTTCAAATTTTGTTAGAAGCTGTGAAATGTCTCTATCCTTTGTCCATTATAAATTAACTGCTCTTGATAATTGAGAAATGATAAATTTGTTGCTTATTATTCGAATTTTGAAATTCAGCTTTAATGATCAATTGGTTTGGAACGAAGAATAGTTATATCATCAAGCTTACCGCCTTCCTTTGTCAATGTTACGAATGTGAACTCCGCTTGATTGTTACCAGCTACATTGTGGGTTTCAATTTTCAGCTGGTAAACCGTACTCGGCTGTAAATTTGTCACGACAAATCTTCGTTGCATTTTCACGCTGTTTGAGACTAATGTCCAATGAAATTCGTTTATGGGTCTGTATTGAATCACGAAGAAAAGAATCGGACAGCCATTATCTGGCCACACGTGAAGTCGGAGGACTAATGTGGTCGAGTTTGGACTGAGAAAAGCCGCGGCTGGTGGTATTCCTGGTGCCTGTCCCTGTGTTCGAACTGAGAGGACTGGTGACGATGGACTGCTCCCAATTTTGTTGTGAGATGTCAAGTATAGTTGATATGTGTTACCACATAGGAGACCCTAGAAATTAATAGATTATATCAGTAATACGTTCAGTATAAAATATTCTTGAAACATTTTATTACGCTTTGGAAATCTTTTATTTTAAAGATATGAATATAGAATAAATGTACGTCTATTATACCTTTAATTCGTGACTTGTGGCATGACGAGATAGTTGCAACTCGTCTAAATTTCCATGTGTCGTTCGATAATGTAACGTGTAGCCTGTGAGTGAAGCACCACCATTGTGTCCAGGTTTCCAGTGCAACAAAATACTGCTTGATGTGGAACTCGTTACGTACAGAACGGGTGCACTAGGTGGTACTGTGAAAAAATTCCAATTAATCTTCTTACAACTTCAACTATTAATAACCATTTAGCCTTCAAAAATTAAACTTACCCTGTGCAGTCAAAGTATAATGTAACTTATCACTGCCTTGAGCGTTTTCCACCTGACAAGTATAATTTCCACCATCTTGTGATTGTAAATTCGACAGCACGAGTTCTCCAGACGGTAAAATTTGTATGTTTCTGGTAGCGTCAGTACGAATTTGTTCGGCTTGTCCTTTATACCACTCTCTAGTAGGGTCGCCAACTGCGTTGCAAGCCAACGTAGCAGATCCTCTCCATGGTCGCACTACGTGGCCTCCAAAAGATGTAATTCTCGCTGGTACACGATTTGTTGGAACCTGTGCGGCTACTCTGGAACTTTGACCTTCGCCTACACGGGTGCTACCAGTCACCCAAAATTGATATTCTACGTGTTGTTGTAAATCAGTCGCTTCGAAATAAGTGCTTGTTGCTGGCAGTGTTCTTTTACCGTGATTAAGTTCCTCTCGGCCATCTACGACCCTATGACATTTATATTTTTATAGTAATAAAACTAAATAGAAATTTATTTAACGATTTCAGTGTGGTTGTTTTTACCTCGTATACAGATTATATTTTGTAATAATTCCATTTGGTTCTAAGGGTGGGAGCCAAGAAATAAAAAGTGCCTGCGGTGAGCTTACCACCACTTTTATGTCCGCTGGACTGCCTGGCACTGTGAATAAATTAAAAATACTGCAATTATTACGTTTTTACTCATAAGATTATTTAATTTCAAGTTATTTCCTATAGATACTTCTACAATTGTGTAAACTTTCAATTAGATTGACAAAAATTACCATCCTCTTCTGTTTGGCAGTAAGTTACTGTTGTAGGTACTCCATCTCCAACTCTTGTAAAAGCTAATACTTGAATGGTATAATTTGTATATTTCCTCAGACCCGTAAGAATAATGGTTAGAACGTTAGTCTTACGAACCTAAAACAAAGTGACGTTGAAGAATCTCAGTTTAAATCTGTCTAAGTAAAAGAGATATTATGCTTACTTCCATTTCATCGACACTGCGCCACATATCCGCCAGGATAGGTTCATAATGTAACTTGTACCCCTGAATAATACCATTGCTGTGCGTATTAGGTGGTGGCTGCCAAGATACTTGAAGTGATTGTGAAGTTAACGCAGCGCATCTTACATCTTCGGGTGGCATGCTGGGCACTAAATAAATTAATTTTTGTAATTAAATATACCTTTCGAAATACACAATTATTTGACATATTAAAAAATATCATTTACCATCTTCCATTGTCTGTGTGAACAAAGGTTCGGAAAGTGGACCAGATCCAACTTGATTATACGCTTGAACCACTAAAGTGTACTTTGTATAGGGTCGAAGGCCTGTTAGCCGAAGTTCTGCACCCCCTTCTTCTCCGTCTCCGGACACAGAACTGAAGTTATACGAGGGATTCGCCGAGCTGAAAGAAGATTGCTAGCGTAATGGAGTTCTGAACTTGAATAGTTCAATGCGCTTCAAAACATTTGTATAATTAGAATTGAAATGTAGTGGCGACAAAAAGGATTTGTATATCATTGTATTTATTACAGCATTTATATTCTAATTAATTAAGTCCAAATATATTAAACATATTAAATTTGATGGTACTTTTATACGACTACAAAAATTTAATACTATGAAAATGAAGTGTGGCACCTGACAAAAAAATTTTATTTAAGAAAATTTCTAGTATCTTTAATTTCTGTTCAATATATTTCGATTCTTTTAAACAAAATATTCATCATGTTACTTCGATGAGCGTATTTGTAATTAATACATTGCAGAAGAGTTATATCTAATTAAATCATGAAGTACTGGACCCCATAAGAAAGTTTTTATAGAACCGGTTGATTTTCATTAGACATAGGTCATTTTTCATAATTCCGAAATTATAAAATATATGTAAAATTTACTAACATAAAATGTTTACTTATAGAGTGACAACTTTTGTGCGTGAATTTTAAACTACAACGACTGTACAAGACAGATTACTCTGCTTCGATATTCCTACCTTGTTTCCCTGTAGCCAACATTGAATCCCTGAATGTCACCGTGTCGGAGTTCAGGCAGTGGTGGCGACCAAGTAATTAAAATTTCAGAGGAGGACAGAGCCCTAGCTTCAAGATTAATCGGGGGTCCAGCCGGTCTTTGTGGCTCGGTTCTGACAATCAGTTCTGCCGAGGGCACTGATCTACCCGCTGGTCCTTCGGCTATTACGCGTATAGTGTATCTAGTTGCCGGTTTTAATTCGTCTATTAGAGCTGCATACGAAAGAGGCGGCCCGGTGAATTCTTGTTGTTGCCACATTCCAGCTGTATAATACAATTTATTCAATAAATGTTGATACATATCACTAGACTTGGAGTGTTTATGCAAATTTAAATTTTGATCAATTATAAATCAAAATTTGCTTGATCTACTAAACATTACAACGAGCAATGTGATCTAGAATGACAATAATGATAAATATTTTATTATTAGATTTTTTCGTTTTTTTACTATGATATATTTTCTTTAAATAATTGAAAAATATTCACCATCGCCTTCTTTATATTGGAGAATATATTTAGTCACTTCACTGGTGTCTTGTGATTTATGTTGCCATTTAACGTTAATGCTTCGGCTGGCAACCATGGCAGTTTCTAAAGAACTTGGCGGCTGTGGTGGCTCTAGATTAGAATGAAATTGATCGTTCTTTAAACGAATATTTTTTTAGTAATATCTATTTTCATCGATGAAATTATACCTTGTACGAGGAGTTGCACTAACTGTTGATCACGACCATACAGATTGCTTGCTTGGCAAAAGTACGCGCCACTGTCTGAGGCTTCCGCCGAAGAAATTTGTAATTGTGCAATCACACCATCCGGTGTTACCTCTCGTTTCACCGTAACTCTTTACACATGATAAAGTAACCGTAAAAAATTTAGTCATAATCCTATGTATAATTAATATCTAATAGAAAAACAATTGGAACGCAACTTCTATGAATTGAAATTCTTTCTAATATAAACACTCGTGTACGTACATATTCATCTTACACAAAACACTCGCCAATAAATGACAAATCATCTCATACAGAAATAAAAAAAAAAAAAATTGATCAAAATTTAATTAAAAGTTAATAAAACTTTAAAACAACTTTTTTCTATCACGCGTTTAAAAATATAAGTTCCTAGCAATATATCAAAGAGTTTCATTCGACAGTATTCAAGCTAATCCCAGCTTTACCGATAGTTCGTCGAGGGATTTAACTCAATTTTTCCTCCTTTCAACCAGGTGACTGCGACCGGTGTGTCGCCGTGTACCTCGCAATGCAAAGTTGCTGTGTCACCCTTCTTCACGGTGACGAGCCTCGATGGTGCCGCGAAATATGGAGAAGCTACCAAGACATCAAAACGAGAACATAATGCATTTTACGTTGATTTTACTGATATACAATTTATTATATGATTATTCGATTTATACGTTCAACACAAAGGTACTTACAGTTTACTTTTAGCTGAACTACTTTGCCAATACCACTCCCAATGCCATTGCTCGCTTGACAGAGGTAAAATCCTTCTCTGTCTTCTTTCACGTGTTGCAATAGCAGCGTACCATTACTGAGGATTTTCGTGTACGCTCTTTCCCGCAACTCCTCGTATTCACCGGATTTGCTTCCTATTTTGTTGAGATAATGAGATATATCGAATCTGTTTTGTCCAACTTTTTATTATCCAACTAAGAGCAACGTTTATTCGAGGTCTTCTGATAGAAATTCATAATAAAAATGGTACGAACTTTTCCAACAACTCAATGCTTTATACAAGTTCATTACGTAAATCAGAAACAAAAAGGACTTCCGATAAGATATAAATGAGCGCTTTAAACTTCACAGATTTCTTGAAACTTTATAACATTCCAGAATCTGCGATCTAAAGTTGAGAGAACAGTGAACAACGCTAAAAAAAAATATATTAAATAAATTCTTGAAATTTCTTTTTATCGCTACGATGTTAACAATAAAATCCAATTATGTAAATCGACTTGAAAAAAATTGCAAATGAAATATTGTCAGCCCTTAATGGATTAACGTAGCAAATTTCTTACCCGTGGCCTTTTTCCAAACGATAGTAGGTGTAGGCACGCCCTGCGCTTGGCAGTGCAAAGCGACGTGCTTGTTTCTTTCGACGCTCACGTCCGCCGGTTCCACGATCCATCGCGGAGGTACTGAAAACCAGAGCGGACAGCTTTAGACAAGTCGTTGTAATACTTCCGTGTACGTTATTTTTACTGGTCGTTAGCGATTTAGAGACAGGTACGTCGTGAGAGAGTCGTGAAAAGCGCGGTCAAAGGACGAGCTCGTCGACGGTATGGCGCTATATCGTCGTAAACGCAGTATCGAGATACATATGTACAAAACGAGAAAGATACACTGTACAAAAGTGAAAGTACGAAGAGAACGGAGAACGACGGCGCCTGTCGTCGACGAGAAACGATCGTTCCTTTTTTTCGTTCTACTCTTTACTTTTCTTTTCGACTTCGTTTCTATTCGAAAATGATTTATCTGAGAGGTCGAGCGTTCGGTATCGGAAAAACAAGCCGCGGAAAGATTCGACACGCGACTAAACAAATTTTGACAAAATCTCGAATTTCCGTAATAATGGTGGAAAAAATGGTAAATTTACATAATGAAAAAGTGGCAGAGACATTAAGAGATAAAGTGAATGAAGGTTCGTAGGTGAGGTTTAGTATGGAAGTGGGGTTTTTAACTGTCGATGCGAGACGTCCGCGACGTACAAGCCTTCGACCGATTCTCTTGGATCGCTTGGAACAAATAAACGACTGGAATTGTTTCTCTGCTTCTACTAAAGGATCATCAATGTAAAGCGGTTCGATCGATACACCATCAACGTACATACGTAGCCCAAAAAGGAGACAGACGAAAAGAAAAAAAAAAGAAGAAAAAATTAGAGAGAGAGAGAGAGAGAGAGAGAGAGAAAAAAAAGAGAATGAGGTACACAGTGCAGTATGAAGCATCTATCTGAGATCTCTGTATATCTAGCTACGGCTCAAACGAAATCGCCACTAAATGTGTGCATCGTCTAAATTGCGACAAACACCGGATATGAGCGAGTTTCCAAAACGGTATAAATGATCCGTGACGGTACGCCGCGCATCGACCAGTGTCGAGAGTTTGAGGTTTACTGTATTTTTGGGTGTACTGTTTGGCGGGTTCTACTTTTTACGGTGGTGAAAAACGCTGCACAAGCGAGATACTGTGAGTGGGAGTTCCAACGTTTTACAAGACGGCAAATACCGGCCACGCATTAACGCGTGCGACAATATAATATATATATAAATATATATATATGTGTATGTAGACCAAATGTATGTAAAGATTGTGTGTATAACGTGTTATTAAATATATAAGATACTCGTTCAATTGTGGCGTGAAACAAGTAGAACTCTCGGAAGAAGAAAAGGCGCAATTGGGCAGGAAATGTGAGGTTGTTGGATGAGAGCATGTCGGCGGAAAACCGAAAGATATATATCGTGGATAGGCGAATAATAATATATATATGTATATATAGATATATCAAGTACCCGCTTCTAACGACTAGTTCGACGAATACGAATTTAATTAATAATAAATACGTACTACTAGCCTACATTACCGGAAAATTCGCGTTGGAAACACATGGGGCGCGTGTTCCTTTACTTTCGACATTGCGGCATGCAATGCATCTATATTTCTGCGGATACGTTCACATAGCGCAGCACTTTGTGTGCCTATATATTTGCCTTATTATCCATTCTCGTTTCGCGTACGGTCGGATGAAACTAATTCGAGTTCGTTGCGACTCGTGCCCCGTGTATTTCGCGACCGCGAAGGAAAGATAAAAAAGAGCGTGACAGAGAGATAGAAAAGACAGTGAGAAAAGCATGCAGAAGTGTAATGAAAAAAGGTTGCCTTCCAACGAGCCCAAAGGAGAGCCACAGCGCATAGGTTCTGTGAAGATTTTTGATCGTGAGCAGAGTGGCACGTGCTCGTACTCGGTTAATCAGAAAACACTTAAAATATATATATATATATAGAAGTAATAATAATAATATATGTACACAAACACGTAAGGTATATGTATATATAAATATATGTATATGCAGACAGAAAAAACGACAGCTATGTCAATAGTAAAAAGAGAACATGCAAATAAAGTGTGTATGATGCTCACATACACGCACGCACGCAGGCCAGAAGAGAGTTTTATTTTTGTTCGTACACATCGCCATTATCATTTTTTTTTATAGTTTTGCTTGGTTGGTTGGTTGCTCCGTTTTAAAGAAACGAGTAAAAATAAGGAAAGGTGCAAACTGTTACCTTTATTATTCGGTCAAGTCAAGCAAACCTCGGGGGTCCACGAGATACCGACGCATTCCCAGAGAGCCAAAGCAACGTAAATGTAATACACACTGTGTCTGAGGGAACAAGGAGATTTCTTTGGATTTCTAGGAGAAAAGGACGGACTCGATGATTCAAGAAGGTTCAATGATGAAACGTGCGTGATCTCGCTACGAATAGACTCTGTATTCTTGATCAATCGAACAGGCCACAGTAACGTGTATTGCTATATGTAAGAGAATTATTGGTTTTAATGGTTCGTCTTTAATCCGTGCGAGAACACTACGACGATTAACGATGGTTATGCAAGGATCGAATTAGTAAAGCGTTATGACGTGATTCGATCGTTATGGATGTTAAATATGGACGATAGATTATGGCGATTTGGATAGAGGTGGATCTGGTGAATCTCTCCGGATGTACAGTTGGGATCGGGACAAAAGTTGGTCTCGACCTCGACGTTATTTCTTTCACAGAATATATATATATATTTCTCACTGAGTTATTCTATTTATCTGTTTAGCAGATATTAAAAATTCTCTTTATATCGATCAAAATAGATATGTAATCTCCGATTGGCAAAAAATGTTCAGGTACATCTACTAAATGTGCAGATTCACTTTGTCAAATGTCTACCAAAAACCAAACACGACAAACACGAACTCTAAATAGATACGTAAAAAACTCTTACAGCAAATTCAATTGTCTAAAAATTTTACCAACAAAAAGCAAAGTAACAAGTACGAATTTTATTTGAGACCATATACTAAAAATATTACATTAACCTAAGGAAAATAGGAAACAAGAATAACGAAAAGAACGTATTAGCTTGCTAGGAACAAACCACAATTACCTGGGATTTAAGGAGAGAAAGAAACAAAAATGGGCGAATGAAAAATTCTTCGAAAGGAGAATAAGAAGATAATTTCATAGCGCGTATACGTAAGAGGATAAAAGATATTACTGATATTTCCGTCGAGATCGATGGGAAATGCTGGTATAAGATCAAAATTGGAAGTTTCGGGATGATGATGGAAAAGGTCGCCGATCATCTAGTTACCTTTTACCTGTAGCTTGGCCGTGTACCTGACCTCGGCGGCGGGGTTCGCGGCGACGCAGGTATAGTCGCCGGAGTGCTCGGCCGCGAGGTTCGTTATACTGAGGAGACTCGAATAAGGATCCAGTTGGGAGATGTTTGCGACGGAGGCGAGATTCGGCGGCAAAGGGAAAGGACTTTGGCCGTCTTTTAGCCAGGATATAGTTAAGGGTGGGTCACCCGCCGCGACCCCGCACACCGTCCGCGTCCGCATCCCCTCGGATAGTCCCTCTTGAAACGTAAATGGCTCAATAATAGGGGGTACTGGAAAAGGTCAAGAGAGAAGAGAGAACCATACGTGAGAGCGAGAAAAAGATGGCACCAAAAAAAACGCAAGAACCTTTTTTTTGTACCAGGTACATGTGTTCTTTATATATATATGTATAAATATATATATAGATGTTTTTCTTCAATATAGTAGCGGTATGTTCATATATATTATATATATAGACAGTAGTACGTCCATGTATATGTATAGATATATATATAGAATATAATATGTATATATATATATGTAGAATATGTACAATAGAGGCAGTATAGTAACGTAGCAATGTAGAGGAGAGAGAGGGTGGCCCCGCCGCGGACCTGCCCCTGCCGCCCTACAACACCTTGTACACTTATAACTTGGCATCGCACACTCACGCTGCATACGGTCGTTCCCAACGCAAGAGCTAGCATTCGCCGACTCTTCGAAAATTTAGTTTCATACAGATAACAGATTTTTGTTTAGAAAATACTTTATACAAATTTACATTCGTACATATAAGCGATGCACTTACGTTGTTAATTTTTATCCAAATGTAA
The DNA here is from genome assembly GCF_024516045.1 of Bombus affinis. Taxonomy (NCBI): domain Eukaryota; kingdom Metazoa; phylum Arthropoda; class Insecta; order Hymenoptera; family Apidae; genus Bombus; species Bombus affinis. The sequence continues at coordinate 16,019,204 of NC_066347.1, forward strand.
AATCTCTTTTCAAAGAGTCGAGACAAGGATGGAGGAGAAAACACAGGATGTGATAATGGCAGGTCTCGTGCAGGAGGATGAGCCACGCTAAGCGTGAGCCGTCATTAAGTACCCGTCATCAGGTCTCTACGTTCCTGAATGACGTCCGATGGCTTTATATCAGATAAAAAAAGACTCCTTCTCGAATGAACGCGTAAGAATTTAACGAGCTGTGTGATCACGCATCTTCATTGTATCGGTTCACGTTGAAAGCTATTTACAGCGGTGAGACAGCACTAACACACATCGAAATTTTCAGATGAAGCGAAAACGAAGAAACGTGTGCGAATAGAGACTGTGGAAAATGTTTTGTACTCGCTATGACTTCCACGGAGGCGCAAGAGAAAGAGAACAGCACTTCGAGATCCTCACGCGGTTCATTCGCGAGTGTGGGCAACCGTGTACGCACTCACGCGATCGACACTCGTACGGATTTCGGGCGGTCAGGCGGTCGTCAGGCAAAAATGAAGGGGGCCTAGAGGAGGATTACCATGAACCACAAGCCGCTGCGTGTGTGATACCTCTGCGGCCAGATTACGGGCCACGCACGAGTAGTTGCCGTTGTGATCTGGAGATAAACTTTCAATCATCAGTATGCTATTGTACTGGTCCATATTGGTGACACTGACTCGCTCCGACGGTCCCATAGATCGTCCGTCCTTGAGCCAGGAGATCGAGAGCGGCAGATCGCCTCTTGTCACCGAGCAAGTCAATGTAGTTCTTTCGCCGAGATGAAGATCACGATCTGCCGTGAATGGGCTAATTTTGGGAGGAACTGGAATAATAACAACAACGACACCTCGTGAACTCGAGAAGCATAGACGAAGATAAACACGTCGCATCTGGCAATCCTTCGCTGCTCATCGTGGAATCCTAGAAATTATCTTCTTCTTTTTCTCATTTTTTCTTTTTTTTGGGCGGTTCTTCCACCTTGCGATTTAGGTCATATTCGATTTAGGTCTTCGTCTTTGCCACGAGACAATAGTTAAGACTTGGTATCGTCTTCTCGGCATCAAAACACCTGTAACAATCGTACAATAGCGGCACGAACGAAATGCCTTACCGATCACTGCGACGTCTCCCGATCTTCTCGCGTTGTGTCCTTGTTTGTTCCTTGCTGAACACGTGTACACCCCTGCGTCGCCCTTCTTCTGTACGCTCGTGATGACCAAAGTGCCGTCCTTAAGCACTTTCTGCCGGAGATCGTCTGGTAATTCGCGATTTGCCCGCTCCCACTTGATTTCCTCGATCGGGTAGCCAGCCACTGGACACTTCAAGCGAAGAGTTTCGCCGGCGACGGCAGTTACCTTTGGAATTAGTCGAATGTATGGAAGACCTGAAGGGAAAATCCAGCGATTAATATATTAAGATTTATGGATTATGGAAGAAAAGTAATTTATCGGTAGTTTCGCTGATTTAAAATAATTACAACCAGATCCAATAAATTGGAAATATTTATTTATGCAATTCTGAAATCTTAGAATCGGAGCTTTTAAGTTAAAAATTATGAATGTTTTAATTTTGCAAATTTTGAAAATTTTACCCGAAGCTTCTACAAGTCAGAATGAAAAATTTTCTTATTGCAGGAATATACGAAATTTCGTAGCAAGATAACTTCGAAAGATGTGTGTTATCGTTGCAGTGAGAAGTGGAATTGGTCTGACTATGAACACGGTAGTACTACTTTTACACTGCTGGAATAAAATTCTCTTGTCGGCAACAAAATTTTGCATGAAAACATAAAATCAAATGCAAATTTCGCACAGAATGTATGAATAGCAAAGAATGACAAAATTTTGTTACTTCGAATAGATGAAATATTCAACTGAACGCATGAGCAAACGGCCTAACATCATACGCGGTAATGCTACTTATTCGTTCATAGCTGATAACGCAGTGACGTATTTTAACCATTTTTCGTGGCTCTATTTACTCGTGTAACTTATTTCCATTTTATTTAAATAATTTTCAGCTGCGAAGGGCGTCATAGAGTCAGAAATCAAAGCTCAAACGTAAACCATAAATTGGACAAACTCTAACAGGACATCAATTTGCTAAACATTATTCACGAAGTTCGGTCACCGGATTTAGCATGAAATTTACCGTAAACGTTGAGGCGTGCAGCGTGAGTGACTTTCCCTGCTCGATTTTCAGCTGTGCAAGAATATTCTCCTCCATCCTCCACCATCACATGACTGATATTGACGTGCGATATAACATCGCCGTGAACTGTCACGTATTGACCGATAACGAACCTTCGGACATGGATAACAAATTCTCCTTTAATGAACCGTAAATTATTTCTAGATTATATCTAATATAATATTTCTAATATAATTTATAAATTATTTTTGACATAATATTTACAGATAGACGAAAATTGGCAAAGAAATGCGCAAAACTCTAGAGAAATGGCCCTCAAAATCGGTAGATATCTGGCATTGATGTCGAGTAACTGATACAGTTTCGCTTTTTTCGATAACGCCATGTATATCTCAATATTGTTTCTCTGTTTCCTTTCATTAACTTCAACGAATCACTTAGATACATATTTATAGGATACATTCAGTCATATCTGTCCTAACCCATGGACGATCATGCGTTCTACCGAGTCTCTACAGCATGTGAAACCAGTATGTAAAAGAACAGAGCTTTTCCGTAAAAATTCTCATTGACAAAATAATCAGCGATGCAATAAACAAACCTCAGAAATCCCTATAAACTTGCACCACCCATACGTCATTCGTTGATCTTTTTTTCCAGCTTATATTATCATTTAGCAGAATTCCGAAAGGACGAACGAATATTTCCATCGAGAACGTTCCAAATTGAAGCTATATTTCACGAGCAAAGCTCTCTACGCAATTTCAGCAAAATCCTCCAAGTTAATGAACAAAGTTTTTTTTCAATTAACGATTAACTTTGATGGGGGAGGGAACACAGTAACTTTCTACTTCCAATACAGCGCAGAGAGACCACTTTTCAATTACCGCGTCGCAATGCGCGTTCTCGACCAAAGCGGCCCGATTTCAATGAAATTGCTAATTTCACGTGTACCGAGAGTCGCGGGAAACAGTTTGTGCGACGAGAAGCGAATTGCACGCGTTTCGCCCGAAGCTGCAGGATCGTATAGGATGGCTTTTCACAGAAAGGGGAAGGAAATGGTCGAGAACGAGGCGGTATAACAACGAAGTGGCACAGGAGAAGAATCACAGAGCGTCTTTTATGTCGATCTGTCGTTAAACCTTACGAGGGTCTCGCGTCATATCCTCTCGTGTCCGTCCTCTCGTACCTTTGCCTTCTCTATCCTCGACGAATGACGGCCCGTGTCGTCGCAATAAATATTCCCCGGCTTCTTGCTGGGATATTGCACTTGAAATTGAAATTGGCCTGGCTGCAGATGCGACCTCTTGACTATCGCCGCCAGGAGATTGCATTTTAATTACGAGGCATCAAGCACGCGTTAAAACAATTGTTCCAGAGTTACGATCGTATGCTTTATGCGACGATCAAAGAAGCAGTAGCGTATTTTATCAGTCGTATGCGGAAGTAATGGTTGTCACGTTGAGTATCGTTGAATTGAGATTTAGCACGGGCACGTGACAAATTAACCGACTAGCGGAAATAGTTTAAAATTAAACGATCAATATTAAGCAGACAGTTATAGAAATGAAAGAAATTTAATCGAACAAAATATCTCGTCGGAGTTTTGCATAATTTAACACGAGCGTGTTGACAAATTAATCAGCTAGTTGGAATGTTTTAAGATTAAACGGTCGATAGTTGTAAGAAATAGGAAAGATTTAACAAGCTGGAATATATTGTTAGTTGATAAATTATTACGCAAGACGACCTTGATAACTTATAATAGGTAATAAATCAAATTAAGTTCGATACTTAATGTAGCAACACTGAATACTTGGAGTAAGAATATTCGTTTCTTGCTTCTTTTCTATCTGTTAATTTGATAAAATGTATTTATATAATTCTTGTCTATAACCTGCAACCTACAATTTGTCGATTCGTTACTATTATTAATATAACAAAATTAAATTTGATGTTTGACAAATCTATCATTTTTAATTTATTTCTTGATCAAAAAGCCATTATATGATTGTTACAGTTAGATAAGTTAAATTAAAAACCATACGAGCAAAATCTACACTTCAGTCTTTACACAACCTCTCGTACAATTCTATATCCGGATCGAATTAATTAAGTAACTTATAATTTGCCTTGCAGCGTCTAATCGATATATGCAACAATTAACGACCAATTATACCTTGCATTACGTTGAATACACCGGTATTTGGTTACGTACAATTAAATGAAGCTTACCTTCCGTTGGTTGGCAGAGGAAAGCCGTCCAAGGCCCAGGAGACTTGTGGTGTTGGATTCCCAGCAGCGGAGCACTTCAAGGATACAGCCGGGCCCGGTTGCAACGTTTGTTCGATAAACGAATAGAGCAGCATCGGTGGTGCGTCTGCGAACAAAGAAAACAAGACCAGGACACGTATATTTCTCGGTATCCTTCGTTTTTAACATTCTTCCCCTTTCCAACTACCCTCGCACTTTGCTCGCGTTTTATACGACTTCAAAGAAGCATTTGAAGCACACGCGGTTATGAAACGGCCAGAGAAATATCGAAAGAAATATCGAGCACAGAGGAAGAGAAATTCTTTTTTTTTTTTTTTAACGTTGCTACTCGACACAGATTGGACTTTCGATCGCGGTGAAGTCCCTCCGTTTCCATCGGTCGATTCAAAACGAGGATGGAGAAAGGCGGAACGGAAAGCAGAAGAAGAAAGGTCGAGTCAGCTCGACCAGAGAATAGCCATTCGATTCGTAAATGACCGCGACGCGATCGGATCCATCTCGTTAAAAACGATACGCGGGAAGGTTAGGGAGCAGCAGGTAAGGGTTGAATTGGATAGCAGATAACGGGAGAAGTAGAAATCCCCGTTTGCTCGGGGAAGAAGAAAGAACAAGAGGCAAGAGCGTGAAAGACCACGACGGATTCTTGATTCTGAAAGCCGCCACGCCTGCCTGCCTGCCTGCCTGCCTGCCTGCCTGCCTGGCTGACTGACTGTCTCCCGTGCATCGCGATAGAAAACGAAAGACAATGGGCTCTCTGCGACGGAAGCGCGTCAGAATATTTTTCTCTCTCGATGTTTCTATCTCGACGACACGACGACTGGTGGAAAGGGGTCTAGGAAGGATGAAACGGAGAAAGAAAGAAAGAAGAGTAGAGGATAGAAAGTAGAGGTAGTGGAAAGGCAAAGAAGAACTGGGAAAGTCCAAGATCGAAGTCGAGCCTCTCTCGGTCGACGCCGAGGGACGGAGCTCGCAGGATGAGAGACTTTCCATAATTAAAAGTGTCGATTTCTTCGTCATTAAAAATGCTCGAGCGTCCCGTTACAAAAGACAGTTCCGTCGTCTAGAAACGAAGAGACAAGCGGGTGGATAGATACGTAGATAAATAAGAAGATAGAGAGAGAGAGGGAGAGAGAGAAGAGAGAAGGAGGAACAGATGACTAAAACACTTTTGTCTATGATGAATACAGGCAGGAAGTAGAAACTATGCTCGCGGATCCGTGTGGAAATTGATGAATCTCGTCTCGATGCCTTCGAGCGATCGTCAATACGTAGTCGCGAAACCGCGACACTTCGTCCGCTGGTTTCAATAAAACAGAATTTCTACCTGATGTTTATTCAGTCTGTCTGCCTTGGGAGAATCGTGAAGGAAGCAGGGAAATCGCGAGGCGAGTGTCGAAACGTTATGTGGTAGTTGGAAAATGTGGAGCTTTCCTGTAAATGGTCCTGAAAATGGTTCGTAGTAGTATAAGTCTATAATAATTCATAATATACAACTGTATAGAGTATACCGCTACAATATTTTAGTATACACAAAAAAAGAGATGCTATAAATATAGCGTTCTGAAATTAACTGCTAATCACTGAGTGATAATTAAAATAGATGTAAGATAAAAGTGAATAAAATATATGTATATGAAACAGATATGTACAAACATAAAAGACGTGTAATTGGAAAAAGATACGAAGGAATAATACGCGAGCATCGAGAGCTTTTGCTAGTTGGAACTATGGGTCATTTAAAAATGTCCACAGAATTAATCAATGTAACTGTGAATTTTTTAGGAGACTGTTATTTTTACGAACATCATCATAACGGTTATTTTACGTTGAATACTTTGTATGCTTTTACACATCGTGTATACTCTATGTATTTTTCTATCTCAATGTCTAAATATGCGCGCTCTAATTATACATTATACACAAGCTTAAATAAGTTACAGCTTTGCTTCCTACTAATTCGTAACAACGTTTATTACATTAATTAAACGTTTCCAACATCACATCCATAGAAATCTCTTTTTCCTGTATTTCACAGCATGAAAGAATTTTGAGAAAGACGAACAAATTTCAGCGAGGAAAAAAATGTCCCAGTTGTCGACGTTACAGCTTCGTCGAAGTGTATTCACGAGGCCGTGAATCTTCATTCACGCGGCTCGACAAAATACGAGGCAGCCTGGCGTAGCCACATCCACGAGAAAGGCGAAATTTCATAATGCACTATAGTTCATAATTTTCGCAGGAAAAGTAATAGTTTAGTGCTCTTGCGATCGTACTTTTTATATACGCAAACTCGGCCTTCTTTTTCTTTCTTTACGTCACCACGAAGGCAAGAAGAAATTCGAAGCACCACGAGAGTGTTCCTGTCGAAGTCGAGAAAAGCGATTCGTAGGTTACCAGGCGTTCGATCGGAACGCGATTGGTCTCTATTCGGTTGCAGCTCGTCAACGAAACGACTTTTTTCCGCTAGCCTCTTGGCTCGTGGCATTACAGGCAAGTCATCTCTTTCCCTTTTATTCCTACATTTTTCCTAGTCGTAAAATTGTAACGAACCGGTAATCCTCCCTCTCTCTCTTCCTGTCTCTCTAAACTCCTTGGATATATATATATATATATATTTTGGCCTCTCTCTGTTGCTCTGTGTCCAGACCACGGTAGGTCCTTACCACGGGTGTATGGCTTGCTCGAATTCCCTTTGACGTAAATTCCGTGCATTACCGACGCTGACGAGCGAGAGACGCTAACTTCATTGTTGTTTCAAAGGCTCTCCTCTGGCTGGTTTCCTCCGCGTCCCTCGCCAACGGCATGTTCCTCTTTCATGCGCTACTCCTCATCCATAGGTGGGCGGTCCAGATATAGGGCAAACGGTCCAGAGAAAGAAGAAGGGAGAGAGGCAAAGGAAGGAGAGAGAGAGAGAGAGGGAGACGCTTCGTGGTGGTTACCAAAGAGTAGAGGGGAAAGGGGGTTGACAGTGGTAATAGTGGCGAGTATGGAGGAGGTAACGAAAGGGATGGGAAGAGGTAAAGCGGCGTAAAAGAAGCCTCCTCCACTTCAAAGCGGAGATCTCTGTTCTCTCGACGTAACGGTCCACGTGGTTGACATGCTCTTTTCATGATAATCGAGTTCCTGGTAATACGATCGGTAACGTTCACTGCCGATCACGCGAACCTACTTTGGAGAGCGCTACGCTTGCATCGCTTCTGACACGTAACCGTGTCGCGTTCTCGAAAAGGGGTGAGAGATCAATTCTCACAGGTATCGATCGGGTGAAAGTATTTCGGGGGCAATGGGGCTCGATTTCCAACGATCGATGAACAGAACACTTGCAATGATGGAAGCTTGTAAGCGGCGAGGGGAATCGCGATTACAAGCTTGGTCTGGGTCTGCCAATTTGGTATTATACTCGATGTGTCTTTAATGGTGTAGTATTAACGAAGCATGTTACGCAATACGTAATTGCGTATTAAATCGTTTTGATATCATCATTCGTTGAATTTTAATTTTTCTGTTTTTATATCGATACGTATTGGACGTGAGTACCTCCGAAAAATTACGCAAATTAGTTGTAACGATGTCGAGGGTTGGAGCGAATCAATTGGAAATTCGAAAAAGTCCAAGACTGTTGAAATAATATCTATTGAACGTAAAATTCGAGCACACGCTGCTAAATTACTAAATTAGATTTGATGAATGAATTTTTAATAAGAAATCGGTTAATTCTTGAATAATTTCTTAGAACGCCTGCTTGTTTCAATCGAGGTATCACTTGTAATTATCAGAGAGCTAAAATTTGTAAACTGTTTGTTGTTCAATATAGCGACACTTGAATCGATTAGTATTTTTAATTAATTTTATGCCAGTCGAAGTGGAACGCAATTATTAAAATCAAATTCTAGAGCAATCAAATATATCGATAATCAAAATCAGAGGTAAAACAGTAAAATTTATTAATTCCATACAAATTGCTTGGTTAATAAAAAAATTAATTCAAAATTAATATTCTAATTGTATAGTTTTTTTTTCTAGACGAAAATAAAAGCCGTTGTTTATTTTACATACATTTGCAATGGAACGAGGTCGCGGATTCTGGACGTCACGTCGTATCAATTTATTAAATTTCCTCCCTGGTAGAATGGCAAGCGTGATGCATTTCCATGCTAATTAGACCGCGTGAATTTTCACGGAAGCGATAAAGTTTCGAGACGCAGAAAATGAATCTTCGAGAATGACCTAATTTGCTTTGTGCCCGACCAAGGTTGATAGTTCCGCGAAAAGTGAATTTATACGTATGCATAGACCTATTGAAAGCCCCCTCATTTGCAATTCCGATCGAAACTGCACCGCAACTTTCCATGTAATTTTCCTTTGTGCAGTCCAAGTCGAAATGAAGCCGAGTATGTGGAATTTGGTAATTGAGATCGAGCGAGTCGAATCGAATGGAATACCGTACGTACGAATATATGCTGTTGCGCATTTGCGTGTTTCTGCATACGAAAATTACGTAACTTAAAGTAGCTATTCGATCGAATACCTTTTTCCAAGTGGTATTCGTTAAATTTTCAAAAACGACGCGAAATTTACACAGGTAATTGGAAGAAGATCATTTCTGAAGAGATTTTCCCAAAAAGGTGAATTTAATCCTGTTATGAGCCCCGAACCTATAATATTGCCCCGGTTTCCATTATGGAAAGGTATAAGAGATAAATGAACATTCCTTACGTACCGCCCAATTGTAGTTCCGCTGAGGCCTGTGCAGTGTCACCCTCCGCTCGTCTGACGATACACTGGTACATTCCACGATCTTCTCTGCTGATACCGTTCAGCCTCAATAATTCTGATTGTCTGCCGGAGCCTGGAAGCTGGCGACCATCCTTGTACCAGGTAACAAAGTGTGGTCCAGCTTGTGGATGCGTGCTGACCTCGCATCTAAATTCGGCATTACCTCCTAAATGGACGCTTAACAACGGTGGCGTCACTTCGATGTGTAGCGGAGCTGTCACGATGAGCCTGAAGAACGATTATTTACTTTGTAACATTGGTTTATTCCTTCCAAATGCAGGTTTCATTAAGGATTTAATCAAAGACACCTTTTATTTTATCATTTAATTGGTCATGAATTTTAAATCGCAAACGTTTTAGTAATCTTATCGAAATACCAACGCTTTGTGCTTTCCTTATCTTACTATCTTTGTAATAAAGTACCGGACGAAATAAAGGCGTTAATAATTTCTTTGTAATAAATTATCAACATATTATTTGTAAAGTTAAATATGTAGATAGAGTATTTGCAGGGAGTCCACGGTCTATGGGCATAATTACCAGAAGCAAAGCTTTAATTAGTCGATTAAATAAGTTTCTCGCTTTCTCTGTATAAAAGGAGATAAAAATGTTAAAAATTTAACGCAATGGATATCTTTCTATAATTAAACGTTCTCTAGAAACTTCTTGACCTAATTTCAAGTTCTTAAACTTTTGTATAGTAGGAAACGCGCTAATTTCGGAATACGCTTTTCTGAAAATAATATATTTATTCTTTTCACTTTCGTATAGATGTTAATGGTTAGGATATAATTTATTAATTATTGAATTTCTTTCTTAATTTATTACTATTTGTATGAAATCTATTCGTTACCGAATTTCTGCACTAGCTTCGCCACCAGGATTGGACGCAGAACAACGATAAATACCGCTATCTTCTAACGTCACAGCTTCGAGGGCCAGAACAGACCCGAGCAATCTGGTCCTTGGTCCAGAGAGTACCAGCATTGGCTCGGAACCGGTTTGTGCGTACCATCTGGAAATTGAATCGTAGATGGAACATTAAACCTTAAATGATCGAACCACTGTTTGTGTAAGCAATATTTTACTCTTGAAATAATCCAACGGTGCTGTGAAACATAACGGAAGATTTAGAGATCATAAAGCTTAAAAACACTTTCTGCTTGCAATTATGATTCATTAAAATCGTTCTTGACGTTATGTTTCAATTATGTCTTCGTTAACGTACTTTCTCTATAAAGCATTATGAAGTTATACAGTCTAGTACGACTTATGTTTGTTAAACATGTATGAAATTAATATAACTTCTTAATATATCCTCTTCTAGGAAAATTTTTAATAAATCTCTAGATTTATTTAAGTTTCAAAGAAGGACTATACTCAGATATCTTATTGTAATAGAATGGGTTTTATAATCGTCGAATTTTACCCCCAAGACTATAATCGTATATATGTATATACATATAGTATTATATCCGTATATTGCACATCTTTACTTCCCGTTTATAGCTTTAAGCTTCTTAACATCGTAATTACAGAATTAATATTACTATCATCTTAATTATAGATTTAGTACTACTATTATCTTAATAATAATCACCGTTAATTAAAGTCTTCGTTGTTGTACAAAATCTAGTTCCCGTTTATACAACCCACGTATTAGCAAATACTTAGCTACTCAGAAAATTATTGAAACACGTGAAAACCAATTTTTATATTACGATTCTTTATATTGCGATTAAAACGAAATCAAACACATATTTACGAGATTCATTCCACTCGTTATTACCTATTATTTTCATTCCGCGCTATCCACAATAACATATTATTTCTCTAATTTATATCTCATGCGAAATTATCCAAAGTACCAATTAAAAATTCCATCGAATCGACCAGCAAACAATCGTGAAAATTCAGCCGACGATAAATTCCCTCGTAATCTCGATTAATTCAAACGTCATTCTACCCACTCGGCAACATAATATATCATCCAATTACATTAACTGAATCCATTGAAATCTCTTTATCGGCGTACAATTCGCGAAATTCTAGCCGAACATTCCGTTGAAAATTTGTCGGCAGCCGCGCAGAAATCCTTTGTAGCGTTCGCACGAAAATGGGTCCTGGCAGCATTCCATTCTGTTCCCGTTCTCGCACGCGAATTCCGGTAAAAATTTTCAAACGTAACGTCGCGCGGACCGAACATTTCGAAGCTAACGCGGTTTGCATGATTGCAAGTTAATGCGACTTTCCCTGCCGCTTCGGAACTTCCTTTTTTCCCGGTAAAGACTCGAGGAATAATTTTTCATCGGAAGGCAAAGCGCTCGCGTATCAGGCAAAGGGCTGGTTGGTGGAACCGAGGCGCTTCAATTTCACTGGCTTTCGGGCACGACGACCTAGAAACGACATCCAGTCGCATCCACAGTGAGCATTTATCCCGGAGATTCCGTGCTTTCTTTCATCCTCACCAACGTCTTGACAGTTTTCGATCGAAGCACGTTCGTCGGCTCGAACCACTTCCACAGATCCCCTGCTCTGTTTTTCGTTTCTTTTCCTCTCTTCACTTTCCCCGATCTTCTTCATCTTCGCCTTTTTCGTCCTCTCTATACCTCACCTAACCCCCTTTGTTTTTTGTAGATCGTCCAGGAACATCGTATCTTGTATCTTTGTTCGTTCTTGGATTTCTTGATACGTAAGGGAACTGACTTCCTTCGGGAATTTTAGTTGGTAGTTCTAGGGGAAGTTACCCGAGGTAAAAAGGTAAGAAGTTAGAGTTCAAACTCGTCTAGTAGATCAGTTCTTCGATTCTTCCGAGAGCGTCAAGATAGCTGAGTTAAGTTAAAGGTGTATTTTATTTGAACTTTGCGACTTTCTGTGAAGTATTTCTCTCTCTCTCTCTCTCTCTCTCTCTCCCTCTCTCTCTCAAGGAAAAGGGAATTACGTTTGTAGCGCGATCAGTTTCATGGTAAATACGTGCTGCACATGGTCTGACTGCAGGTAAATTGCAGTAAGTTTGTTGTTAGAAACCGAGCGTTTCTAGTTTCGATTGATTGCTCTTGCTTACGTCGTGTTTTGGAATAATGGATGGTGTAGGAGCGTGCTAATTTATAAGATGAATGTATGGTCAGCCACGTGTTAGAATACATACAGCCACATGTTACATGTATGTATAATCTACTAAAACAATATTTCTTTACGGAATCCTACACAAATCTTCACTATATGATACAATGTAACATAATATAATGAATGAAACGAGAGTTACTAAATTTCTGGAATTTAATTAGTTTAACATTAAATGAAAAACATTAATTAGTTTATTGAACATTACATCGTAGCCTCGCTTTAAGTTACTAGATGTATTACTATTAGAAACAACTTTTGAAGAAGATACAATCCCTTTTCTTAATAATTTTCTTCAAATTTTTCGCTTCATCGCCAATTTCCTCGCTTACTGGCAATTGTTTTCTGAAAGATGGTCCTTAATTCACTAGTCACTGTTCTTCTTCTTATTATTAGCATCATTATTGTTGTTAATAAAATAAATTACCTAAACGTACAGCTTCAATTGCTAAAACATCCATCGCTTCGTTATTACAAGATAGAACGAGTTAAAAATGGTTTCACTCATAAATCTGTAGCCGAGCCTAAATCACGCGATAAAACCAGTTCACCTCGTTATTTCAGTCGAATGGATTGGTATCGGTGAAGCATGTAAGTACTGTTCAAGCATATCGTTCGCAAAATGTCTTGGCACGCCATGCTGGCTAGCGATAACGTCAATAAATTTTCATCTCTCCAGATGTTTCTTGTCCGGTGCATGCATCTGCCTGTGGTCCTGGGTCGAGGAAAAGGAGATCCAGAAATTCCAAGAGAGAAAGAAAGAGAACGAGGAGAAAAACTTTGTAGAGCAGAAGGCTCCTCGAAGACCCGGTGAGCGACATGGAGAGTTTCCGATTGTGCTCCGTTCGCGAAGCTTCACGTTCGAGTGCTTCCACTTTTCCTCGATCAAAGTCCTGCCCAGTCCTTATTTCTTTACTTACCTTCTATCTCGAATATTCCTGCCTCCGATCCTCCTTTTCCTGTCTCTGACTGTCTTTTCGTTCATCCTTGTTTCGATCTACCTTTCGACGCTGAAAAACGTGGCTCGTAGTTTTCTTTTAGATTAAAGAGCCAGATTAGAACGTGCGTTGTTTTTTCTGCTTCTTTTGTACGTTACGCTTTTATCGCCTTTCCATTGGCATGGAGGAATTTTCTCTGTACCTGAGCTTTCAGACGTTTGTCTTCAATCTTTGTAGTTCTTCGGCGAGGGCAAATGTATATGTCGATCGTAGTTGATTTACACAGTTGTACGTTGATTTATCGTTTTTTAAAAATTGATAAAGGTGGAGAACCCAAACGGTGGACGCACAGAGATTTATCGTATCACACAGAGATTAAAAGGTCTTATTCCGAAGGATTACGTCTATACACAGTCCTCGAAGGATCGATGAATTTTCATATCTTGCATCGTGACGGTAATCCTATCACTAGGAAAGGCTATACTTCTCGGTGAACGCTCGATTTACGCGAGAATTCGTGTTTCCGTTTTATGGATGCTTCGTTTCCCGTCGCTTTGAACTCGCAACGACCAATGCCCCGCAATTACAGCGTTAAATTCGTTTATATCGTTTGTAATAATAATTGTAACATTAAATTTACCATGCAACACGCCATCGGTTTTCGATTACGCGTAATTATTCCCATGATTATTTGGATGTATTATGATTTAATTTATATTTGCCAAACATTCACGAACAAAGACTGTACATAGATAGCTCGATCAATTGAGCTGCGTCTTTCGTTCCATAAATATCCTTTCGCCGTAACTTCGTTCGCGTGGACTATTAATATAGAGAACAATTTTTAAACGGATGAACTTTTACGAATGAAATATCTGCATATTTTTCATACCAACAGTTAGACTGTTCTCCGTGGTAAAAAATATTAAATTATCAAATGTTTGGATTTCAGAACAAATACGACGTGAATAATAACCGTCGTAGCTTGACAACTCGAACGCCAGCTATTTCTCAGTTTCCAGAAAACGGATCGAGATGGAACATATTCTATTTTCTTTCCCGGACACTAAGATATGGAACAGAGAAAATCCCAGCAAAACTCGTTCAGTAGTTCTTACACGATGCGAGTATAAGCAGACAAACAAACAGACAAAAATTGAAAGAACTAGTCTTCTGGACACAATAGCTTATGAACTGTTCCTGGATAACTGTTTTTCTCTTATTCAATATACAGACACGATCCTTCTATCATTTTATTATTATTATATATAGATATGGATTGCTAGATAGTTGGAGAATTTCTGGCATTTTGGACGCACGTCGGTGTATAGTCACCTACATGTTTTGATCTTCGACATTTTTACTGTTTAATTTGCCTTTCGTGAATATAAAATATTGTTTCCTTAATAGTAAAGATATTTCTATACCTGATTTTCGTATATCGTATTAAATAATTTAGGAAATACAAAGTAAAGAATCAAAGAGAGTCTTGCTCGATATTCGTACGTTGACTAGTAGAATGAGTCCTTCGCGACAGACACAGTAGTACTAACCAATGATTAGTCTCTAGAGCGACGGAAAAATTGTACGATCTCTGTTACGTACAACTGGTTGTAACGAAGAGAATAAGAAGAAAGACTATGTTGTATATTGCAATAGAAAAAAGAAATATTTTTTTTAAAGATGACAAACAGGAGTCATGATTATTGCAATTATACACATATATATATATGCTACATAAATCTGCAAGTATTCTACACACTGCAAATATTAAATGTAAAGTAACAATTTAAATAAACGATATAAGCTTCTAATTTAATTTACATAAACCTTATGTATTCACGTTAATGCGATTAAAAAGATGCTGCGTATCTAAACAAAAGTTCGCCGATGTAAAATAAAATTTATACTTTTTATAACAACTCTCCGTAATGAGTAAAGAGCTAAGGTATCTGTATCGAGATAAATGAAAAACTCACCGATATTCAGGAGTAGGGCAGGCCTGTGCTACGCAGACTAACGACGTTGATTCATCTTGCGCGACGTGAACAACGCCAGAGTTTTCAAGAATCACCGGCGGCATCACCCCTCGGTGATCTACAAAAAAGAAAAAAAGGAAAAAAAAAAAAGAATCGTTCGAGAGAGGGTCGATTAATGCGGCGGGTAATTGGAAAAAACCTCGGCAATTTCCCGACGATAAGAAAAATCGGCCTGTCCACCGGAGTGAAAATTACTACCTGCTATCCTTACGTTGGCCACGGAACTCACTACCACTTGTCTAGTGAGACGATGCATCGTTCGACATCTGTAGCCGTGTATTTGATCGCTGAACTCCAGGCTGTGGACCAGAAGTTCCCCGGTTGGTAAAAGGTGAAACTTCCCATCTGCAACGCAAATAATGAAAAAGAGATTTATGCCTTTGTATCGTTTATTGTCTCTTATCGTCGTAGTTTCTCGTTACGTTATATTATATATCCGCGTGTTACGCGTATTCTATACACTTTTCATAAATGCGTGAACATGCGTAGTCTAGTTATAATCATCCGATTCAATAACGATATCCATTAATTTCAACGATCTATAACAACGATCGTTCGTGGTAAAACAATTACGATAATTTCAGCCATAGATCGTTCGTCGAATCTAATAAACAAAAGTATCGATTCGACGAACGAAACTCTCCTTTCAGAAACTGTTGCGAATATTCTCGATACGAAGTATAATATCGGAGTCGCCATACGTTTGGACGCGATTCGCGTTCGAAAGCTTTCATCACGACCAGAACATGACCGGGCTATCGAGTAGACGTTTTGCAATCCGCAAAACGGCGAAGGCTATCTTGCCCGCGGTGTTAAACGCGATTATATCGTCCCCGGAGCAAATAGCTGCACGTTCGATGAATTATTTAACGCGAGATACGACGATAGTGGGATTCGTGATACGTTGCAGAGCATCCTCTGCGAGACACTCTTTGGTACTTGGCAGAAATATAACGAGGAATTTTCTAATCTCCGTATTATTCATAACTGGCATGCGTGGCGATAATTTATAATCGGCGTCGACGTTTCTCAATAAACGTGGCACGCGGATTCGGAATTACCTTTGATAACTACTCTGTGCCATCGATGAACGAGCTATCGCCAACGTTTCGTGATATTTTCGTCGGTGAACCGGCGAACGGTTTTACCGTAACGATAATTATGCTAATTCCGGGATTTCCAGCGGCCTGTTCTGGATGACTGGCGGAGGTACTACCTCGCTGTTCTTGCCCTGCGCGGCTTAAGCCGATGCTCGTTCCTTAGATAAGCCCGAGCAACGTTAATGACGGTAGTTATCCTAAACATTCGCAGTCGTTTTACGAAAACCCCTATTCACGTCCGGATATCTTTAACATGGCTTTCGAATATATGATTATCTTGCACGAAAGAGGTCGTTCTTCCATTAGTTCTCGTCTTTCTTTTTATTCCTTTTTCCTTCTACGTTGTTCGCTCTTCGTTTTTAAATAATTTTATGTGCTAGACAAGATTGGCCGCGTAGTAGTGACACACGTATGTGAATATGAGTGCGTGGAAGTATGTGCATGCGGTTCCGTCGGCAG
This sequence comes from Bombus affinis, assembly GCF_024516045.1. NCBI lineage: Eukaryota > Metazoa > Arthropoda > Insecta > Hymenoptera > Apidae > Bombus > Bombus affinis. Next base: position 16,036,055 of record NC_066347.1, read on the forward strand.
TGTGGTACGGAAGATGGTGAGACAAAGAAAGTGCTAAGATGCGTGCAAATGTATATCGACGAAGATCTTGGAAATCGTTTATTAAATAAATCTAAAACTATTTTAATATGAATTCTAAGTGTAACCATAGTGTTCCTTTACTTTTGTATGAAAGATGCTGAGACAAAGAAAGTGCTGAGATGCGTGCAAATGTATATCGACGAAGATCTTGGAAATGGTTTATTAAATAAATCATTCATTTTAATATGAATTCTAAGTGTAACCATAGTGTTCCTTTACTTTTGTATGAAAGATGCTGAGACAAAGAAAGTGCTGAGACAAAGAAAGTGCTGAGATGCGTGCAAATGTATATCGACGAAGATCTTGGAAATCGTTTATTAAATAAATCTAAAACTATTTTAATATGACTTCTAAGTGTAACCTTAGTGTTCCTTTACTTTTATTTCGTCAATTAAGATCCACAATTCTCAACAATTTTCATTCTGTTTCTCGTTGCTTCGTTGGAATCTTGCATCGCGAATCGATGAAGATTTGTACAAGTAATTGCGCGTTTCTTACCTCCGTGTTTGTTGGTCTCGCTAACGAAATTTCTAGCCGCGCGTAGTACACGCTACCTCCGTATCCCTATCAAAGATTCTACGTTATTGCGTCTACGTTCAAACGCAAATTCGGCTACGAGACATTAGCACAGCTAAGACCGGCAGAGATAAGCGGCCCTGCTAAATAGCGATTGTCGGCCAAGTCAGCCGGCTTGGATGGGTTATGTAGTTTCGGTATCACACTCGATGCTACTACCTATACCCTGTCCTCTCGGATCTATTCAACGTAGATAGACTGCGTATGTACGTGACCATGTACACGATGTACATACGCGTATGTATGCACGAGACGGAGGAGGCTGCCTCGAATTACGTGCAGTCTGACCATAGCGCTATTAGTAAGATGGATATGTTACGCTTACAGAAATATAGCGACCATAGATGGGGAACAAAGGCGGCTTAATATTACATAGGCAGCAAGAAATACGGGATTGCTGCTTGTGAGAGAATCGTTGTAGAGCCGCAAGAGAACGGCTGAATGCGTTGTGAAGTTAAAAACGGCAAGTAATTTGATGAATTGTAACGTTTATTCAAGGGGTGAAAAGATATTCGCGTAACATCTGCGTGGAAATTAATTAGTTGTGGTTGTAGGAAGGTATAAGAGGGATGATCGAATAATTGGCAGAATTTTAATATTAATTAGGTCAACAGAAAGATGTCTATATAACGTCCAAGTATAAATTGATTGTTTTGATTGGAAAGTTAAGAGAAGGATGATCAAACAATTTTTAAAACGTTCGCGTTCCAGGCGCGTAAAATTAATTGTTTTAGGATATAAGAGATTATAAAAGAAATAGTTTATAAAATTTTAATGTTTATTAGATGGAGAAAAATGTACCTGTACGATATTGCAGAAGCGATAATGTGATATTTATTAAATGCGCATATAAAACGGTAAACTATTAAGAAACGTATGAAATAATAATGCCCGTGTCCTGTTAAATAAAAAAAGAAACGCAATCAAGAGAAATGCGAAGGAAGATCTCTCTTTCAAAGATAAAATATCCGCGTTCAAGTTCGAATGATTCATTCAGTTGGCCAGTTACACTGAAATACCTTTCCTCCTCTGTTTTAATACATCATGTTAACCTTTTTATATTATTTGCTGTTCGAATGCGAGCAATTAATTCGCACAATTTCCCGTCGATTTCTCTGAAAAACCATCGAAACGAACACTTTCGTTTAATCGACGAATGTTAAATTTGCGCGCTCCATTTACAAACTTTTTCTGTTCTATTCGCCGGCACCATTTTCTGTTCGAACGTTTGGATTAAATTACAAACAAAAAGGACAGGAAGAAAAGATAAAAGAAAAGAAAGGAAGGGCACAAAATGAGAGAAGGAGAAATAAAGAAAATTAACAACACGTTTGCACGCTGAAAACAATGAAACGCGGAACCGTATTGTACCAATACCGTTTGGTCAATGTACGCGCGCACCTTTAACGAGTCGTAAGCATCAACTTTGCGAACGCATGTAACCTTTTTTGAGAGCCGTGTATTCAAACAATATCGTTTCACGAAGACGATTCTATCGGCGAGCTCGTACGCGAAGCAATTAAAACTTTTCGCTCGTTTCGCGCGACAATTTCGTGCGTGTTCACGAATAAACGTTCGACAATCCTCTTTGGAAAAACGTTGGCTTGTCAAAGAATTCGTGACAGTGGACATGGCGGTAATCCTCACGCGACTGTGTCTGCACACGTGTACAGTGTACATGGATGAAATGTGCACGTGGAATTAATTGCGGGCTGATCCTGATAGATGTATAGGGATAGATTTAATGGAAACGTACAGGATATAATATATATAGGGTCATTCAGAATTAAAGGAGAAAACGCAATGAAAGAAGGCTGGCAAGTTCTTGTTCGAGCTTCTGTACGTTCTTTAATCCGAAGTTGCTAGTTTCTGGCATATTATGGTAAATGTAGACTGACGATATTTATGCAAATTCGTGTTTTTTATGAGCATAGTATCTTCGGATATTTTATGCATCTTTACATATTATGTGCACTTTGCACGTGTTTACCTTCAAAATTTCTCGTAAATCGGCATAAATACGGTACAACTAGCTACGAATGAAAACGGTTAATTAAAGAGAGCTTTTCAAAGTTGATACGTTGAATACTTGAAATTTGTGCGGAAAAGTTTTTCATCTGGCGGTACAAGGGATTAGGTGGAACGCAAAATATTCTTTAACCGGGAAATAAATCGTATTGTATATACAAGTGAACATTTTTAAGATACCTTCAGTTTGGAAGATAACGTTGTTCCGTAGATCGTGAACTGCGAAATACAGTTATTGGTTAAGCAAAAGCCCGAACTAATTTTTATCAAACCTGGAGCAAATGTAACAACAATGCGAAAACATTTTTGAAGTAGCGCACATTTGTACAAAATTATTTTATTGTATTTAATTTTCGAACGAATTTCTAGAGAATTTAATTGTTTACTTATCAGATCGCATCTTCTGCACGTTTGTATTGTTTCGATTTGTATCGAAAGCATTATGATTCCGAACGGAAAATGGAATTTCCGTCTAGCGAGTTTAGACGAACGACGGAAGCGGAACACAACAGACAAAAGAACTCGGTGAAATTTAATTTCTCGAGAACATTCGGAACGCTGTACACGTTCCTGTCTCGATTCGAATGATATTGTAGATCTTGCACTGGATTTGTTACATTCCTCTTCGCACGGTGTTTACAAAGATCGCAAACGTGTGCCGCGTTTGTGACAGGAAGCAATTAAAAGAAACGGAGAGTTATTTTTAAATATATTGCTTTCGATATATTCTCTAAACATATGAGAAGCTAAGTACAATAGTTAGAACAATAATGGACGGTTTTACGTTTGCCTTTTAAAGATTATGCAGAAATTCTGCCTGTTCAAGATTATCACGTCGTCTTTTATTATGTACATTATCGAGTAGTCTATTATACTTAATATTACATTACTTACTATACTTAATTTTACGCTATATATTATAGAAATTCAGGATAGAAGAAAGAAGAACAAAGAAAGGAAAACGAGTGAAAATTTAACGAGATGAAATACGAGTCAAAAGTTAGAAACGAAATGTTTAAACAAGAGTATACAGATATAAGTTTCCGTTCAAGATTATAAAAAAAATTTGTAGTTTATATACTATTACTCGATATAATGGTAATCCTAAAAAGGGACGTTATTCGCCAGAACTCATAATTGGAAAAAATAACATTCGTCAGTTAAGATTGTCGATATCAAATTAAATAATTTTATTTTCAATGTTATATTTCCTATCGGAGAGCATACTTCGATACAATATTGGTGAATTGGTATCAGAAATAGTCGACACGACACATCGTAAATATGGAGGAACGAAGACATTATTCGCGACACTTTGATCTGTAGCGGTTCCCCTTGGATATTAGCCACTAGGGTGCCTTCCGTCAGAACATCACTTCCAAAGCATGTACTTACTTCCCTATACATATAGTTTCGCATCTTTCAAATATATTTTTCTGCTTTCACTATTAAGCACTTTGCTGTCCAAAATAGATAAACTTTACACCGAATATTATAAAATTTTAAGATCACGGTATCGATGCATTCGACAAAATCTTCATTCTATATTCTCTCTAAGCGACAGTATTTTAGTTCTACTGGAACGTATAATTATAAATCTTTTGACTTGCCCATCAATATTTAATATATCCAAAAATGTCGTATTGGAAATCTATAATATGTCGTTGATTAAAGACGAAGGATATCTAAATATTTTACCAAACAAAACATTTTTCTCCAAATAGGTTCTAACCAACGAGGGGGAGATAATTTAATATCCTAATATATCCCTTTCTCAAAATAAATTTGTTATTGGTCGATAAAACTACTTCTACGCACTCGTCTATTGCAAATACAATAAATTAACGTTTCACTTTTAATTTAATAATAGTTGATGAAGGAGAAGTATTTTGCTCTAGAGCTATTTCGTTTAACAGGCTACATATGAACAATGTGATTCGAAATGAAGTATCGATTTTCCATTAATTTCTATTTCCATCGCGTAAACCAATTTATTTCTACGCCAAATTCTCGCGCAAATGAGACGGATCTATCGACGATAGTCGATCTCTGTAGACGGTTTAATAGCTAAAGCGCGTTATAGATCAGTAGGAATAAAGACAGTATCTTTGACAGTCGCTTAATCCATGCCGGTGCCTTCCGCATTTACCCGCACCTTCCCAAGTGCTTTCCATCAGTCCCAATTCCCATAATGTCTCTGCTATATGGTCTCCGATTCCGTGAAATAGACGATTCGTTTCGAATGTTTGCATGTCGAAGATATGGGTTTCTAAATAGCCATGCTGACAAGTGCGCTAACAGACAATACGTGAAACGTGCCAAGAATCAAAAGAGATTCGGCAAATTGGTATGCTCAAATCGTAGGTTACGAAATTTTGTGCCAGTAAATCCTGAGGAATACGAGAATTTGATCTTCCATCTCAGCTGTTTTAAATTCTCTGATATAATTAAATTCGTAATACGATCGATGTGTGCTTAAATTTACGTTTTTATCTCGAACCGATCTTCGGTAGTTTCTGATGATTCCTATTCTCATTGTTCATACGAATATTTATAAATGGTCAACCTTTTACCTTTTAATTTCATCGAGCTGCATTAACGATGGGTTTTGTTCGAAGACGCGTTCCTTAAAGTTTCAATCTACATCGTCGATCGACTACTCGCTGAAGGCTAATTAACTCTTTCAGAAAATCGATTTAACGAATACGTCATCAGATATAAGGTCACTAAGTTTTAAAGAAACAGCATCTTAGAAGTTTTCTGAGCGCTGATAGTATCGTAAAAAGAAATTTTAACAAGGAGGAGAAAGCATAAGAAGGCAAGAAATTATATCGGAAAGCCAAGCGGGAAGACCAGGAGGTTCGTTAAAAACAAAGCTACATGCAGGAAATTTTATGTATCACGCGATAACAAGGACGGTTCACGGTGTGCCAATATCTTCTCGTCGAGGGCGACGTGTGTTTTTACTGTCGTCTTTTTTCCATGGTCGTATAAAAGTTACGCTATCCCGTCGTTCGTCGCTCGAAGACCGAACGACGATGCTCGTTGGATACCAGCCAGCTCTGTATTTTTTCATCGACTGCCGCTATCGTCGGCGAATATGCTTTTCTCAATGTTCTGCGTAATTATAAAATTTGTCCAAGCATCGAGAGTTGACGTAACGTGGAACGAACTGATTTCAGGATCTACATATGTCGGTCGGACGTTCATTATTCCTATCGCTCGATACAATGTACTATACTACATTTGATGATCCTGACGTGCTGACAGTTCGCCAGAGCGCGTGTCCACCAAAATGTAAACAAGAAGAAATCTAAACGAAAAGAACAAACCAGACGGAGCAACAAGACGACAAATAGGCAAGTAGAAGGGAAATAATTATCAGTGGGACGAGTAAGGTAAATCGCGGGAAGATTGCAAGACCATCCTCAAACGGCATTAACAACGGCGTGTCGCGTCCAATTAAAAGGATTACTAATTAAGCTTACTAATTAATAGCGCGCGAACCGACGTGATATTACGTTTTAATTACCGGGTATCATCTTTTTCAATGCGTGTCGTCGCAGCGACAGAATAGTAAGAGAAAGAAGGAGAAAGAAAGAGAGAGACAGAGACAGAGGCTCGGGGAAAAAGCAAGACCAGCCGACGACGTTCTTAAATCCAATTAATTTCTACGACTATTAATGAGCGAGTTGCTCGACCGTTACGAGGTCGATGTCCTCGACGATCTCTCCGCGACCTACAGCAACGCCGCGGGACGGTGATGCAAGATTATTGTGGATATTAAATTTCACTGTACCGGCCGGCTGTACGCCCGTGGCCGGATATTAAATTTTAGTCCTAGTAAGCAATGCCACCAGCCGGCTATTATACCTCGTGCTACCTTCTACCTACGTGAAAATCGCCCCTACAACCTTTGCCATCTCTGCTCTCCTTTCCTACACAGTATCCTCTCTTTCGTCTCAGTGTTTCCCTGTTTTACCGCACGAACGTGGCCGTATAATTCTTCTTGTTTCATGCTTTGTGCTTCGTACACCTATCGGCTGCGTGTGTTGTTGCATCTGCGCCAATGGAATGTCCCTTGGGCTTTTATTACCACCTCCTACCACACGAACGACCGCTACGGGGAATATTACATTTTGGTAGATAGGCGAAATTATCGATTATATGATAGCGCGCTGCTTTTCATATAGAATAATAGCGTTCGGGAGAGGAGACTGCCGCAAACTCAACCAGCGCGGCTATTAGCCGTACATATTCTTCCTGCTGTATACACTCTCGCGCGGCTTTTGGAAGAGAGCATGGTTTTTTGTTTAGGTAATGCTACCGTCGAGAATGGATTATTGTTAACGCCGGTTTCTAATCTTAATTGGAAGAAGAGCGTAGAAGCGTCTGTAGAATGGTAAAGAGATAGAATAGCAAAGTGCGTGTAATTATGTTCCTTTCTCGATAAAACTCAGCATTAATTTTGTCAAAAATCTCTACATGTATTTTAGTAATTGTAATGAAATGTCTGTAACTAGCCGTTTCAATTCTGTCTGAGTCGGTTTAATTCAATTTTAAAGCTTACAATATTTGAAGTAAAAACTACCTCATTGAATATATCTTCGAGGTATTCCATCATTCTTAATACAAATATTTTACTGTACCGTATGTATAATCCCTTGATCTGTTGATGGATATCATCGAACGTGATTATCAAGTATCACTGCATATTTTACGTAGGTCATATTATTTTTTTTATTATTACCATGAAAAGATTCTAACCAGGTTAGGACTGAACGTACCTTCGAACGATTCGAATACGCTACGATATCTTCCCTTCGACTATTGCGAGTATAAAACGAAAACAACTATGTAAAAAGGGGAAATCTCTTACCTCCTTGTAGAGAAGGATAAATGTAGAACGATGGTTCCTGCAACCAGGACACCACGCGGACCAGATCTTTCACGAAACTAGGAACGACACATCGTAACACCGCTGTGCAGCCCCTCGATGCACCTCCGATCACCTCCACGTCGACTTTGTATGCTTGGGCTACCACTGTGAACAAATAAACGTGAAGTTACATTTGCGGTTGTACACAATTCCAGTGGAAAGATTTATGGCTGTAATTTTGCTTGGTAGACGCAGAGACAAAGTTATACTACTAAAATAAACGAAATAATACACGAAGCAAATAAATTAATATCAAAATAATATTCTTCATCGATAAGCCAACTTTTCAAGGAAACATTTCAACATATGGATATAAATATGGATATAAATACAAAATTCAAAAGCGTTAAATCTCTAAACGATTAACATACTAAGTTTTCAGAACAATAATTCGGATTTATCAATGGTACTGTAAATTAACGTCGTATGAACTAAATAATCATATCTAAAAATATATTAGACCCATTTCTTTTACCCAAATCCATTGATATCATAAGCATATCATCCTTAACGATCGCTAAGAGATTCATAAAACTTCTCCCCTATTTCCCATCGTTTCTCCTCTGACAAATTCAATTCACCAAGTTCATATCATTGCCACATACTACTACTACTACAGCGTAAGTATTACAATTCTACGTTATCTCTCCGATTGGAATATTTTTCTCCAAATTCCATAATTGCAAAACGTTTCCGACAAAACTGATCAATGCCGACGGCAAACAATTTTACTGTCGTTTAAATCAAAACCTTCAGCGAACAACCTTAGCAGTGATTCGGAGAACAATCTAGAGTTCTATTAATCCAAACTTTCGACCCAGTGCTACTCGCGTTGAAAGGGTGCCGCGCTGCGATAGTTCGCGTTGATGGTAATTAAAACGTTACGTTACACGCGTCGCCCTTATTCCTCGTTCACTCGCGTAACGTATACATTGTACACATGTACGTAGACTTATATACAGGGTGTCACGTCGTTACTCGTCGTCGACAATCGGGTGAATCTCGACGTCGACGTCGGGGAAGCGGCGAGGCGTGAGGCGACGCGAGCGTAACGAACGCCTCGTCCTCGACGTCTGCCGCTCGTTTTTCTCCTTTCCTTTTTTGTTTCTACCGTCGCCCAGCCGCTCGAGAGGCACTATACTCTTCCGGAGATTTTATTTACGTGGAAATTCCAAGGGCGACGGCCAGCGACGCTGCAACCGGTTCTGACACGCCGACGCGACGTGGCGACGCCGACGAACGTTCTCTTCCTCTCGCGTCTTTCGTCCCTGTAACACGCTGAATTTCTTCCTTCCATCGTTTTCTTGCGTTGCAGCCTTCCGTCCAACGAAGAGACTCGTTCCCTGTCTCCGTCAACACCTTTTTATCTCTTCACTTCGCTTATTGTCGCGTTTTCGCTCGGTAGTCGCGCCTTCGGCTGCCTGCCACGTTACCCATATTACGATATTTCATCAATTTTTCAAAGGATTCGAATTTCCTTGCAATTCCCTTCTCTTGGTTTTTCGCGTTGCCTCGTGTCGTCGAATGTTTAACGTGTCCCTGGAGAAGCTAATAACGCGCTGATCGAGCGACGCGAACTCGACGCTGCAATAGAGATTCTTCTGGAAATGAAAACACTTAAACGCGACGGGCGTCGAACGCGATTCGAAATTGGAATCTCGCTGTAGCTGGCGAAGGCTGCGGGTTACACAGAGGAACCCGCGCGGTGTGATTGCAGCGCGATGGGGGTTAGGTCGTTTGATCGGAGAGAGGAATTTTTTCGGTTCGATCGTCGTTCGCGTTGTTTCCACTGCAGATGAAGGCAGATACCAGTAAATGTGGGTTACGCGAGTAGAAATTGTAGTGTCGCGTTGATTATGGTACGCCGAAGTCAATTAAATTTTTTATTGTTGCAAACAGGGAAATTGATATCGGGGATACTAAATGATAAAGTTGATCGATGTAAAATAAAGCAATTGTCTTTTTTGTTTACTTTATTTAATTTTTTATTCGATAGTTCTTCGGGTCAATTTAAAAATGTATCGTCGATTTCAAGCTCCCTTTCTCGTTAGATGACCGACGCGTCAGAGAGTTTTCTAGGATTCGTTCGTAACTTGCGTTGTTTAAACTAGCGCTCGAAAAAAAGTAGAAATAAGTGGATATTTATATGATTAGAAACAGTATGAAAAATTCGTACTCGAATAATATTTTCGAATCGATAATTTTATCGTTAGAAACGCAATCAGAAAAATGCGACTACCAACTGTTCTACTTTGGAGTTAGATGCGTTATTCGTACAATATTGCGTTAAGAATTAACTTTAATTGCAATAATTAAAAAAGATCGTACGAACGTAAGTAAGAAGTAGATGTAAAAATCAAAACGACACGGGTAAACGAAACTATCGTTGTTTTGGCCATCGTGCATCGGTAAAACTAATAGTCAGAAAGAGATAAATATTGAGAAAATTAGACGACAAAGTCAAACGATAAAATAAAAGGAAGTAATTTGCGTATCTAGCGTATTTAATTTCCCTCGTTTCTTAACTTCTTTCTCGCGTTAATTTTAAGCTGTACCGTTAATTGAAGATAATGAGAATGGTAATTCGATACAACGTCTGGTGAGAAATGCAGTAGATTGAACGATTAGTTCACGTAATAGCCCTCCTATAGTTAAACAGATTGCACTGTTGCTTATGTTGGTCTACAGCTATTTGCATATTCAAATTGGGCAAATAGTCTTTGTATTACGTTCACTCGCCCAAGACGTGTTTTGCCTAGGGTATGATACAAATTCCAAGGTCTTTACGACACAATGTCAGCAACAGTACGATCCTTCGACAAAAATATAGTTAGTTACACCAAAAATGTAGCCCTTGCGTTCATTAAATCGTATTCGCCAGAATTTTATTTCTTTTAGAAAACGGAGTCGAGACTTAAACTTAAAATCTAACTTAAAACGTTAAAATCTAAACAAATCTTTTTACAAGGTACAAAATATAAATAACAGTAACTGTAGGACGTAAACGCTGAAAGTTTTTTGATCTGCTTTCTTCTTTCAAGTCTTTCTCCCACTTTCGCGCGATAAAATTGTTGTCTCAAATCACTAACATTAGCTATAATCGAAGAATAAAATTTTGAGGAAGGTTCGAGGTCTTGAAACCGAGCCTCAACCTTGACGTACCAATGTAGTCAAAGTCAAAGGATCTCGAACTTCATAACACGCGGTCTAAGATCCCTTCAGACCAATCTCTGGATCGTGTAATCTCCACAGTTTCAGAGACGTGAAACACATCAAAATCATGCCAGAGGTCTCAGGATCTTGACTTCAATAGCCGACAGTTACGAAACTCGCTAAAGCAAATTCCCAGATCAATAAGATCGAGATCGTAAGACTTTGAACATCTATTACGACGTAAAAGAATGCGTTTCGAATGCTAGATCCTGATTTCGAATTAATCTTAGATCCCAGACACGCGAGCTTATACCTTGACTTCGAATTCTACTCCCCGAATCTCAGATTTCTGTCCTCTCCTGCAAGCACATCTCCAGAAACTAAGAAGTGTCGTCTCGAGCGTAAGATTTTACGTTTATAGGTAGCTCTGGTAAAGCTTAAAAGCATTCCGTAGCGTGGTTGTTGTTGGTGGTTTAAAATATAAACTTTTAAAGTTCTCTCTGCGATGCTAGGATCAAACTTGGCGAGCTTAATAATTGTACGAAATACTATGAAACTCGAGGTCCTACGTGTTTAAGGTTGGAACTTGCTGGATGTCATGTTCCACGTGTGAGTCAAAAATTTCGAGTCGTATGATCTGAGGCTATGAAATTCGAGGTCCTTTAAAAACTCGGTATAACGACCTTCTCACATTTGCACACTGGTACATTCGCCAGCTACGATACGCATTCTCGAAATTCACCACTCAACTACCCTTTTCTATGATATAGATATCGCACATCTTCTGACATGGCTTCCACTTTCCTGACACCTGAAAGTTAAATAACAAGCTGATCGACAAGCTGAGAACGAAATGCGCTTGTTTCTCTCTGCTCTTCCCTCTCTTTTCTTTAATTACAGCGTTACGCACATTCTCATCGATCGATGATGACGCGTTTCGTTTTATCCCGATTCATCCCAAATCGCTTATGTCGTCCTTAACGCAGGAAGAACGCTTCTTCTCTCGGGATACACGCGACAACAACGACCATCCAATGAAACGAAGCGAAACAGTATCGATACGACGTTCTTGCTGTTTCTAGGTTTCCTTCGATGCTGAACGATGCAATGGGCTGCGAAAACTTCCGATTCGGATCAGTGGAGCCAGTTCGGGATAGAAATTTCTTTTGTTAAACTGAAAGCAGGAAGTAAAGTTTTAATTAACGGCCACACGTCCCGGCCAGAACTTTATAGCCGCGAGGGAGTAGTTGGCAATCCTGAAAGCGTCGGCCGACCTCGCAGCTGCCACGGATTTGCATTCAGATTGCATTTTTTTTCCTCTTTCTCTTTTTTCCTCCCCTCCTTTCTCTCTCTATCTCTCTCTCTATCTCTCTGTCTTTCACTCTTTTTTTAAAGAGGTAATTACACTGAGCTCCACACGGAGAAAGCCCGGCCGCGTCTCATCTGCATCCGGCCGGGTTTAAAACATCCTTCGTCAGGACTTGCCTGGATTCCGTGCCTTGCCTCCTTCGAGGAACAAGACCAACGCATCTCCTAATGATTTTTTAATTGCTCCTCCTATTCATTCGAACGCCCCCGGCGCAATCAACGCTCGTTTGCATCGTGTTCTTTCGCTCCGCATAAATTGTAGTTGGTTGTTTAGATTTTGCTGTCCATGTTGGACGTCGTATTTTGAACAATGTAGGCGGACTTTTATGTCGGAGAAACGAAGAACAAATTTGAGACTATGTGTTAACAGAAACATATTCGAGCAGCTGGGGAACCGCGAATCATGCTCTTCTATCATGTCAATCGTAAATAGAACATTGACTTTTTTAGTAGTCAGGTGTTAGTTATGCGCGTAAGATATTTGTCTCAAGAAATGTCTTCTGTTATCTCCTAAGTAAAAAGCAAATGAAACGATTCGAATTCCATCTACCATTTCCTCAATAGCGCTGAGCTTACATATACCACAGAATTTATCTTCTATCAGCAACGATACAGATAGATTAAAGATTTTTATTGCAAAGCTTGTGTCGCGACAGAGGAACGTTGACTTGAAGTAAAGTTTTAAGGAAGAAGGACAATAGATAACGATAGAAGTGTAGAAAGTATTGAGAAAGTAAGATCGAGAGAAAATCTGCTCGTAGTTGCGAGCTAGTACGTCACGTGTGTAAGTATTTTCGGCGGTGTGCAAAGGCGAAAGGCTGACTATAGAAGAAAAGGTAAGCGGTACAAAAGAAGACGCAAGAATTCCAAAGATATCTAAAGAAGTAGATCAGAAAGTTGGAAAGAAGGAGACGAGGGAGATGTTTCCGCGAGATTGCGCTTGCCAGAATCTGATGCTAGCGGTGTAACATTATAAATAGCCAAAAGTCATTTATTTAACATGAAAAATAATTCCTTGCAATTCGAACGACCTTTCATATTTTATTCCATTTACGATTCAGCTGGTTAATATCCAATAAGTTAATTCCAGAATCTGTTCGTGCTTGGATGTTTTAATATCTTTGGAGCGAACAACGTATCTTCATCGATATATTTAAATTCTGTAAATTCGTACTTTTACAAGTACAACTAAAGAAACAAATAAACAGAAATTTATTATGCATACTTTTAGATTATTATATACATCCTTTACGTTCCTGTATCTTTAACCCATTGACGTACAAATAAAATGGAATTTGATGCGTCTGAAGAATATTATTTAATCTGGCTCGACTGAACAGTTATATGCAAGCTCAGAAACAGAATATTTCATTTCGAAATTTACATTGCTGTATAATATTTAATCGAGTTGATATATAATGTTAATGGGCAGTAATTAAGTAACGTTATAAAATAATAAATTAATAATTCTATAAAGTATGATACATTTCAAAACATTTTCGAATATACAGAGGAACTAAACATTTTGTCACTGTCAAGTTGTTTCGCTTCTTATGTTATTTTTTACGCACACATGGCATCTCTTTGCAGGATGTTCCTTTTTATTAGTCGAAGGTATAAGTTCAGGAAAATGTGCCTAATATTTTACCTATAGCCGAATTGGGAACTCAATTTGCGATGGTTTGTTCCGACAAATTGTGTAGCATATCTTCTGCGATATTCATTTTGTTATCGGTACTGTTGCGGAAAAAGGAGGTGAGAGCATCTCGGGCATTTTAAATAAAACAGAATCGATGCACGATTTTTGACGTCAGCCGGAGACAGTTCTTCACGTCTCGGAGACGTCAAAGTCTACAATGACACATGAAATGGATGATATCTTTCGTACGTCACTGTATACCAAGGAGTTAAATGTCTCACAAATGCGCAAATATCCGAAGTCTATTCTAACGCCAAAGAATATTATTTATATCTAAAACTACGATTAATCTTAACTATATTTTGAAGTGGAAAGTAATCGAACGAAACAGAATAATTCCTAGCACACGTAGAATATCGATTCTAGGATCGTAAAATAGAATTGCGAAGGATTAAATTGCCTCTTCGTTCCAGCGAATAGAGAAACTCTCAATACCATCATATCCATTACCAGTAATTTTCTTACCTGCCCTGACCTGGACGTCACGGCTGAGCACTCTACCGACGGAATTGCTCGCCACGCATCTGTAGGCCGCGCTGTGCACATCCTGGCGGAACGCGGCAGCCGGAAACGGCAAAAGGACCAACGTGCCGTTCCTCAGCACCCTCCGCACTCCCGGTACGTCGTTCACCGGATGTCCGTCCGCGGTCGACCAATCGATGTTGGGCGGGGGACTTCCTGTCGCGGTACAGTCCAGCCAGGCGCCGCTCGAATTCGAAAATTCCACCCTTGACGGTGGCTCGATCACGAAGCTTGGGCCACGTAAATGTGCGTCGAATCCATGACCACCCGCGGATGTCACCGCCGCGGCTGCACCTGCGAACAAAACGAAACGTTCAACGCTCGAAAATTCGCATAAATCTGCCGGCTGATTGCGGAAAAACGGCGCCGTTCGCTGAATCGTTGACCGCCCGACACGCGACAGTTTAATTGCGACGTAAATCCCGGCCCTCCTCCATTTTTGCATATTTCTCTCACCACCCTCTGTTCCGGGTCTCTGCTAATAAAACGCTTCGCGTTCACTCGTTTCGTCTACGAGCTTTTCTTTCCTCCTTCGTGCGGATATTTCCGCCGTGATTGCGAATCTTGGCTTCGACGTCTGTCTGCAACGAGCGGAGTGCGGCTATCGATGGACTCGAGGCAGATTTAAACGCGTCAGAGCGCACGAAATGCAAAGACACACGAAATAACAAAATGCAGCAACGAAATATTATTTATCAGGAATCGTGGAACACGAAATAGATTAACGTCTATAAATTGATATTTCTCCAACTCGTCGTTCGCGTTACTCGTGCACCAAAAATGATCCCTCTCGCGGTTCTTCGTCAAACGAAGAAGAAACTCACGTAGTGAGAACAATATCTTTTTTCTGATCCGAAAGCGCCGATCGTTCCTAGTCTTAGCCTATGCTAATATCGATTGACATGTTTCTAGCAATTAAGCGTAGATCTCGATAGTTAGCGCGTGGTTTCATCGTAAAAATTCAAAGCGCACTACGAAAGAAGCCATTGCTCGTGCAACGATTCCATGTAGTTAACTTTCGTTAGGAAATTTTCCGCGAGAAAAATTGGAGACGGTTGCGAGAGAAACGGAGGCGTGCGTTATCTGCAGGTTATTCTTACGCGGATCGTAGATTGTGCCGTGGAACGCAGTTCGTCGATTTTCAAAACCGATTAAACGCTTCGGTTATCGCGATTGTCGAGCGAACGATGGCCAGCACGTAACGGGCAAGTTATCCTACTCGAAGTATATCAGAGGGGCCGTACTTGGACATAATGCTTTGATCGGGGGTGCGAAGACACGAGTCAGCAAGTACTCGGCTCTTGCATCGTTAGAAGCCACTTCAGGCTAATAACTCCGGCCAGGCCACTCCCGCGACTCTGGAGTGTAGTTTAATTGTCGACGTTATTCGTACGCTACGGTAAAGAAACTACGAGCGAAGTTCTGTTCTAGCGGGTGGATAGCTAATATCGTTCATTGCCCTACTCTTCCGTACCCCTATTTCCCCATTCCATGAAACGATTTAAGATTGATGGTAACTATGTCGAATGACAGAAGTATTCGGACACTGTAATGTCCGAATAGATCGATCTGGGTTAACGGTAGAAATATCATGGCTTTTCCTTTCTCATAATCCTCTGAATCCTGTTACGATTCTTTAACTTTTTACGTCTCAATCTCGTTTTAGTTTCAACCGAGGGAAAGGCTTTTAACGTTTTACGATAAAAAGATCGTTAATATAAAATTGGAACGAGAAATCACGAACGTTAATAACCGTTCCTTCGTATTTTCCTTGAGTTTAGGAAATTTTTTAAGGATAGAAAGATACGATTTCGATCGGGAACGACTCAAATGTTAAGAGTATTCCTTTGTTATAGTTAAAAAGCAATTACCGAACACAACGATCCGATATCATTTCAAACAAAAGGCAGAAGAAGCTTGATCTTTGGTTTGCGAGTAAAACGTCAACCAAGAATGGTTGTGTCAGTGAAAATAACAATTTCTGCCTGTCTACTCTTTGTTGGGTTAATTCAGCATTTCTGTCTAATCTAAGAGACTGTTTATACGTGTACAGTTTCGTAATTACTTCGCTGAATTCTTTTATATTCATACGTTCATAAATATTTATGTAAACATCGACACCGCGGTACAGATTAAAGTCATCTCATCTTTTTCAGATGTACCTTTCACTGAACTTTTAGAACCGCAATCTAACAGGCTTGAAAGATCAACACATCGATGCGTTGTTGTACAAAGACGAAAATAAATTGCATAGCCATAAAGAGACGGAAATTACTTTACGCGGAACATCACAAAAATTTCCACAGAGAGGCACGTTATATTTTCCCAAGACCCGGTTCCTCTAGTTTTTGATAGACGGCGCATATGGACGAGGATAGGACGATAACGGCGATCAAAAGAAACCCTCGTTGGTTCGTATCCGCGCAGAATTCCGTTGGTTCGATTTTAACGAAGATCACGATTTCATAGCGGCCACTGTAGAAAGCGTACGTTCTAAAATTTGCGTATCGATCGCTGGCACGCTGGCCGTGTGGTCGTGTGTTAATTAAAAATTCATTTATCTTAAATTCAATTTCCTCTGACTACGAGCCAGTCGTGCTTGCTCTCTCACTCTCTCTCTCTCACACACACACACGCATATATATATATATATATATCCTGAATGAATGAAAAAATGTCTAAAAAATTTATACCATGCAAGTAGAAAGAAAGGGGCGAGAAAAAGAAATGGCAAAAGTGACAAACAGAACGGGAACGCAGCGGTAATGCAAAATTAATTCGTCTAATAAAGGCGTAATTTTTGAAGCGAAAGAGCATGTTCCGCCATTAAAAAGAAGCACCGCCGCTGGCTGCTCACGAGCGTACTGAAACCAGGAGATGGAACGATATTGCATATCTCTCTGGCATCGTCCATAAGTGAAGAGCGGTTCGGTGAAACGTGGAACTCATAACGACGCGACGTCCAAGGGAACGGACGTAACTCGTTTATAACGACATTTGAAGGAAGAAGAGGGATACAGAGAACGAGAGAGAGAGAGAGAGGGAGAGGAGTGAGAGAGAGAGAGTTTTGAGTCGCGACCGAATTTCGTAATACCCGTTGCAGGATAGTATGCGCGTCGCATACAAAACACAAAGTATGCAAATCCTGGGTGCCGCGCGGTCGAATTGAAATCCCCGTAGTGTCCGGCAATTACAAACCGTCACGGTGACTCGCTTCCGGAATTGTCTCGAGCACTTAATTACTAATTCCAGCCAAGTATTTCGTTGGCCGGGGGCATCGCGTTGAATTACACGCATGGCACCTTACCCTCCGCTCGTTCGTTTTCCACGCGCATACATTATACACGCGAGTGTCGCGATTAATGTGGACATCTCGACTTTGATGGACGGAACGTCGCACGGAATTGTTCGCTTCCGCGGTACAATTTTTTAATGGAAATTACTGCTGCGTTTTTAATGCTGTTTTCGGGCATTGGTTTTTAACAACAGGCGATATTGACTTATGGTTCAATGGTGAGTCTTCGGGAATCCTTGCGCTGCAGTAACTTTCATCGGAGAATTTGTGGAAAGAAATTTTGTTCTTTCTATTTTTGTTTTTTTTTTTTTTTTAGTGTACTCGACACAGACAATTTTTTAAAAATTAATTTGAAGGTTTAATCCCTTCGTTGCGTCAACTATTAGAGAAAATAGTTTGGACTACAATTTTAGAGAACCATGGTAATGTAAAGGTTCTTAGAAAGAAAAGGAATCATCTAATACCATTGGATTAAACATTCTTTAAGTTATTCTACCACGCAAATATGTTTAGCTGATTACTCCGTTTTCGGTTTCTAATCAATGTATCCTGGAAATTACATCAATTCGCCGATTTGCGTTTAGTTGGTCACCATATCGATGCAAACTGAATTTCATTACATTTAATAATCGACAATTAAATATGTAAATGGAATGGCTAACTAAGAATAGTACACAGCTATTGTTACATTATCATCACGCGTATACAACTATTCCCATAATAATATATACCAATATATAAAACGAAATAAATATAAGGCGAATCGACGAAATAATGGTTGGCTATATGCATATGCATATGCATCCTGAATATATACGACCTAATTTAAATGATAATTATTATATAATTGCGACATTAATACAAAGCTAACATTGGAAACAAAAAGCGTAATATTCTACTCCCGTGTTGGACGAGATTGGACGCTTTTTAGTTTAAATCGATTGAATAGTTCTCCTCATTGAGGAAAATTTAATAAAAAGTTTACTCTAGAAGTATAATTGTATTATAAGTTTAGAATGAAAATTCTAGAATTATACTGTGATCCCTAAGTTATGGGAATGTATCGTACCATGTATTTGCGGGAATTTCAAAATTAGAAAAATGTCTGAAATACGTATAATGCACAAAAAGATAGAAAGTATGCAAAATAGAATATTCCTTATATTTCCAGGGTTATGAATTTGTTTGATCGAAACTGTTCGATGGAAATATTTTGCGATTGATTAATTTTGAATCAAGGGTTTCATCGATTGATTTCGATAATAGCCTAAATATAAAAGAACTAATATATAAAATGTATAAGAAGAGAAATTAATATATATATATATATATTCTGATCATGATTCTTGATTGTTCCCCTATAATGACAAGCACTTTTCTATCGACAAATTAAAATTTAATATTGCACATCGATATTGGACGAGATTCGACGTTTTTCAATTACGTAGGGTAATTATGGAATTGTTAATTCGACGCGAGAATTTTTATCGCGCTCCGGGAGAAATTAAAATGCGAATTAATGGACGAGTTAAAAGGAACATTTGAATTTAATTGAGGAGAAGCGGCCGTGAAATAGCCGCGTTGGTTGCAAAGGGAACGTGTACAAGATGCTTTAAATCGAGAGAAACAAGGTGTTGTTCATTTTCCTCTTTTTTCTTTTTTTCGTCAGTTTAGTTGCAAAGAACTACGAATGGATGAGGAGCACTGGGAGGCAAAGAACGCGAACCTTTTTGCCATTTGACTTTACGGAGCATGAAGGAAATTATCCCATGCTGAAGCTAAGTATCACTAGCAGTCCGCAATATCCGTTCTTGTTAAGCTACTTTCCATTCTTTGCCATTTACGCTGCTGATAAATTATTTTAAGGTATCAGTTTTTACATTTTCTATTTATATTACTATAGGTTTGTAAACAATGTTGCAAGCATACAACGTAATGTAACATTTCATACGTTTGTGAAACATTTTTTATTATAAAAATTTAGACTGTAACTTTTTATGTAATTTTAGTATGATCTTTTAAAGATCTGTTCAGGTGTACGGTAAATGAATGAACCTAATTTTCCTGTACAAGTGCAAAATAAATTGGATATTCTACTATCCTTTTATATCCCACTTAAACAATGATATTTTCCTTTCTACGATTCTCAGAATCATTTTACACACATAATCTTTTCAAGCAACATAGAGCTTCCTGTTCACCGAGCAATAACAGCGTCATCTTCACCACCGTAATCTTTTTACACGACCAATAAAACGACATCGTTTGATAAATAAGATACAGTATTTTCAATCTTCCAATAACGTAACCACTTTAACCATTGATCGATCCTAAGATTTCAATAAAGACAATCTCATTAGATTTCGATAAAAAAAAAAAAAAAATACATCACATCAAGCATCAAACGAATTACATTAATTTAATAAAAAAATCTAAAAATGATCTTCTAGAAAATGCCTCTTTAACGATATACTCGTTCGTAACTCAAAGAAATGAAAAATTCAATCAATTTCTAACACATCCCGATCTAATCCTAACGCCAATAAAAAATTCTAACACGATTCAAAAAAATAAATTTTACACGTCTATCTTTACTAAGTCGAAAGCCACAGTTCAGGATTTATCGCGGTTGCGTAAGAGAGACTCACAATCTCTGGAAGATTTAGATTCGAACGACTGCAGCGGATAGACAGCAGAACGAGAGAATTAAAAATGCTCGATATCAGCGAAAAGAATGTCTGACTGAATTCAACCGAGTAACGCTCTAATTTTTTATTTGCCCCCTTCCCTATTATCCCCGTCTACCCGTATCGATACGAAACCGTTCCGGACCGCGTTCGTTAGATTCCTCTCGGGGAAATCTAAAAACGCTCTCGAGCCCCGGGGATCGGATCCGACCAGACGATCCGTCTTCGCGGAGCGTCGTCTCAGGCATTTGTTCGACGAGCCGGAAAATCGAACGAGAGTTGGATGGATGACAGGAATTCCCGACAACGTTGGGAATCGCGCGGATTGCACGGAACGACCGGGACGTCCGAGACAACCACCGGCGGACTCCATAAAGTGGCGGAACGCTAAATAGCGACCGGGACAATTAAAGGGCAAGACGTCCGAGAGGGATGGAGACGAGAAGCGTCGTAGGTTTTATGTTTGCGCGTAAAGTTGGAAGAGAAAAGGAGATGTTCGTTGAAGATTGTAAAGATGCGAAGGAAAGAAAAGAGAGGAAGAAAGTACGGATGAAAGCAGAGCAAAGGGTAGAATATAGCGAGAAATGAAAAGGTCGAGAAGAATGGGAAGAGGAGAAGAGTTTGTGAAAATGGCGAGAAAATATAGTAGCGAATGATAAAAAGGGTAAAGAGTGCGAGAAAGGTGAAGAGGGAAGACGGATAGAAGAAAGGGAGTTAATTAAGAAACGGAGATGATGAGTAATAATAAGTTAGAAGCTAGCTAGGATAGAGAGAATAAATCCTTTCTATTTAGAAAGGAAGAAATTCGCATGGAGAAATAGAAGAGTAAAAGCTGCGAAAGAGTAAGAGGAGAGCGAGAGAGAGAGAGAGGGTTGTAACGATAAGCGAGCGAGAAAGACGGAAGGTGTGAGAGCAAAGGGGAAGAGGATGAGAGAGAGGAAGCACTCGGCAGGTAATAGCTCCCAATTACCATAACGCTTGGCTAAGCCGACTAATCGGTTCCGCTTATGCCGACCGGCAAATTATTATTAATCACATTGCACGTGGATTACCGTTTATGTACATCCCCAGCGATGGCATTTGCACTCTGGGTCACGTCGCGCGTCCATGCCAGCCTAGTAGCATGAATTTCCAAATCGGTCTTTGATCTCGCGGTTACTCACGCTCCAGTAGAACTGGATCCTCGAGAAATGCTAAAAGCATTTCCGGCGGGTTACTTCTCAGAAATTCCTCGATTCGAAATGTGGAAATGCCGATAACAGGCCTCTCGCATCGTGTCAGAATTATATTTATCAGCATTGTTTGCCGTCAATGTCGGATTTCTAACTTTTGTCAATATATCGTCAAATATAAAGCTCGTAACCGTGTAATCAATAGTCAGCTGCAATTTATGGCACTCTATAAATTATACAACGTGTACGTAACATGTACACTCATATAGTTACATATCGATACATAGGTATTGTTATAGAAATTACATAGTCAAAGTTAAACTCGAGTTATTTCATTTTAGAATCTTCGATCGAAATTTTCATTCTATGTTGTACGCGATGAGTGATATTGGTCTTTGCCAGCTGATGGAAAGAAAAAATAACGAATTTTCGAAATTCTACCTTTTAGAAATATTATAATATTTTAAAATACATTACTACCAGAGGCAAAACTTATACATACGTTGTAATTTTTAATCAATGTTTCAACTAATTCCGTATATTGCATTTGACAATCAAAAAACACACGTGAAACAAAATTTCAATTTTAAAAGCTTTATACCATTATTTCGCGTTTCAATAAAGCTTTGAAACTAATTTTTCCTGAAAAAAAGAAAACGTAATATAAGTATAAAAATGGATCGTCCACTTTATACGAGTGTAACGAAAATTGAAATTTCAAAAATCTCTCTCCATTTTCCTATACACAAATTTTTAATCTCGACTTTTCCTGCGTAAAACCTTTACAAAAAAGCATTTAGATATTAAACATAATCGACAAATACCGATCAAATAAATTTTGATCCGGGACACAAAAAAAAAAAAAAATGAATATCATTTTGTTCAAAAATTTCGTAACCAAATTTGGGAAAAAGTTGAAGATACTGAATCTTTCTATCAACAAACTACTCGACTTTTCGATATTTATTGATTAACTTCGTGATTACTTTACCGCAAAAACTTGCAAAGTATTCAGTTTCTTGACAAATGTCGAGCAATTTTTATCTATTTCTCGTAAGAATATAAGTCTTGTCTTTCTTGTTACAAAATGATACGTTGACTAATACAAAAATTTGTTCTCCTATTAATTGCATTCGACGTTCAGCTAAAAGTATAATTTGTCAAACAGCATTTATACAGACGACAAACGATAATATACAGACTATAAAGATATGTATATCAAATGTCAAAAATGCTACGAACTTCTCGAACCACCGGAGAGAAACCAATATACACATTTGTCACGATGATCAAAGCAAAAGTATCGAAAGGTTTGTGGTTCCTTACATCATCGCTGTACATTGGCGAGGAGATTAATTGTCCGTCGTAAATCATAGCGGAATTTCGTTGGGAACGTCGGAGTTCGTCGAGCCAGGTTAGTCGAGGAAAAATTGATAGAAAGAGAGGATTATATTCGGAACAAGTTTCCTTCCGTGAAAAATTGGGTTGCTTCCAGAATCAGAGCTTTTGTGCGGGATTTCGGGACGTCGCGTCGCGTCGGTGGAGTCGGTTTCCATGAAACGAGCCGACTGGCTCGGGACCGGCCAAGGTAAGCTCGACTACGAACTCGGAATCAATAGGCGGAACAAACTGTGTAGGTGGATAGAGGTCGCTGGTAAGATTGAATTTGCAGACTCTACCGCCCTTGTCGGTGAGAAGGGACCGGATAAAAAGAAAAAAAAAAGAAAGGAAAAGGAAAGAAGAAGAAGAAAAAAGAGGGCGAAGGGCACACCTAGAACGGATAAGAGTCTAAAAGTCTCACGAAGGTGGTTCCTCGCGAACTGTTTCCCTCTTTTTTCTTCCCCGCGAAGGTTCCCGTGTTTACACTACCGATCAAGACAGCAATTATTTGATCCGGCTGTAGGGACGAACTCCATCGCGAATCGTAACCTTTCGAGGAGAAGGTTCTCCACTTTCCTCTATCTTTCTACTCGTTGAGATTCTGTTCTCTCTTTCCCTTCCTTTCTGTTTGGAATTTTGAGATAATTTGATATTCGCTCGAGTGGATTTTAAATATTAAGCGGAATTGCTGGAAATTTGCTCATCGTCTGAGTTTTCTTATTTCAATACCGCTTTATAGGTAAATAGCGGATACGGGATTACCGGTTCAAGAAGTCATTGTTGGAGTTGATAAGGTTTATACTTGGGGTTGGAGATACAAATATATACTCCAGTTCTTACCTTTCGTTCTTTCCGTAAATAACTATGACTATTCTTTTCTCATTGATTCGTTTAATCCGTAAACTCTTTTCCTCTATATTAGGAAATTCTCGAGAAAAGACAATTTTCTCTATAGTAGCCGGTGGTTTGTGTTAGCGTCCTATTCAAGTTCAAGCGTCGTACAAATATCCATCTAAAGCTGCCAGAATATCTCCCAGTGCACGGTATACATTTCTTTCCTTTCAACGTATCCAATTTCCTCTCTATCTTTTTTCAATATTATCGACCGACGTATCTCGCAACAACAGTCGGAATTACTTCGAATAAACCGCAGTTAATTTTTACCGTGTAATTAACCTCTCCAATTACTTTTGGTTCAGTCCTAATCTTCAAGGAAGCAACATTTCTTCATTTTCAACCTTCCTGCATTTCCTATCTTACGAACAAATTTACATGTATTGTACGTCGTTATCGATTTACGATAAAAGAGAATAACAGCAGGTATTAGATCAAAATCGAATTGTCCAATGAACACGTATGTAGTTACATGGCTGAGCACAGTCTAAGGATCAAGGCAATTTGCATCGAGCGGAAGAAAACAAATTATCTGATATAATATCCGATTAACAAACATCCACGTCTATGCTTCTCCGCGCAACGATCAAACACACTCGCTAAAACCCTCCACAAACAAACGAATAATCTCAAAGAAAAACACTATCAAAGCTACTTCACCTATTTGATACGAACTATGTACATATCTACCCCGTACACTTAGTTTTTTTAATTCGCTAAACAAGCAAGCGCTAGTCGGCACTCGCTGCATGTTCTATCAGCTCCTTGCAGGAGCATAATAGGCTAAGCTGAGCGATAAATTCTGGGTATCTTGTCGCGCACAGCTACCAACGGATTCATCGACGTATTTTAGAGGACACTCGAGTCACCTGAAATATTCACCTCGACCCGTTGGGTACGTCTGAAGCCTTATTTCTCTCTTGCTCTCCCCCTGTCTCTCTCTCTCTCTCTTTTCTCTCTCGAGGGTTCTGCGTTTAAAGTTTAAGGAGACCCGTATTCGCCGTTGTACGATGTCGTTGTGTTTCCGACTGGTGTAAGGAAAGAGCCGTGAGCTTGTTCTAGGTCGATACCAGCTTTTTCGTCTTCTGTATGTATGGCTTCCCTGAGGCTATGCAGTCACGTCGCTGCGTTGTAACTTTCAGCTGGACCGATGTATTCAATCTGCTACGGTGATCCCTGTACCGGAGTTTGAAATCTCGATGTACAGTAGCAAACGAATATTTTCCATTAAGTAGCAAATTGTAATCTTTGTTTACTGTGTCTAGATCGAGGATACGATCAAAAAGTTGGTACAATTTTCATTTTTTTAAGACAGTATGTATTGTTTCTCGATATTTATATCGTCCCCTTCAGAGCAATCACCATTAACGATAATACTCTTTTGCCGACGTTTGCTCTATCCTTCGAAACATTTTTGGGATTCATTTCGTTGTATGTATTTTAGTTTGCTCTGCGTTTTTTGTTTTATGTCTTCGGCGTTCTTTCATAGCTTTTTCCATTCATGGCAATAGAAAGGAGGCAATTGAGAAATCACAACTGTATCGTTCTTTGCCAGAAATTTTCTAACGAGCAACGATGCGCGAGTATGTTCTTCCAATCTAAGCGACCAGAAAATCGCCGAAATTACGGACATACAACTTAATCAACGGATAATCAAATCCGAAGTGATCGGTCGATTTAAATAAACAAACTGAAGTGAGTCACGAACAGACAAATTTCAACAACATAAAGCAATCTTTCTTGCAACAGGTATTTTCTAATTACCAATTTGCGCGAACGTTTTGATCACACCTCGTATAGTATATCCTGCATTGTATTAGGTTCTTCGGAAAGTTCATTTTTAGAATGAAATTCTAAATTCCGACGTTTCTACCTATTACTTATCAAATACAGCAATTAGGGTGAGACTGAAGATGAGTCAATAAAATGATGCTCTTCAACGAGACGTTAGTTCTCGAGGAATGAAGATGGAATAAAACTCGAATGTCAAAGAGAGGCGCAATCTCGTTAATTGACAAAATGTCATTGCAACGTATCTATAATACAACGTGTACAGTTGAGAAAGAAATACGAAGCGACGAGGAAACGAGGCAAGCGACCGATTTTAGGAGCCAATGCCGCAAAGAGAACGTCAGGGGCAACAAGTTGCGAAAGTTGTTTAGACGCCTTGGAACTGGTTTGGCGAACGCTTCTGAAAAACTATCACCGTGTAGGGACACGGGGCAATTTTACAACGTATACCGGGCCGGGAAAAAGTTTCCGTGGCGGGCAACAAGTTGGAGAAGTTTCGTTATGACCGCGGTGGCAGTGCCTCGTGAACGGTCCGTGAGGCGTTTCGAAGAGCGTCGAACGACTAATCTTACGGCTTGCGGAACCTCGATATGAGACTATACGTGGAAAGTTTTCGCGAATCCTGCTCGTAGAAAAACGTCATCGATTTCATGGAATAGGGGTAAAGTGAATTGTCTTGGTTCTTCCAATCAACTATAATACGATCTTTCTTACCGGCCACTTCTTAACGTTCGAGATTATACGATTCGAGGATAAAAGGAAAATTACGAACGTTTGGGTCTAGTCTTTTGATTTCTTGAAAAGATTCGTGAGAAGGACACAAGAATATTCTTCGATGAATATTTGTTTAAAAATTATTTTTAATTTAGATTCTACGCGAATGAAATTTGATATGATGCTACATGCTAGAATAGATGGTACACTTATATAGGTAATGCATTTTTATTTTCAAATGCTCTACAGATTTAAAATATCTTTAGCAACACACTTAGATAAAATTAAATGAATTTCGATAGAATGCGATCTTTTTACTGCTACCAAACAATGAACTAAACAACTCCCGAGTTATTAATACCCAGAACGACATCCTCGTTATCTACCTTCATAAAGTTTTATCTTTACGTTTTCTATTACGCGTGCATTAACCCTCTTTTTTTTCTTTCTTTTTGTTAGTAGTACCCGTCAACTGTCGATCTAATTTTCTTCGTCATAATTAATTTATGTATGGCACAGCAATACAGACGGAAATGAAAAATCTCGGGCCCGCAAGAATACAAGGACGTAATAACGCTCTCTTTCATCTAGCATTATTAATTCCACTGCAGGCTTTTGTTATAATAAAAATGAATTTTTCATAAATGAAAGAGACAATACCGGTTTAATCCGTAAAAAATGAAGTCATAGTTTCCCTTTATTCCGCGTAGTCGAAATAGGAGATGCAAAATACCATTATTTTTTTCGGCAATCATTGCGATCGAACGTACCCATTCAAAGGCGTTCGGACGAATCGTAATACAATTTTACGTCTCTCTTATTCATAATATACATATATTTATACGTATTTACAGCGTTACCATAGAACAGTGATATATACACGTGCCATTATATCGCGATACTTCGAGGTTTCGCGAAAGTTTCAATTAAGACGAAGAAAATGTAAGAGAAGGCTCGAGAAGTAACCAAAGATTATATCCCGCGAGTTATTCTCAGTCGCTCGTATTTTTTTTCTCTTGAACGAAGAAAAGAACGAAGAGGGTGTTGGAAAACGCGAAAGCTCGCGCGCACCTTTCTTTCGAGCGGAGGTGAACGCACCTTTGGTCACTGCTGATGTTGTCGACTCTCGGAGGTGTTAGTCGTTTTAATTTCTCGAATAGAGAGGAAGAATGGAAGGGAGAGATACAAGAGAAAGAAGGACGGACGGATTGTGATTATTTGAAATATGAGAAAAACTTTCAACCCTAACCGCGCTTAAGACGAGAACCTAACCTTCCCCTATCCTCCTCTTTCTCTTTTTCTCTTTCGCTTCCACTCGCTTCCCTTTCTCTCGTTGTTTCTCGTTTCCACTCTAAGCCAGAGCATACACGTTCTTTCAGTTACTTTTTCCCTCCCTTTCAGGCTTCCTTCCTGTCTTCTAGTACGCGCAGATTTCACAGCGTACCACGAGTGCTCCGTAGCGTAACCTTTTCGTCATTTTAAAACGCTCTGAAAGCCCGTACGGAGTTTTCGGGACAAAAAGCTGCTTTTCTTCCGGTTACGTTAGTTTTATCGTGCTCTGTTCACCTGCCGACTTACTTTCTCTCTTCCTCTGTTTCACTTTGTTTCTATCTCCCTCTTCCTTTCTCTCTCTCTGTCTTGCTTTTTTCTTCTTTTTTCTTTTCGACGTCGTAGCAATTTCTCAGCACTCGTGGCTCGCTCTTTCATACGACGTCTAGTTGATACTTCCGATAAAAGAATCTTCCTGGGGGAAAAAGGTCCCGTGAAAATCTTGGTGTTCTTGTTAGACGGCGAACTTCCGGACCAATTTGTCGTGGTCAAGAGACGAGCGTCGCGTTTCTTTAACTATTGAACGCCATCGATTCGAAAGACGAATTAAGTTTCTGGTGATTTTTGGAACGTCTCCTGACCAATTGATCGCATAAA
Organism: Bombus affinis; assembly: GCF_024516045.1. Lineage (NCBI taxonomy): Eukaryota > Metazoa > Arthropoda > Insecta > Hymenoptera > Apidae > Bombus > Bombus affinis. The sequence continues at coordinate 16,064,259 of NC_066347.1, forward strand.
TATATAAATACTATAAATAAATACTATAAATAATTATAATCTTATATAGTTCCTATCAAAAAGCTGTACAATAATAGTTTTGCCCCACGATATTTTAAGATATGTTCTAGTTTCTCGTGCTTAAGTTTCTGCAAATGTCCACGAACACTTGCGAACATACGGTAGTCAAATTTTCACAACTGTAAGCGGGTAGGTATTGATTTCCTAAAATATCAAATATAATATATAAATATTTCTATCTGTGGAAGATAAGTTTTCCGCTTAAATGCATCATTATGAAATGAAAATTTCGTTAAAAAATATTATATGCTTCGTTTCGTCCATGAGTAATTTATTAAGAGCAACAACGCATTAAAGTCACAGTTACAGAACGAAGTCGAAATATCCACTGATCGTAAATTCTAAAAAAAGAAAAGAAAGCTAACAGAGTAACACGTATGTTGTTCAAAATTAATATCTGACGATTTATAGTCACCACATAAAGGAGTAGTTTTAAGAAGAAGTTCGCGAATGAAAAGTGCTCTATCAGCAGCAAAAAGACGAAACTCGTTTTATTTACATAATTTTCATTCCGACCAAGCTTAAACGAACGTTCTCAAGCGTTCCGCGTCCAATCCCGCTCGCATATCGATTTCGTTTGCCATAAGAAACCCGAACAGCATGAGATCGCCCTAAAGAAACAATCGGCTCTTTGATGACGGAGCTATCAAGCAGATGTATGGTGCTTCTCTTTACGATTCACCGAGCGAGACTCGACTCAAACGATCCATCGGCAGGCGGGTAAAAGGATTTCCCGATCGTCGAGTGGGACGTAACAATCTCATTTTCTTTGTCCCGGAAGATCGAGTGGGTGGTGAGAGGCGGATGGACGCGTTCACCGCCCCGCAGGTGCAAGGATATAGGTTCGCCTGGAACAATGAACGCAATCAATGCGGTGTGGCACCCCTTCGACGTCAATCAAACGGTCGGTGTACGCGCCAGTAGCCCATTGGCCCCGATTGCCTTTTGTCGCCCCTGTAGTGTTCGCTGTACGCGGCAAAGAGGAATTGGATGGACCAGGATCCACGCGGATAGCCAGATTTGCATCCAACAAAGACAGACGCGGAAAGAGCGGAAAAGGAACTCAAAGGATAGAGCGAGTTGGCTTGGGATGAAGTCGAAGCTAGGGTAGATGAACATGGGTGGACAACGATGAAAGGGAATGCGACGCGTGAGGAAGGATGGATGGAAACCGAAGAGAAAGGCCAGAGGAGTATAAACTGATAAATGGAATGACACGAAGGGGGAGCGTAAGCTTGGTCAGGGATTGGCGAATTGATGGTGGGGGTTATATAGGGGTGAAAGGGGAGAGAGAACGGATAGAGAGATTGCAGCGAACGGTAAATGGGGCGAATTCCAGCCGAATACTGCCTGCTTGCGACACGCGTGTTGCAGTACTGACCAGTCCACGACCCAATTTCGAAGGGTTGTTTTCTCTCTCCCTCTCCCTGTGTATTCGTCTCTGTCTGGGACGCGTACCATCCCTTCTCTTTCGATGGTGGTTTGTACTCTACTCTCTCTCTCTCTCTCTCTCTTTCTCTCTCTCTCTCTATCTTTGTGTCGATCTTCTTGAATCGAGTGCGTACGTGAACGAGATATACATATATGTGCACGTATATATATACGTATGTATGTATGTTGAAGAGGTAATATATCGGTAAGCGCGTTGATTCGAACGTATTCGGTAGGTGGAGGCATAGAGGGTGCGAGTCGATCGATTATCGCAACACGAGAGTCAGGTGAAAGCGGGTGATCCTTGTTTCGAGCATGGATACTCCCTGCTGATTGATTGCTATGTAGGACGCTAATATCGCCACGCGGTGACAACGTGTAAAACATCGTCCCGTGTCTACGATGTTTCTTGTAGTTCCATAGTAGCTGTTGCTTCGTTGCGAACAGACAATCGTCGCTATCGGCCAGATCAAGTTTTTCATTCGAAAGAATAATTAGCTCGTCGTATCCGCAAACGTCCGATATAATTTCGTTGGGTATTTTATCGGAAGGCGGATAGGAATTTCGAGCGAACGCTCTATATTATCGATCTCGTCGGAGTAGCCAAGAGGAATTTGTCGATACGAATGAAATTTCGGATTGCACTCGATAATAGGTTTAAGTGGCGTTTTAATGACGCGGTATAATAATTACACGCAGCTATCGATTGCTTTCCGCTTTCCATTGGCTAGAGATATATCAGATCGTGCTCGACACGACGAATATCGGCTCGCATCTTGTTAGCGATATTCCATTACACGGCGACACGCTTATGAAACAGAAATAACATTTAAGCAGCGTGCTAAACGAACTGATTTTAACGAACGGCTCTTTCGACGTGCTCCAGCCGACAAGTTCTTGTAATTAACAGAATTGTTGCCTCTTTTTTTTCTCTCTTTGTATTCCTGTTTTTTTGTTTGACGTTGCCATCGTGTCTACGACCTGAGATAATTGAAGATGAATCTTCCACTTGCTGAATGTTCGATGTTTCATGCGCGGTCAATAACCTCGCCGTTGATCGATAAATGCAACTATATCGCGCTTTGTAATTATAGATAATGCACCCGTGGAAACGTCGAGTCGCGTTGCTTTTCAAATTTTCCATGTCTCCGAACGTCAGGCGCGGAAACGATGATGCGCCATCGACATTTTATTCGAAACGTGATAATGCTCGTGACAATTGTGTTAACAATTTCTAAAAAATCTGTTCCGTATCAGTGAAATGTAACGCTGAAAGCACTGTTTTACTTTTTAAAGCGGGAAATGTTTAAATCAGGAAATGTTTAAATCAGGAAATGTGCTTTTAGTTCGAGAAACGTCTATTTTAAAGTATTATCTTTTAATGAAATCCAAATGTTTTATATCTATAGTTCCTGGGAGGAAAATTACGTAGCGTTTTCAATAAGTAGCTAGATTTTAGGTTGAACGGAGTTATTAAAAGAATTTGCACGAGTAACGAATTATTAATGTTAAGAGCGCTATGTGCAAAATTAATAACACAGAAAACTGTATAATTTTATTAATATGTTTATTGAACTTTTAAACCTAATTTCTGATACGTGTAATGTATAACGTCATTGCGTCATTGTATAACTAGACTTCTGAATTTATTGAAGCTGCAATCGAGAACATAAGATTTGTACAAACGCTATCTAAACTTAAACGAAACATCTATATTCTGTTCATACTTTTTATTACACTATAGTGATGTGTATATTATTTAATAATCAACACTTTATCAAATATTATTTTTATTACGTGTTTTTTAAACGTAATATTAACATTTTATCGACGAATCTTTTCGCTCAACGCAAATGATACATAATAGTTACATCAATCGCGCACCTTTTGCAAGAGCCAAAGCGCTTTTAGCGTGTACACCTATTACATTGTAATGTAATAATTTTAGGACGCCAGTTGATCGCCGATGCACAACGTAAATTTTACTTAAAGCACCAATTACCATGCTTCGCCGTTAACGTTGTTAATATCATACAAAACCATAATAAAACTTATACTTTGTGGAATTTTGGTTATTGAGTACATAACATAATTAGTGGATTTTAGACCCTTGGACAGATTAAATTTTGATTGTTAAATTAGATTTCATTAAAATTATTAATATTAGTACGATTAAGAAACGACTAAATGATCGTTCACAAATATTTCCACAATTATCTCAGAACCCTGCACGAATCGATGCTTTGGCGTTTGAACGAAGAACGTCGTAAGACTGCGTGTGATTTCGAACAAGTTAACGAGGCTATCTTCATCGTTTGGCAGTTTATCGTCTTCGATGGATTTAAGAAACGAGCTAAGATGGTTGTCGCGGAGTATTATGGCAGTGTTTCTTCGCAAAAGGAAAAGGACGATGGGGAAGGAGGGAGGCGACCAAGGAGGGAGGACTATGAAGGAAGCAAGGACGACGGGTAAGGACACCGATGATTTCCCAAGAGGGATCGTCTACTTCTTCTTCCGTCCGCTTCTTTCTAGTATTTCCTCGCGTCGTTTTATCCTCGCAAGTAACATTGTTCGTGTCTTAAGCTCGGCAACGTTATTTCGTCTATTCCATAGTCGACAATTTGTCTCGTTATAAGCAGAGGTAAGAATCGAGATGCTCCGCACAACAGAATTTTAGTATTTCACGCTTTCCGAATGCTGAAGAAAGATCGAACAATTTTAATACAGCGGTGAACTAATAACATCCGACCAATTTGATGTTACACGTGTCGATAAAATGACTTGTAACCATAGAAAAATATATGGACTATATATTAGAGCAGACATGATTGATTAAAATAAGGACATTTCTAATGAGAGAAACGCGCAATTCAATTAGGTAAATGTTTAGGAACTTTTTATGCTTCGGAAACAATTTTTACAATCGAAGCCTCAAGAGACGATCAGGATCAGACAACTTCGAGCAAACTCATTGTTCGACCTATGTTGCTATTCTCTATCGCTAGATTGGAATAGAAATTCTGCAGAAAACAGGCAACAAATTTCATTTGAATTCCTCTATCTTGTTATTCTCTCTTGGAGCCAAAAGTTTCGGACCTACAGGTCCTAGAAACTGAAAATAAAATCAATTTAAACTTTTCTTACCGTAGGAAATTGTTTAGTCAAAAATCTACAGAAGTAAAAGAAATTACTACTTGCTTCACGAATTATAGTTACAGCTGAGAAAATGATTCTAAATCATTAGCCGATAATGTAGACCAATCTTTGCAAATTATTGCATGTTAACACGTATTTATAGATGTTCTGGCATATAGTTATCTTTTGCTAGGTATTTATTTTTTCAACAAATTTATACGAACTATTGTACATATTTTTCGTATACATCTTCACTGAGTTCTAATCAATGAAAATCAGCATCATTTAATCATCGTGAACGTAACTTTCGACGCTTTCAACGCTCAGAATCAGACTAAAACGTGAACATCATTTCGATATTTTGGCAGACCACGTTCGTTAATTTTTTCTAACTTCTTGATGAATTAAATCGAATCGCATCGGATAATATTTACCGATGTTTCGCGTTTGTACACCATCTCTCGATTCGCTATCTGTTACTTGAGCCGAGATGTATACAGATTTCGATGGTATACGTATATTTGTTCGCTGGAAGATAAATAATATCGCCTGACGATATTGTACTACGCGCCACGAGAGAATTAGAACGGCCGTTATTTTTTACGTAACGCGTATTTTTGCAATATCTGTTTGCACAGGGTGTTCCAGAAGAACAGATGAATTAAATACAGACAGGTAGAGGTAGATTTTGGTGATTGCAACATTTTTTGTTTAACGAATATGTATTCGCGATCGTGATTTATTTTTTTAGTAATAAAGCTTTGAAAATAGTGGGTTTTAGCTCGTCGACAAGCAATCCACGATAGATTGACAATTCTAGGTTCGGAGTTTTAGTAAAATTTTTAGCAACAAATTATGTATTACCTTGTATGGCAATTAGAATATTTATTAATTATAATATTTTATTTACATATTTACACATGCGTCGAAACTTTAGTACAGTACTTGGGTCTCTCTAAGGCTGAAACAAAGTCGTACGAAAATAAGAAATTCCTCTTTCGACTAAAGTTTCTTTTATAACGTTCTTTCCGTATATTTCAAGAATGGCTTAAGAAATATTTAAATTGAGTTGCGTTGACTTCGACATCGGTATGATCTTCTTAATTACAAATATCGGTGCTACTTGCTTTTGCCCTCCGTCCAAAGGAAAACAACTGTTCGTAATTTTATACGTGACAATCACAATTATGAAATTTCAACGTAGGCGAATATCCTCATCGAGGATAGATTCTAAAGTTGCGTTTCCGCGATATTTTTCCTTCCTTGAAAAAGTGAAATACGGTAGACGCTAAACTCTGGTAACATATGTACTTCGCTCACAGTTTGTACACATGTCCAACACGAATCGTACAAAGATATATATACGATCATACGTCCGTTTTATTCATCACAGTTTTCTTAACGAACTCAATTTCACCGGATACGCAGCAGAGATAAATTCTGTACTTCACGATGGCCATAAACTTCCATCTGATGTTATCAATTTATTTTTCCGCAGGGCGGGCATAATTCAGAAGAGGAAGTCATAACTTGATCCCCTGCCGTATAGAAAGCTTCGGTATACCGCTGTCCTCCGTCGTTTTCTTCCGGTGCGGCCGGCTCACCTGCGGGAGGTCTTATCTCGCTGCGCCAGCCGTACTTCGGTTGCTCAGCTTACTCTCCGTTTCCATCCACTTCCACCCACCGCTGTACGGCTCGTAATACACACAATGCAATCGCGCATTCTGAGAAAAATTCCGAACAAGCTCTTTCTCCCGATGTTACGACGACACTGAGTGGCTTTTACTCCGCTTCCTATTCCAATTCCCATTATCACGAGGGCGCACGATGGGGATTATTTTGAGTGGTTATGTGTGTATGGATGTTGCGTGTGTGTATAGTGCGACGTTTTAATATCCTACGCAATTGTGTGGAAAACATTGCACAGTACTGGTCGTTATACGCAGAACAATTGCAAAACTTGAGTGAGTCAAAGCTGACGAAATCAGTAGTGAAAACAATCGCGTTTCAGACACTAGGACAATGATATTGACAGAAATACAGCCGTAACGTTGAATTAATCTTGAAATTCGAGTCACGACTATACATGTAATCATTAACATTTCCGGTTTATCTATTTGTCAATGAGACACCGTCAGTCTTAATTTCCTACTTCAACTGCGTGGATTCTTGAAGCAACATGCAGAACGTACTATTCTAATTTTATGCGGACACATGAATTTAGCGCTAGAATCGAGCTTGTCAAAACGACGCACTTTAAATTTGTTGTTTCTGCGATTAAAAGCTTGTAGCTAAAAGTGTCTTTGCCAAAATTAACACTGACTTTTACCGGGATAGGAACGTAATATCATTTTTATCCAATCGTTTTAATCATAATCGTTTGTGTACAAATGTATAATTCGAGTTTTAAAATCTTAATACGGTAGGCTCATAGCGTATATAAAAATCGAAGACTCGTATAATACGAACTACATCTCTGAATCACATGCATCAAATCTTCGATGTTCAATAACGTGTCAGAAATATAGATCTTGCTGAAGCTGCGACTGTACTCGATACCATTATTCCGAGTAACCCGTAACCGTGGAACATAAGTGCATTACCGCGTATTCCCCGTCCAATTTCCGGCTTTCCGCTGGAAAAATCGTTTATCCGTGCGTTTCCAGGCGTTCTCGAGGATATTCGACGAGGTTACGTACGACTTCACGATATACGTACGTACGAACGAGGTTTCTTCTTCGGGGTGGAAACAGTCTCGAGGGTCGGTCAACGTCTAACCGGGAAACGTCTTCTCCGCTGTTGCAACGCTTGGGGGGTTGATACCCTCTTTCCTTTCTTTAGTATCCCCTAGCACCTGTACTGGTGCTTATCTCGAATCTCCAGGCCGCACCTAACGTGCTTCGTCTTCGTGTTTCCTTTTTGCTCTGCAGCCTAGTTCCACCCTTCGAAGACTGCGAATTCGCAAGCCAATCGGCCGTAGCTTCGCGTTACGGACACGCGAGAACCGTTCTTAACTGGTATACGTTGCCATAATTCACGGTGTAATGGTTCGCAGGTGTGCCGCATCGGGACGTGTCGTCGTCTTGATTGCCGAGCGCCGTGTACACGATACTCGAATCCTCGTGGTGCTATTGAACACGCGATGTGACGTGTGAGGGAAGGGCTGTTAACCGTGTTGCTCTTTTGATAGACTCGAGATCGCTGCCTGATACCGAAGGAGCTGCTAGTTATCGCGTTACTGGAACGTGCTTAACTAGAAGCGCGTGTAATTGAATGCAAATACGCGTACAGCGAGGAGATGGTTTACGAAATAGTTCCGGATAAAGATGTTAAAACATAGAGATCGATGTAACCGGTTGAAGTAATTTGAGATTGTTGGAAGGCGAGCGGCAGGATCGCGACTCCGTTTGCTTGTACCGTCACGTTTGCTTAAATTCTATCAGAGTCGTTTCGAATTCAAGTAGTAAAATATTCCGCTTTAACGCTTTCTTTTCATTAAATAAGCATTTCTATTTCTCAAGATTCAAAATTATCTTCCGACACGTATGCGTATCTCTGATTATTCTTCTACAAAGAACGAGATATCCTCTTGACACATCTAAAAATTACATAACTTTATAGAACCACATTTGCTCGTATCCTCAGCAATGTTCATTAAATCCTACAACCCTCAAGCTGTCCTCTACCATTCAGAGTACATAAGAGATTAATTGCGTTAGATAACCTTCTCAGATCCTATTCACCGCCATTTTTTGCCAGTTTCGTTAAATCTGCCCTCTCGGCAGGAACGCTCTTTCCTGTTCATGGTGTACAAGAGATTAATTATATTAGAGATTATCGTGCAAGCAACCCCCGAAACTCCTTATCAACAGGATCGACTGGCTGGTTGGATTAGCTTCGATGGTTCGGTGCGCTGAATGCGACGTTATCTCTCGCGGTGCAGTAAAATTGGCGGTGCTTTTTGGTGTCACGAGGCGTATAAACACGTATAAAGGTTACTCCTCGTGTAGATGGTCTACTACGATAGTCCCGGTTTAACGACGCCGACCCTTGGTAATAAGAGGCGTCCCGGGTAACTGCAACCACCGGCAACCAACGCTTCCAATCTACAGGCGGCTGCGTCTCTTATCGGTGGCGTTTATCTGCTTCGCTTGTGAATCAGTACATACGCGACAGCCATTCTTTACTTCTATTTAACGTCGCCGACAGACAAAACTAAAGACAGCAAATAGGATTCTCGCTGAACGGAAAATATTTCATTCTGATTCACGTACGTACTCTTGGAGTAAAGGATATGCACGGTCATAAATCGAAGCATTAAGTGGACAGCGCTTAATCTAGCTATATCTAGGGCTTTATGCATCCTGGACAGATGTAAGCACTCTTTTTAGTCTAAAGGGTCTTTAAAGTGGAAACATTTTGAATTTCAGGTTGCAGATGTCATTTACGAGTAGACGTATGAATCTTCTGCTTAAAATCGCCCATTAAAATGTTACGGTATAACATAATCCTGTAACGCTTTTTATTTTACGACGATCTGTTCGATACGGACATCGACTACAGCCAACAGCTGTCGAATATATTCTCGCGACCGAGCGTCGATTAAAGTCAACAAAAAGTAAAGCAAACGCTACGTAATCGCTTAATTACAATATACGTTTATAACGTAATATTAAAAGTAGAAAAGATTAAAGACTCAAGATACTCCGATCCCAAGACATAATCAAGATTAATACGATGTAAAGCGGGTTACTTCGTCTATTGCGACGCAAGAATCTCTTCCAACAGTCCTATTTTCCGTGATCATCCGGACTGAAGTTTCGGCGCGAGGCTTACAGTTAAACCAAGAGTTTCGACGCTAATTACTACCGCCATAGATAGTAGTTAGTTAACGGAGGTTTAATTCCCTTTATCATTTTGCATTTAACGTAATATTCCATATCCGAACATTTTCCGCATCCAATAACGATAGGATAGTACTTTAATTAAGGAAGTATGATTATCCCGAAACTAGGACGTTCGTTCACATCGTGTTCGCACGTATAACGCTTTTGCTAGACATTTAATTGGCCAGAAAGGGAAAGCAAAGGAAAAAATAATGATCGAGCAAATTAATCGCCGGTGACGCGTTTGGCGACCAGAGATCCGCGTATATCTTGTAGCAGAACAAACCGAAATTGACAAAAGGAGAAAGAAAGGAAGAAGAGCGAGAAACGCGAGATAAATTCGGATTTGCGGTTCTAGAGCGAGCCGAGAGCCGGGAAACGGCGTTGCGTCTGCTACGCCGGAATTTCGTCTCGCTGAAAACAACCAGGAATTTCGGCGAACGATTGCGAATAGCCGGGAAATAGGGTGTACGTATAGTCGAGTTGCGTTTCATTCACGTTCCATCGTGAATTCCATTCTCGGTTAAAAGTCTCGCCGAAGCCGCGGCAGCCCGGAATCTCTCTCCGTGCACGGCCACGGATACAACGTGTTCGAGGGAGCCAGAGGAACGAGATCCGATGGCGGGCGCAGGACAGCGACTGGTAAAAACAGTGAGAGAGAAGGAAGGGAGGGAGGGAGGGAGAGAACGAAAACGAGAATGGCTGTGGAGTTGAATTGCGAGCCGCGGGACAGAAACGGTGAAAGCTCCAACTTCATCCGCGTAACGATAATGGGGCAACAACGCCGGAGGAAAACAATATGTAAATCGTTCGTTCGCTTCCCAATCAAAGTCAGAATCCGCGACGCGAGCTTCCGCGTCTCTCTAACGACGCAATTTAAATTCCGAACGCAGCACTCTGAACTACTGCTAAGGTATATATCTTCGGTGGATGGAGAAAATTCAGTCGCGTTACGACGAACAGGAAACGGAAGCCACGTAGAAGGGACAGAGAAGTATCGTAAGAAAGGAGGAGATTAGGTCGGAGAAACGGTCGAAGAGAGACAAGGCTAGCGAAAGAGAGAGTTGGCGGAGTTTCGTTGGGCGCGAACTCGCGTCGAAGTGACTTTTGTAACTTCCGGTGATCTTACTTGTATCCTCCTTCCATTTACTTCGTGACTACCGCGTCTTTTCTCTTCTTCTCTTTCTTATTTCTTCCAGGGATCTCCCTAGTGCATAAGCGATTCGAGCTCGCAACTCTTCTTATCCCCATGCACGCGTCAGAGTTCGACTAAGAATTGGATTTCATAGAAATGCATGAGTCGCTCGCGGGCGTGCACCGGCCAGAAACGAGAAGGATCGCGCTTCCCGTGTTTTAACATTTTTCCGGAGATCGTAGCGCGCGCTATCGTATCTCGGATGACTTCGTCGATGAATATGATCCTAAAATATACGGTCCAAAGCTGATCCACCGTTTCCTGCAATTTTATCCACGACGGATGCGATGTTCTCCGTTTCAAGAAATACGATAGTTTCCGTAAATCGCATGGTGGACCAACGAAAATGTCATCCTGCCTGCGTTTCCATGACTCTGGTGTTCCGCTTTCGTCGTCAGAATTCGTACGTACGTTTGCAAAATTCGAACATATCGAATTAATACGTATGGCGTTCCATCATACCGTGTTAACAAATCGTGTATTTATTCCGTTTGACACGGCCACGACGCCGTTGACTACGGATTTCAATTTGAAATCCCAATTTACGGGCGACGGATAGAGGGACGGTTTACGTCAAAAAGAAAACCAAATGTAAGAGAAAAGGAATAAAAAAAAAAAAAAAAAAAATTGAAAAAATGCGAGTTCGAATCGGCTTGTGTACGTACGAGCCAGGCATGAATAATTCAACGGGGCTTGGCCCGTATTCTAAGGACGCGCTTGTGCATATGTTACGTTGCACGGTATGAGACCGGTTCGCGGATTCGCGGCGGCAAATCGCGTGCACCGTACGATTTCGACTGGTAATAAAATGCGAGACGCAGATGGGCCCGCTTGTATTCGGCCATGTTTACGTGCGTCGCTTCCATTTACATAGGTCCACGGTATTTTTAGTCGAATCGATATCGAGGCGAATCGGACAAAGAAACACGAATGGGGAAAACGCTTGAATTTTGCGCAAATCTTGACGATATTGATTTTCATGTTAAATGCGAGCGAAATGAATTATAGAATTATTGGATGAAGAGAAGGGGCGAGATTGTATATTGCGCAGGGATGTTTAGATCAGAATTCCTTGTAGCTGAAACTGCGCTAAGAACTTTTGTGTATACCTTTGGACACTTTTATGCACGATTTTATGAGAATATTTGCGTGCAGAAATATTTGTACGAAATATGTTTATGTGCGCATGTAGGTTGATTAAAGAGATTCTTCTAGTTTATCGAGCTATTTGTTTAACTTGTAGAAAATTTCTGTTGCAAATATACGGGATGTGTTACCTTCCATAACAGATGATGGAAACAAAAACATGGCTTCCATTTGTCTGTGTTGCTCAGTTTATAGCTATTTATCCGATCAAGAACTAGGTATATATATGTATATATAGGATACTTAGAGAGTGCGCTCAAAATACTTATGTTTGGTTTGTACATAAATTTGCAGTTATTATACGTAACTGAAGAAAAAAGAAAATACGACGATTCTTCTCATTTTCACTTTTACGATTTGATTTTTTTGTAAATTACCGATTCGATCGAGATCTAAATGTCGTGCGATCTATAAGATAGTAGCTTCTCAATCGCTCAAAAACTGCAAACATTTGTATACTTCACTCTGTATAAAGCGAGATAAGGAGAACGTGTCTACGCAAAAACGTCCGAGCAGTGTGAAACAACCAATACAAATTTGATCATACATTTTCATATTTACGGGGCTCTTTCCCAGTCCATTGCATCCCCCGTGTCTCGTAAGTTTCTTTAACAAACGATTCTCTAGAATCGAATGAAAACAGCGCGAAATTTAAATCCCACCGGAGGAAGCGTCGCACGAGTCACAAGACAGCACAAACCCATACACTTCCTCTGCGAATGAAAACCAGCGTGCAAACGAACTTTACGCTCGCGCGATGCTCGCCTTTGGGAACGCGCAATTCTCGTAATCCGCTCAAAAGGAAGAGATACGAAAGTCAGGGACGAAAGGTTCGCGGGGGCGAAAATCGAGGCTGAGCGCGTCAATGTAAACGAGAGCGGCGTAAACGGAACCAACAAGACTTCATCCTCATCTTCTACCTCTTTTCTTGGCCGGATCGTGGTCTGAATGTCCGAGCGAAGGGCTAATACACGAGGTCGCACCGGCTCGACGTTGAAATATCGGCATATAAAGGCCCGTAATGTTCATAGGATGCTTGAAATTACCAGCCCGGCAATGGCACGGAGGCAAGAGGATGGGCTGACAAACGACGAAAAATTTAGCGGTAATCTCGAGGCCGAGCGGTCTCTGGACGAGGCAATTCCCTCGGCTGCCTCTACCGCGCGCCGTAGACGTTGCTCGCTTTATGTGCGCCTCTTTGACTCGCGCGCGCCAACAACCTTCTACCCTCTCGCGTACCTCCTTCGCCGCCCTCCTCGGTCGCCTGTCTCCATCCAGCGGTACTCCTCTTTCTTCTTCTAACACACCAGCAGCAGCCTCTACATCGGTTCAGCTTCAAGCTCGCCCTCCGTCGGTTCCTCGTCCTTTCATCTTTCGTGCCTCATCTTTCTCGTCCGCTTTTCTTCCGCGCCCGGACTGAAAGTCTGCGCCGTACAATCGCCGCGCGGAAAGTTTTCGTCTGGAAATTTCGACGAGGATGCCTTTCCGCCGCACTGCCCTATCCTACTCGCATCCGACGAGTCCACGGAGCTTGTTCTCTCTCTCTCTTCAACCTGCGGTCTTCCCAGCTATATCATCCCCGTGTCTCGACCCATCCCAACCACCCGACGCTCGAATAGATAGAGAAAAGGAAGACTTCGCGGGGAATAAATTTTTCGGCGATTCTCTCTCGTTCCGGCTGGTCGAGCCAACGACCACCACGCCGGAAGAATATTTTACGCCGGTGAGGGAGAGAGGGGGGAGAGAGAGAGGAGGAGAAGCCGGGAGTGTGGGAGTGTGCTTGATGAAAATATTAGCGGGCGGCGTACGAAAAGCGAAGCAGCACCGGCTTCTTGCTGCTCGGGAAGCAAGAACAAAGATGGCCAGGGAATAATGAGGCGGCAGAACGACCGGAAATACCGGGCCTTGGCTTGTGAGCGGACGACAGAACGTTCGAAGCACATTTAACTGTGGCAAGACCGAACTTTTTCTCTCTGTGTCTTTTGCTCTTTCTCTCTGCGTCGCTGATCATTCCGAGGGGATGGGCCATCCTTTGTCTCCGAAGCGATACGGAGTTGGTTCCTCGCGCATGAATTATTTCGAAGTTCTTGAAAATTTCCACGGAGCTCGTTCGCCTCTTTCTCTCTGACCATTTCTCCCTTCCAATCTTGCGAGGCTGATTTTACCTCCGAACGAATTCGCTCCAAGTATATTGTATATCGTAGTTGCGCATCTTCCGGGTCACGCAGGCCTGTACGTCGTTTGATATTCCTTACGAGATTCATCGTACCAACGGGAAAAGAAATATCTCGAAGAGAGACTTATCCGTCGAAGAGCACGCGAAAGGCTGAGCGTTGTGTATGCGCTGTTCGTAGTCGGAAAAAGTAAATATAGACACGTATATGGATAAATATACGTATGTATGAGGAGAGGGATAAGCCGTGAAACGGGAAACATCCTTTATATTTGATCGCAGGATACGTTTAGATCTATTTCGAAGGGAATTGGAAGAAAGAGAGCGTAACGGGAGAAAGGATAGCGAAGGATGTTGGATATGCTCAAATATTTGTATTTTCCAAATAATTCTTCGATTCGTACCGCAGATGTTTGCTACGTTTGACTCGGCTATTTGTTGCTGGTAGAAATATGATATAACGAATGGCTCAGAAAAAATGATAAATCGTTTTCGTTTTCGGGATCCAGGATTCAGTTTGAACAGATGCGGACATGCAATGGAGAATCGAAACATTTATGGTATTATTAATAGAAACAGTTTATGGTATTTTGTTGTCTAAAAAATGAATGATGTAAATTTTATAAAGCATCGTGTCTATCGGTAGGGTTACAACATTGGATCGAAACGCCATTCTCTCAACTGAGACTCATTTTTATAGGAATCAATGTATCTTATCGACTAACTAGTTTCATTATTCTAAATTTATAGGAATTACAATTAGTTCTAGAATTCCAGTATTCTCGGAACGGAGTTGTTTCTTTTAAAATAATTTTTGTTCTGTGACATTGTTCGTAAATTTACGTTTCCAGAAACTTTCTGAAGACTTTCTTCAAATTTAAACACACAAGGAGTTTACGAGATATATTGTTCGTAATGTCGTCAAGATACACCTTCTTCGTGGTTTTGATATTTTTATCGCAAATCTTCTCAACATTGAATATATGAAATCGGCAGCTTTCTTTTCCTTTGTGAAATATGTAATCGACTCGACAAATTTAAAGTTTGAAGAAACAATCTTTCGTATGATTGAATCCTCACGGTACATTTAAATTACGAGTAAAGAGAAAGTTCCAAATAAAAACATGAATATTAAATACGATATTTGCAGAGTCGTCTATTCCGGCTTTCAGTAAGAAAATATAAACTTCCTCGTTGCCATGAAATGTTAACTGAAATAAATGTACACTTTGCCTGTGTTTCAAGGAATACGGGAAGATCATAGCGGAGCAAGAACTCAAAAGAACTTGGCTCCGTGCAAAAGTTCGTTCGAAATAATACAAAAAGCATACATAATTCTTCGTATACATTATAACGCGTTCCATCTGCTGCAGGATGGCTAGATTCGTTGGAATTTGCATTTGCCATAAACCCTGGCAATGTTCGTTGGCAAAAAGCTTGTGAAATTATGCAGTACACGAAACCAAGTAGTCCGATTCTGGACAAATGTGCAATTACGTAAGAGCGAGCCTCTAAGTAACAGAGAAAGGAAAATGAGCGATAAAAGAATAAAAGAAACGTTGAATACAGACACGGATAAACTAGGAAGAATCGCAACGAGACGGTCGAATGCGTTTATACAAGCATCGACATACAGTGCAAGTGCATGGTAATTTGGACAAAAAAAAAAAAAAAAAAAAAGAAAGAAAGGAAGAAAGGAGGGGATCGTGGTTCAGGACCCGCGAGGGAAATGTTTTACAGTATCGAGTTGATGCACCAACGATTCTATAGAACACAAAATGGTGGCTGTAGCGATAGTTGGAAAACTAACGGGAACGATGTATTCAGGTTTCGTTATATTTTCGCGATTCTACCTCTAACGAACAGACCGATTTGTAGCCGTAATTTATTTCCCTGTGTCTGCAATATTCATGGAATTTTCCTGCTCAAAGTGAAATTCGAGAGAAACGGGAAAACATTCGTCAACAAGTGAAATCGATATTGCGTTGCGCACGGATAAAGTTTTCGATTGTAATGAATTTTATGTATACGGTTACGAGGTTAGAATCAAACAAACGTTAGTTAGTACGAAGAGTGTCGTGTTTTAAGTTCATAAGAATAAGTAAGCAGTAGGTAAAAGTAGTGGGAAAATTAGACGGAAAAAATTTCTTTCGATAAGAAATGTTTCACACGGTCGATCTACGATTTCAGCGTTCAGCCATCGACTTGAGAACGGGAATAGTTTCGATGTCGTGCGATATAACGAAATATTATTATCCGCTGCAGTTATCGACATATCCGTATGTACAATATGCTCAGAATGTTTATCTTTCGAATTGAAAGCCCTTTCAAACGGAGCAACTGTGTCGTCTTGCACCTGTTGACTTCACTTTCTTGCGAGCAAACTTCTAGTCTCGTCTCTGATGTAATGCCATCCGTATAGACTTTCAAACGATGATAGACTGTTTGATTTTGAACGCGAAACTCGTTTAAACTCGATCAGTTTCATAACTGTAAAATCGTTCGCTTTTATGCAACGATTTCAGAAACTTATCTCATTATCTATGTATACGACCGAGGAATCTGATTAATACGAGACACTTTTTATTATCGAAGGGACCGCTAAGTGTTGAGGTGCGTATAGGTGCATTGCTCGAAATAAAGGACAGTATTTTGTGCTACTTTGAGTTTCATATCTATTGCTTGTTTTGTACATTTTTTGAACGATTATCTTCGTCGATTTATAAAAATATCAAACAAATAGCTCGTTAAACTCTATCAAACCTACATGATTTCTTTTCGCTTTTATTTGCTTGGTTGGTTAATAGAACTGTTCATACTAGTGATCTTCTAATTATCTTAATTATAAAAGAAATGACGCAAGCAACATAAGAACTCACAGTGTCAAAGCGTTCTACAACGATAATTAATAAAATCACGAATGTTTATACAAATTCATATTTTTATGAGGATAATTAAAGAAACATGATCAAGATAGACGTTTCATCTACCCACTAAAGATGCTATATATCTCTACTCTGGATATTTTATGTATTTTTACATTCATACGTATTATTAATTATCATTCAAACGTAGACATCCTATGCATCTTTCCTTTGAATTTCTCATGAAAGCATAAATATCTTTGCTCTGACGATAATCGTAGGAACAAGCGTATTACGAATAACATGCAGGAGTATCTCGCCGCAAAAAGTTCCACGAGCCTTTGCGTCTGAAACACTAATCCAGCGATCGCAATGGAAGCAAGTACCGTGTTTCCTAAGACATCCTCTGCCCTTTTCCTTCCGTCTGCTTTATCCAGGAGGTATACGGTGTTTGTTTGTACTCGTAGTCTCGTTAGAAGTACGCTTGAATACTTCTAACAAGGAACGAATGAGGGGAATGAGGGGATAGACCAGCCAAGGTAATCCAAAATATATTACCAGGGCTTTGTACCTTTGTACCTTCCGCAAGCTATCCCTGGAGGGTGGTAGTGTACGCTCTCCCCACCAATCTCTCTTGCTCGCTCCTCTCTCCTCCCTATCGCTTTTCCATCGCAGCATCCCTCTTTTTTCACCGTATTTTCGCTGTTTCACTCGCGCCCTCTGCCGGTCCCATCCCCCTTTTACGCTGGAGTTATTACCACGCCAGGGCCGAGAACCGCAAGCTCCACACGCATAGATAACGGCTTGGCCGCGCTCGAAATGAATTCGAATCGCGCAGAATTTAAAAGCCCGCAGGTGGAACGTGTATGTGGTGCGCGCATCCGCGCGCATTTGCACACGCGGAACGCGAACGGATCATACGTGCAAACGCGTACGTACCGGAAAAATATCTAGCGTTCTCAGGCAAGAATTTCGCTGTGTTCGATTTTTTATCATCACGGCCAGCCATCCGTCGCACGTGCGTCACGATGAATAATCGATACAGTCCGAGATTTTATTTTCTTCGACAATCATCGAACGCTACCTGTGTTTCTTACCGAAACGAAC
The DNA here is from genome assembly GCF_024516045.1 of Bombus affinis. Lineage (NCBI taxonomy): Eukaryota > Metazoa > Arthropoda > Insecta > Hymenoptera > Apidae > Bombus > Bombus affinis. The sequence goes on from NC_066347.1 coordinate 16,082,256, forward strand.
CACTGTATCTGATATATCATTTAGGCTAGAAAATTGTGCGAAAATGACGTCGATGAGTAGAATCACGAAAGCGACGTGGAAGGAAAGAGAAGACGGTTGAATGGATTTGAGCGATCAAAATTTTTATACGAATCGCAGGGGAAATCTCGGTGAGCGAGAGAAAGATGTCCGCATCGGTCGTAAAGTTAAACGAAGTTACATTCCCAAGCAAATAGCCTTTTTTGTCGGACGTCTAGCCTAGTCGTTAAGGCTGATCCTATCCGTTTAACGTTACGATACATGCGCTACGAAAACTAATTGAAGCGCGACGCTACAGCAATATTGAATACTACACCCAGTCTGACCAGCTAGTATTGATTAACAATTAAACGTGTCACGTTATATAAACGTGCCCGCCGCTCGCGGCTGCTCTATGCGTTCTTGAAATTGCTCTCTTAGGGTGGGTCGGTCAGTTCGATGAACCTTCCCCCGATCATATATCTCCTGTCACGAACATTTGTTTTTTTGTGCATCTTCTGCTACTGTGGCGGCTTAGTTATCCAACCGCAAAATGTAAAACTGTGCCCGCGTTGTGCCACGTATCGTTTATATAATACGTATAGATCGCGCGCAACGACAAAAATTTACTGCTAATTACTTTTCACCCTGTCTACAGACGCCTAGGTTGTAGATAGATGGGAAGTATTCGCGCTCGAATGACGCTACCCGATCCGACGATATTGAAATTAATTAAACCTCGGCACTCTTAATTAAATCAACGTTCCATGGGGAAAAAGGGATTGTCTTTGAGGCACAAACGGGTACCCGTTCTCCCATTAATATATCGTACGATGATATTTGATTTCACCGTTGACCCAGTTTGGCGCCAAATTCTCGCGACCTTTGATCTCTGCCAAGCGTTGTAGTTTACAGAAGACTGACCAAGGCACGATGGAATTTCACGTTTTAACTTTTCTTTTTTGCTTTTTCCGTCTTTCATTCTTTTTCATCCCCCTTTTTCCGTTCCACCCAATGGCGACGGATGCAATGTCCTCTTGCTCTAGTTGCCCCACTAACGTATTCTCTCATTTTTGTTCGAACGGGCGAATTAACACGGCAGACTGGGTGGAAAATTGTGCCGCATGGGCCGAGTGTTAACACTTTGCGGCTCTGCTATCTGCACGTTCCCACTCTTTTCGGCATCGGTTATCCGCTTTACAATGTTTTGAGCTTCCGCGAAATAAGCAACGTGTCTGTAAAAAAAATGTCTATTCGAACAAACCGCTTGTATGTTGTATAGTAATAGAACAGATAAGACGAAAGGCGAATTCATTTGTTTTTCACGTCAAAGAGCAGAAAACGCTTCGAAATTGCTCGTCTGAATAAAACGTGCGAAACTCGTTAAGAACTGTTCGAGGATTATAGTTTTCGACACGTATTAGCCATTGATTGTTACTCCTCTTCTATTCTTCCCGCTGGAAAAGTGCTTTCGAGCCACTTCGAATTACCGTGATGTAGGTCAACGTGTACCTATCAACTTGCACACGCTTTGCTGTTTCGCTTGTTATCTAGAGTACGACACTTTGTGTGTGCACGAGAGTGTCTAAAGTAGTTGTTTCGATATTTAGGAGCCTGAATGTATTGTGAAATACGAAGACACAGGCTACTTTGCTATTCGAACTATTAACTCTTAGGTATCGCGACAGTTGTTACTGTTTCATTGAACGTTATTGAGTATGCTTAAGTATCTGTTCATTCTCGAAATTTTTCGTAAACTAATCCTGGTGATATTAAGAAATTAATAATTCTTTTATAAACAACTTTTTGAAAAATCTGCTCAAATATACAGTGCTTAATATTTATATTATACCTTTTATGTTTTGGAAACGTAAAATTATAGTTGCATGGTAAATGCTTTACGATAATAATGCATCAAATTGCATTAAATACGTATAATTCAACCGCATCTGCATAATTATTATTGAAATGTTTATTTCCATCGAATATTTCGGTACGAAAGTTAAAACGTAATTAAAACGCACGATTAAATTTTACAAGGTATTCGAAATGTAATTACAATTTGAGGTAGCTATCTTAAAACTGATTACTTTCATCCTATAATCAGTAATTATACGGAGAAACTGATACAATTTATTCGTTCTATTTGCAATGTTAGCTGTTACTCTCGAAATTGAGCAAGCTTTCGCAGCGCAATAATTGGAACAGTAAACCGTTCCAAACAGCCTTTGGCGAATCGCAATTAGCGTGTTCACAGTCCCTCAGGCTTTTCTTACCTCAAAGCGCGTGGTAAGAGCGTGAAATGAATTTCATAACTTTACAGCGAACGCTGTAAATTGAACAAACGAGCGTTTACATTCATGGATGCTCCCTATTTACAGTGCATTAAGATAGTAAATATTATCGGATAAATACCTTTGCGAGTAATTACCTACACTTAATGTTACATGTCTAAATATGACATGCGGGACAAATGTGTATATTGCAGCAATAACGGGCATATAATATTAGGAAATTATATGCGAGCCAATATACGATGCAATTTAATATGCAGAATACAGATTTTGTATGACTAACAAGGAAGGAAATTGTTTTTTAGAAGTTATACAACAGTACTAAATTTTTACAGGTGTGCAATAACGTTTAAAAAGATTTGTTTAGGTATATGTTAAAATAAAAATAACTTCTTAACTCGAATGATCTGTTTCCATATTATAAAAATTATTATAAATTAATTAGAAGATTTCATCAATTTTCTAAGTTTAATTTAATTATTTGTGGAAATATTTGTTTTAATGAATATTACACGTTGCTTTATCTTTGGATTTGGAGATTTGGAAAAATGAATTTCAAAGATTCTAAATATATTTATGTATAATCGATTAAAAAGTAAAGCTGTATTCGAGCAAGAGATAAAAAGGAAAGAAATATTTCACGCTTGGTATGAATTTACACATTATGAATTTTATATTTGTTGCTTGAAATATTACTCGATTGACCTACTATATGTCCAACGTATTCTCTACATTAGGAACTTTTAAATTTCATCGATTTCTACGATAAATCGAACACTGCGAGACAGTGCCGCGGAACGTTTTATTGTGAAAAATAATTCTCAGGATGGTTAGCACGGAACCGTGAGTTTTGTCAGAAACAGGGAACTATTTCGTGAATTCATTGGAGCGGATATCTTTACGTGTTTTCCCCTCTTCCTTTCCCTTCTGCAGCGATCACATTCGCCCTTCCAATCTGCCCTCTTGCCACTTCTCGTTTCTTTCTGCACGGTTCACGATATATTTCACGGACTGAATACGAACCATGCCCGCGTTGGAATCCTCGTGACGTTGGTAAACGTCGAGTCTTCGACATCAAAGAATATTGCTCCCTTCGCTCGACGTATTGCTACTGCCGCACCGACGACAACCCCTTCTGTCCACGGCTACCTTCTCAACAATGACCTTCCTCCTCCTCCTCTCTCTCTCTCTCTTCCTCTCACTCTTTCGCCCTTTTGTTTCCTTCGCGTAAGTTTTGCTCAAAAAAATGTTTATTCACCGGCATTTTACCATTACTGGGATCGTACACCGACGCAGAGGTTAGGCGAACCAGGTCGTTTTCAAAATAATACAGCCATATGTATATCGCGGGTATATTTTTATCGGTCGATCAGAGCGCTCCATCGATTCGTCGCAACTGAGGCGCAAAAGCTTCGGCGTGAAAGAGAACGAGAGAACCAGAAGGAATTGGAGGAAAAGAGACGATAACGAGAGACCGAAGGAGCGACGAAGACGCGAGATGAGAAACAGCAATGAAAAGAGAGAAGGGTAGAGGAGACCGTGAAGAGCAGGACAGGGAAGGTCGAGAGAAAGGGTGAAAAGGGGAAGGAAAAGGAAAAGAGAGAAAGAGGTTCGCCCACGCCACCCACGGTAATTATCGAAGGCGGGGTTGTCGACCTCTTTTAGTCCTGCCTGCTTGGACTTTTACCGGTGGTGGTTGCCTCGAGGATGGTGTTCATCTCAAAGAGAGGTATGCACGTAGCGGCGCGATATCAGAGAGATAGTTAAGCGTGTACCACCGGACGAGGTTTAATAAAACCGCCTACCCTTTACACTGCCTGGATCTACACGACAAATACCAGGCTGCACGCAATAAACGAAACTGAGAAAAAGTTACCTGTGCGTTGTTACGTACGTTCGACGCAAGTGGTCGGGCTTAACGCGTCCTGCGTGTAAGTACACTTTCGGGGATAATTAATCGTGCCGATGTTGGATCCAACAGACGTCCGCGCAACCGTTATCGGTTTTCGATTCGGATGAAATTATACGGTTTGTATTGAATCGTGGCCGATGGACGATCGAAATTAGATAGCCAGGAATGTGTACCTGCTTCCACGATTATATTCTTTCTATTCTAATAAATGGTTCCCTTTTCCTGTTCGCTTCGTTACGTTCGATACGCTTTATTAATCAGTGCGCATTAATGGATTCATGGAAGGTAATCATTCGCCATCGTATAGGGATGTAGATATCGCTAGCTGAAAATTTTCGAGAAATCGAACCAGCTAAAACAACGACCTATTTAGGCATCCATATGGGACGCTCTTGATCGAAGCTTGTATATCGATATAAATTAGTTTTATATCAGCGAAAGTTTGTTTGAAAGTTACTTAACGATTTCTGATATTATTTCCGTTTGATTAATTTATCTTCGATGCTTTTACTTTCTTCTTCACTTATCTTAATAGCATGAATGGAATTGAAAGTCATCAAACGTTGTTATTTCCTTCGCGCAATATCGATTCATATTTTCGAGAACGCTTATAGGAATGAAACGTATGGATAGAGTCAGATTCAGGAAAAAATCTGACGCTTTCGAGATTTCTATCGACTCTTCTAACTACTAACGAGCCAAAACTTCTCTTTTCTGCTTGTCGAACTGGAACACTCTAAGTCTCCCACTCCGTGGCTTTTTGCCCTCCTTTTTCTGGATTCCGCTATCCCGTCCTCATCCCCGGAGATTTTTTCTTCTCCCCCCCCCCTTTTTTTTTTAACGAAGAAGAGGAAAGTCGCCGGAAGTTCCGGCAACTTTGCCACGGCTCAACGAGTGGAGTCAATTTTTCATCGCTTTCAGTTGCTCTTTCGACGGATAACAGAGAGAATGTCCGCGGAGAACCGGCGAGACTTATTTTCGATCCGCAAAATGTTAAAACTTTTATTAATGGCCCATTCATTTTTATAAAACTTTTTACAAACTAAGCTTTGTTTCTAACTTACAGGCTAGGTTAATTATTCTACAAAATTGCTATGCTGCTGAAGAAAATGTTTATCTACAGATGCTGATCAGAAGATTAACGTGAGACAACAAGGAAATTGTTCTCGACAAGTTGAAATTACGAAAATGATATCGCACTTGAGACGATACAATTTAAAGCTGAGTAATTTTTCTACACGGAGTATACATGTAGTATGTATATATATATGCACAGAAATTATATTACTATTTATATATGGAAATTATTAAAATAGCTTTAATACAAACTAAAGTCAATTAATTTTTTTAGATAAAATTCTGCATTGTGTTAATGTCTATTTATATGAATTGAATATTTAATATATAGAAAACGTAACATGTGTATGTTGATATTAGTGGTGTGTGCTAGTATTTTATGTTATGTATATCTGTATATGTTCACTCAACCTTCGTATTTCGCGGAAATTTATTTCAATTTAATTAAATAATACAGGACCAATAAATTACGATGTATTCAAATGTTTATGGACATGAAATATAGGACATCGAAAGTGTGTGTAAAAAAAAGGGTCCAGAGGTATTCGCGTTTTTATTCAAATGACCAACACATAACCTCTTTTGGTAGTCATAAAGTAATATAAATTACCATGGAGATAATTCATGATATGAATAATATGAAAAGAAATAACGTATTTTACTCACCAGTCTGATGTTCAACTCACTGTTGTCTGCTTAATTTTTCATTGCAAATAAGTAAGTAGGTACATATCATAAATAAACACGTGATGTTATACAAAGAGTCCAGAAATTTGTTTATAACGTTTGAGAATTAAGTGATTGGATGGAATATATTAACACAGTTTAGAAAATTTATAAATATTTGAAACGAAATTAATTAATTATTCAATACGCACAACTACACAAAGGATCACTCCGACTTTTTCAAATTACAATACTTGAATCTTAATACGACAACTTTCTCAACGAATAAGAATCTGACACCAATCAGAGAGTTGTATTTGTTTGTACGCCAATCGCGAAAAAGAGTTTAGATTAATATAAAAAATTAATACATGAAGAATGCGCACATAAATAATCCCTTTGAATTATTTAAATTATTCAAATTATTCAAATTATTCAAATTATTCAAATTATTCAAATTATGTGAATTTTGATGACAGATTTCTTAACCAATGAGGTTCTCTACCAATCAGAGAGCTGAGTTTATTTATACGACCAATCAGAAATATTTTCGTAAATGCTTACCTAAGTAGTAGTATATGTACATGTAGGTAGCAGGTGGTAGTTGTTCTTACAAGTTCGGATGTATTTGATATTTTGAAAGTGTAGATATCTTCGCGGAGTTATAAACCGTTTACAGTCTTAAAAGGTATCCTAATAGTGAAATATTGTCAAATTACGATCACGGACAAAGATTCGTTTCAACGACGGTGAGAGAGAATCTTCGGTATCTCCTCAGAAGTATGTACATTTACCTTGAAATTGCATCGACAATAGTGGGTTTGCATCGATCGAATACACATATTGATTTGTTTGCAGTAAACGTTGCCTATCGTGTTAATTCGTTGACAGAAACACAACTAAGAGTTTGCTATTCGTGAGGTGTATAATTCTCTCGAGTAATATGGATACCAGTTATTTGCACAGTATTTGATTCGTAATGTCCATTTGCATCATTTAATTTACTAATTATATATTCAGCCTAGAGCGTAAATTACACGCGGTAGATAAAATAACACTAATATTGATTTTAAATTATTTAACTAATTTCATGCTTTCGTATTCGTAATAAAATATAACAGAAAAGTAATGACACTTTACGTGTGTGGTACGGTGTGTGTGTATGTGTGTATACGCGTATATAAAACGAATTTCTGTATGTTGACACGATTCAGGTCCAACAAGACTCGTCGTTAAATGCGAGATGAAAAATGAAGCGATTTCATCGTGATATATCGTGAGCAATATATTGCGATTTGTTCCTTGCAATAACCAATTTTTTATCAAATTTTATTGGGACAATGTTATCGTCAGACGAGTTCGTTAAGGAGAGAGGGAAGAGGATGGCTCGATTACTAGATGATCGTACGAGAGCGAGAAGGATAATAGTCGAGAAAAGTGTGGAGATGCTGGAAGCGGTGAAGAATGGAGATGAATTGTTGTGCACATCCTAGTGGGGGGTAAGTAAGAAAGCAACAGAAAATATCAATTGCCTTCTATCTCCTTGTTTCGTCCCGTCGTTCTTCCTCTAGTTTCTCATTCTAGATTTATGTTAACGGTTGCTCAGGTTATACGGATACGTATTCGCTCGAACGACAAAGTATCTCGAGTCACGTAATTTCTTAAAATGACTACTAGATTTCATTTTGAGTATCTTAGTAAATAGAAGAAAAAATTAACTTATATGCGCGTATGATAATTCATATTTTTAATTGAAACGCGTATCTTGTTGAAAATATACATGTTGATTTTTAGCTATATACTATAGGATAGAACCAAAGGGATACGATCCACTATGAAAGGAGAGATATTGATGATTTATGTACGCCATGCAGGTTCAATTTGTATCACGTCAGGTTTTACCGACTGAGACGTGTAGCTACGTGGACAACTGAATTATTGTTCGAACTAGAATCGAACTAGAGATATTTATAGATAGAAATAACTGAAACGATATGTACGATAGAATCAGGAAGATTTTAAACGAGTGTCTTGTTCAATTTTGTGATCTTTATTACCGTCTTTTTCCCAGTTGAATCTTTCTATCGACGATTTTTTATTTTGAAACATCTTGTTCTGAAATATGTATGTCTAAGGTTAGAATGACATTATGTATGCACATATGTATATACTAATGTATATACGTATGCTATGTCTTTTTAGTATATGTATTTTAAATTCATGTTTCTGCCTTTTTCCCACTTATGTTACTCGTTACTTAAATATATTTCTCGAGTTCTGTTGCAATTTCTGATATATAGTACAAATAATACAAATTTCAATATTATTTTGAAGGTTATGTTCTTATCCTGCACTATCTTAAATACTCAAAATCAATATTTATTTATTTACTCCACCGCAATATTTAACACGTTTATACAGATTCCATTCGTTAAATTGTTATTTATCTTGCATCCCATATATTCCAATTTCGCGATATTCTGTATAGAGAAGAAAAAACACACACACTCTGCTAAAAGTTTTAAACGCTTATTATAATTCTCTCAAAATTGGCAAAAACGTAGGTAAATCATATTGTAATAATGTATTTAACTCGATCATTTAAAATTATTAAATACGAAAAACTTATTAAAAATAGGAGATGTACTCTAAGACTTTTGTGCCAGAGTGTACGTAAAACAGAAAAAGCACGTTGTCTCGAATCGTAAAAATTCATTATCAACTGCAACAAGCACCCTATTCGACGATATCGTCCGTGAATTCATTTTCCCCGTGTTCCACGTATCTTTGGATTTAACCGGAGGCCGTGACGTGAATGCAAAACTGCTCAGGAATCCCTGAGCTGACTCGGTTCGGATAGGATTCGCAGTTTTGGCGTGGAGCCCGTTGTTTAAAGGAGTCCAAGTGGTTGAAACAGGAGCTCGTACCACGCTGCTCGGACAATATTACTTCTCATGGAGTCGAGAATTTGCCGTAGGCCGTAGGTAACGTCGTGCTAATTCGCAGACTCGCTCCGTCGACGAAAACGGAATATTACTGTCTGTGGTCCATGTTTCTCTCGGTATTTGAATCTCTGTCGTTTCAACGAATGTCTGAATGCGTATCAGGCCGTATTAAAGACACGTGTCCCTTGCTTAAATGTGGTGCAACGGTAGTTGCAATTATAAAGGGTATGGGCTGGAAAAGTGGTTACTGTTAATGTGATCGTTTAGTGCTGTGCACGCTTCAATTCATTTATTAGTTTGAATTTTTTTCAAGCGATTTTGGATTTTTTAGTTTTTTCGGAATTTAATAATATTGGAATCTCTTGTTAAGATTGATCTCATACGAAATTAGAGGAATCGTGTACTAGTTCGTGATTCTTATTTTAACTTTTAAATCGAAACTTAAAGTCTTAATATGATGTTTTGATTATGATAAATTGTAGAATATAGCGATTACATTGTCAATAGAGTTAGTGAGATTTTGTTTACTAAAGATTGTAGAGGAATACTTCAATAAAAAATATTTACAGGGAATTTCATTTTTAGAGTGTAGCGTATGTTGTCGCTTGGTTTCAGTTAAATATTGCAGTTATTTTTAACAATTAATCTTTCCATGTTAACAATCCATTAACGTTTCTTTTTCCTATATTCTTTTTATAGGGAAGGATATTTATTATACTTCGTTTCTAACTTAATAAAATTTACGATTACCAGAGTCTCAAACAATTTTAAGTATTAAATCCAGCAAGATTATCATCCTGACTAAACAAGGTTTATCAATGACAAGATTAAATTCACCTTCCAAAATTAAATGTTTCATTTATATTGTAGGATTTCTTTATTTATTTAGAATGGATTAAACTGGAAACGATGGTTATTTAACGTGAACTAAATACAGTAATGTGCTATAACTAAGACAACTAAATAGTTAATTTACAACTCTCGTCACCACGGTTTCAACGCTCTCTCTCTCTCTCTCACGTGGACCATCCTCCTCAACGATGCTGACAACATTGTCTTTGACGACGCTGACAACGCTCTCCGACAACGCTGACCACACTCTGACGTCTCATCTAATTACTGCCTGTTAATTCGTCTTTCTCCCTTAAGCATCCCTTTGCCTTTTCTCATAGGCCCACATCGACCACACCTTAATCTGCATCGGAGATAAGACTTCCTTCCCGACCTTCGGACTCTTTTGCACACGTCACCACCTTATCATCATAACCTACACCGAGCCCGTCAACATCCCCAAACCAAAACGTATATATGCTGAGACTTCAGCAAACTCAGGCAGTTATTGTTCAGCCTTTCTCTGATTCAGTATATTATACTATCTCTGTAAGACTATTGTAATCATTGAATTTATAATAAAGTTTGATAAAAGAAAGTTAAGAGTTGGGCTACGGCTCAACCTTCTTTCTTTATAATCTAAGTCACAAGTTTACGTGACATACACGTTCCGCGACCATCTGCGGCTGTCACGTAAAATTACAATTCACAATTCAGATTATATAAAAGTAACAAGGTCGAGCCGTAACTATTAGCCCTCCTTTTATCAATCTTTATTATGAATTCAATAGTCACAATTGAATATACACTGAATTGACACGTATAAATCACAGTTCACTCCAACAACTTTATATAGGAACTAGTTACCCTGATGGTTATGTATAAACTAAGTATGCGACTGGTCTAAGGGCAGAAACTCGGTAAAAAGATGTTGACTATTCTAAAGATAGAGAATAAGTGAAGTTCAGTGACGATGCTGAGTCTGAGGAAAGCTAGTTATGGGTTTATCTAGCACAATTTTGGTTAGGAAGGTGAGGACAGTAGATATTGCTTCTGATTGGATAATAAGAAGGTTGGTGGAATAGGAAGGGTCTTAGCCGCCCTCGATAGAAAGTTGCTAGTGGGAAGCATCATACGTGAGAAAAACTAATTTTCCCGTGTCAACCCGTAGTAAACAATAAATGTAAAGGACACCTGAAATAAAAGATACTTGTTTGGTCTGAAGGACCTTAACTATGAAAATGCCAAGATTTATGGTGGCTCTTTAAGACTATTGAGGGTACGCAGTGAGGATGTATAGATATTTGGATGCCATCTTGCCCACGGTGTGTGGCCTGGTCTCTGATGTGGATTGAGATTTGGTTGATGTTATCGGCCACGGTCACATCTTTTTACCGCGTAACTATTTGACTGAAGCACCAACGACACATTGATGGGCCACACGGTCCATTGAAGGTTGCAGACCCTTTTGGCCTGTCGGCATTTAGGCTTTCTCGCAACGTTGTTTATGGTTCACCCGAGATTTCTTAGACAATCTGTCCAGGATACTACAATATTTACATATTTAGTCATACAAAAACGCATTTCTACTTTTCAGAGTGCTATTAATTTTTTCCAGAATATACGCAGATATCGCTGATAATTCGATACGAAAGTCGTTCTAAATATTCAAACATTTTACTAAACAGCGAACAATCATGCAGAAATTCCACCAGAAATTTCACGTGAAATTCGCTAATGTTGTTCGCATAGACAAAAAGTTTCAATGAAATGGAATTTCGTACCGAGCGTTTGCCACATGCTCCCAGTTTTAGACACTGAAATACTTTTCTGTATTAAAATATAAACGTCGTACGGTTCGTTATTCGCATATTAATGCTCAGGTTTCTGATCGAAGCTTCTCTCTGGTGGTAGCGAATAAAAACTCGTCGTTATCGCGGTGGTTCGAATTTTACGCCAACCATTGATATAATCGAGTCTATTCAGTCTGTGTAACAGACCATATCGGTCGTACTCCCAATGAAATCATCTCGTCGAACTTACCGCGCATTGAATCTTTTACCGCGATAAGAGCTGTGAACATTGAAGTACGAGTGTCGACCCTACATACAGTATGGAGTACTATAGAGCATAATTGCGGAATCGGAAATAAAAGTTACCCTAGCGGACGCTCTGAACTTCCCCGAGTTATCTGTACAAATATACAAGTCAATATTAAGCTCTTTCTATTCGTGCAAAATCCAAATGGTAAATCCAGTTTAAAAGAGATATGGTCTTTTTTCCTTTAAATAAGAGATAAAAAAAATTATTACACACACGTAACAGAAAATAACGTTATACAAGAAATACGTAAAAAAATTTGTGTCTTTAAAGCACAAACTCTCTCGTGTTTGATACGTTTTCCAGTAACAGTATTTATAAAGAACCGAAGAAATTCATTTGAATTCATTCTTTGATCATTTGAAATTGGGATCGTCGTAGAATCTTCGACATATTGCACCTATAGCAGATAGTACAAAGTAAAACGTACAAAATGTATGTTCGAAGATCACGAAAGACCTAGTCTAAGGGTTAATTAACCGGTTTTATTGAAAATTTAGAAGTTAGAAAACAATATTGGCTTACATAAAGTATAATCAGAAAACTTTAATTAGATTATACAACAAACTTTATGTGCTTTCGAGGTTCTCGGGCTCTAAAGGAACAATTTTTCGCCGTATCAAAGTTTCCCTTTGTCTCTTCATTTCATAGTCTCGCAAAAACGCGTCGTTTTTAATATCCACCCCATGGATCACCCTCAAAAAAAAGAAAAGACACGAGCATACCATGCCAACAGAGACGAACCAGACGCGAATTCCTGAAATTGCTCGCGTACTACCATGACAAAGTTGCCTTTGTCTGGCCCGCTCGCTAAATCGGTAGTCGTCGATCGATAAACGGGAAATTAAGACGCGAAACGAAAGGTTAATGATCGTGTATAGTGCATAGTTTATATCGAGAAGCGACTTGAACGGCGATTGTATAAGGGCTGCGAGAGTTTACTACGCGAAACGCGACAGGGCCCGCGAGCGATCGGACAATGACATCTTTCAGAACAATTCATTGTTCCAAGGAAGCTCGTCCGCTTACGAGGGGAGGCAGTCGGTGGAGCAGAGTGCGGCGTCTCTGGGTGCTCGCAGTTTCTCCGGCTGTCCCCTGGCCCCCCTGACGGTTAGTTGCCGCGGGCCGTCTCATTGAATACACGCTGGGACAATGTAGTCTGCACAATACCGGTGTCAGCCGGAAATGACGCCACGCAGAGAGAGACAGAAAGAGGTGGTGTACGCGCGTAGTCAAGCCTCGCGAATTGGCGGCGTTAAGGCAGCCAAGCAAACCCCTCTTCCGCGAACGAGCAGGCTATCTACACTGCGTAACGCACAATTGGCCATGTTGCAGGCTGGCGTACGCGGCTGACTAGGCTATTTCTCTGTCTGGCCACCCATCTCAGACGGTACTTCTGCCAGACGCGTCGATATCGCGGTTAGATGGCGTTATATCCGTGCAAATTTTTCGATCACGTTATTCGATAAGCGCACGATAGGTAGTCTGCAATGGGATTCATTAACGTGTTGCACGAACAATCGAACGATAAGGAACGGCTTGATGGCGCGTCGTAGACATTGGGTCGTACAATGGCGTCGATGGAACCAGTCAGATGGGAACCGTTTTAAGTATCTTGCCGCTACGGACGCTATTGAACCAGCTTTCGGTGCCCGGGAAAATGACTGATCGGAGAAGAATTGTCTGTAGATCGTCGGCTCCCCTTTGTTGCGTTCAATGGCGAACGTAAGTTAGACGGAAAGTTTTACTGACGAGGAAGATCGTGGCAGTGTTGATCTTGGGTTCTCGAGCTTGGATTCGGCAAGTTTGTTTGCGTTTTCAGATAATTACAGATAATACGAACAAAGAAAGGATATTATGCAGAGATGCGTTTTTGTAGCAGTATTTGGCTACTTCTATATTCGTTTTCTATATTGAGGGACCAGGGATAAAGTAGAACCAGGCTGGAGAATAGCCAGTATTTGTCGAGAAAGTTCAAGGATGATCGTAAGCAGTTTTGACAGAGAAACGGATAGTACCTTGGTAATATTTTAGTCATTGAAATATCTCTTTTTCGAAATCAAATTTCTAATTCAAAATTTTACGAGAAAGTAGCTTATCGAAATATCCAATGAATTTAATTCTAACTGTTTGATTGTGCAACATAGTAGATACGCGTGAATTTAGTATGCGTCGAGTAGAGAATTTAGATATTATCATCGAAATAGCTATAACAGGTATTGACTTTAAATGTGACTTCATCTTTCAGATTTATTGATAATTGTTAACGTCCATAAAGATTCACCGTGATGTAGGATATATATAGTGCTATATCTATACTATATTGATAGTTTTGAATGATATACCGCTAAAATAATAGTTCTGTTTCGAAGCTTTCCGATCTTAAAACGATTGATCTTTATTTATGTTCATTTGTTAAATAAAATTTATTCAGCTTACGAGTAGAAACAAAGCAAATACATTCTATAATTAATTCCACTTAAAAGCACGTATATTCCAAGTATAAATATCATAATTAATAATCTGGTGAGCTATGAACTGTGTGAGCTAATTTCAAGGTAAACGGGGACGTTTTCAGGGCAGATCATTCAGAAAGTTTCCTGACTGTCGAATCGATAATCCGGCGAATGAATTTACAATCTCAACCTAAAATCGGCGGTCGTAAACGTTCGGTCACGATTTTGCAGTAATTAGCAGTGAGAGGAATTAGAAAAGTTTTAATTAGTTCTTCCGAGAGTTAAATCTTACAGCGGAATTTATTAGCATAATTTGGAATCGATCGCAAACGAGAACAATAAAACGGTATGTATAATTGAATAGCGTGGAAGTGGAATATTCAAGACCATTCGCGTAACTGATTCATCAGCCATTATATCATTGTTCCATTGATATAAATTTTAAAACGAGTATCTGATACAATACTTATTTCACAATAGAATATTCTATGGTGAAAATGTCTGGAAATGAAATAAAAAGAGAGAAAACGGGTCGATTATTGAATATCTGGTACAGTAGTCGTTTCACGGTGGAACTTTCTACGGCGAAAACGTCTGAAAATAAAATAAAAGAGAAATCAATTATCGTAATAAACAACCCCTTTTGTGAAGTCTTGCATTAAAGTCGCCCCAACATGATAATTTTAAGACAATGATATCGCTGTAACGACTCGCTAAAGACGGCGGAAGTTTTTTAATTAACGCACATTAGGCGGTTATACGCTTTACATGGCAAATTCATTTATCACGAGCGTGAAGTTTCCTACAAAAGATGCAGCAGCCTCGTCCTGCAACGGAAAACTTTGTTATGCCGCAAGCCAACAATCGTTTTACATATCCCGTTGTAGTTGAAAGTAACAACACCAGAAAACATACATTTCATCTACAAAGAATTGCGGTATTTTATCGTGTTCTGCGTAGGGTCGCGTTGCCCTTTGCCTCGAACTTTATACCAGCTCGCAAGTAAACGCTACTCTCCGAAAACCTCGCAGCGATTTTTATCTAACCAAATTGCGAATTCTCCTTTATTCTTATATTTTATTACAATCCCACTCTTTAATGTATGCATTTCTGCATCTCGAAGCATCCATTTTAAAGATTTGAGTATTTAGCATAAATCAAAGAATTAGATTCTTAGCAGTTTGATAATAATTTTCAAAAGTAATATTAATTTCATCTTTTCATAAATGTTGCTTCTAGCATAATTGGCGACGTATTTAGCTAAACACCAACTTGTCTTCCCATTAAAGCAAATAAAAATTTGATAAGTATCAAACAAGTTTCCATTTACCGAATCACGTCATAGCCTTCTACAGTCTGTAAAAGACATAATCTTTTAACAGTAAATTTTTATCGAACTGTGAATACGTAAGAATTATCACGGACGAACATCGATCCATTTTCCCGTCTCAATTCCACGATTTTACAAACGAGTCCATTAATCATCGAAATAGAATCGTCTGGTTCAATAAACCTGTATATATACACATACACATACATACACACATATCTCTACTTTCTCAAACGGCATATCTCTCAGAGAATCCCAAGAGCAAAAAGTAACGCGTGTTCGTCCTTAATTCGCGGTGTGCATCATCTTGTCCCTCGTGCACTTTCACTAGCCATTCGAGAATCGGGATCAATGTACCTCGCCATGGTTCAGCGCGTCGTATTGACCTCGGGCCAAGAAAGATGCAATTGCCTCCAGTCGAACCTTCAAGGGAGAGCGGTGTGAGCGTCGTAAGAAAGTAGGCCAACAAAACAAACCGCATCGCCTGATTCATACGCTGCAAACTGTTGCTACGTTTCTGGCGAGCAAGTACTACGTGCGCCGTTTTATTTACGATGCTCGCATAACAGTGTTAGAGAGGCTATGGAGCAAAGCCGAGGGATGATGTTGCATGACTCGCATGCTCCCACGCCAAAGAAGGGACGAACGAACCTTCTTGTACGAGATCCTGGCTAATTTGCAGTCCGAGGATGCTCTTTCGATTCGAGAAAGAAGAGCGTCGGAAAAACGAGGACAGAAAATGAGAAAGAGAAGGATCGAAGGAAGGGAGAGAGAGAAGGAGAGAGAGAGAGAGAGAGAGAGAGAGAGATTGCGAAGGTAGTAGAGAAACTGATGTCCTCTGGAGATGAGCAACCGCCTGAAGGAGAACGATATTGCTCCTTGGCTGGCTGGATACTGTGACTCCTCCACCTCTTTCTCCTTTTCCTCTATCCTGCGGACCACGAATACGAGGAGAAGGATAAAAAGATTACAGGAGCAAATACCCGAGCGGAGACGAACCCGTCGTCGAATGGACCAACGCGGATGGATAAGAATCTTTCGCCTCTCTTTTAGATGGCAAACACCGTGCACAATCCCTTATCCACGGGGATAATCGATGTATTAATTCTTTTATCGAAATCACTTTTCGCGTTCATAAATTTTAGCAGATTTGTATTTTTGGAGAGAAGTAAATTTTGGAAATTTATGAATTTCAGATATTTTTGGCTACATTAATCCATTAAAGGGTAATTTTACGCGAAGCTAATGTTTCATCTGTAGTTTTCTTCCATTCAATCTATATTATTCGATTTTTGTTTGTTTCTTTTTTTTAATGTATAGAAAGAAATTGAAAAAGTTTGTTCGATACTTTTTTTCGTTTCAAAGAATTGGCTTGAAATTGTTTGCGTCGATATTAGATCTTGTTCGTAATGGATTTAAGAATTCATTCTTGATATAAAGTGCGATGCTCTTAGTCAAAGATATAAATACAAATTGGATAAAAATCCTATCTAAATACTCGAAGATAGAAAATGGTATTGAAATATAATATGTAGGACGTCACACCTTTTGTTACCTATATCTAAAGATGACTCGATACTTGAAAAGCATCATGATTCTATCTGAGTGCCATTTCCCTGAAATGGCTTTTGTCCTGTTCCAGATAGTGAGAAAATATTTTTTCCGATATTTCACGAGAAAAACGTATTAATCGATGTTCGTAAAACTGAAATTGAAATCCAATCTCAGAGGACGTCTACAGCCCTTAAAAGAGCGTGTATCAGACGACCTGTTAGTCGTATATCCTGTTCGGATCAAAGGAGAGTAATCTTTACCGGATCTCGTGGAAAATCCATGGGATTTATGAAGCACCTCGCTGACATTTCTCGATCCAGTTCTGTAGAATGTAGAAGTTAAGAAGAGATCATTAAAAATCTATCTCCCGTGAATTATTTATTTCTCCTGTCCCTTTCTATTTCTTCTCTCTAGCTTCCTATTTAAAGTAATCGGATAATTATGATCAAAGTACTTATATTTTTCATTCATATCGTCGTTTTGCTACGTCTTTGCTATTTCGTTCGAAAAGTATGCTCCAAAAATATTTGAATAGAAATAATGTCGTCGATTAAAAGTTTTAACATCTCTCTAAGAGAAAATAATGTACAGTGAAAAATCTTCGAAACTATTCGATTAATTAATTACATTTCCTTTGACATAAATCTTCATCTTTGTACGATAAAATTAATCGAAATATGCTCATCGTTTCTATTTCGTATGTAGCACGTTATTATTATTATAATTTATGATCATTCACTAACTTAAAATCCTTAACCGTGGAATTTTCAGATGTTTCCAATATTTGCTATTTTAGTACATTTTGCTCCAGATCGTTCTTCATCATTGATACTCTTTACTATTAAGCAATACCTAATTATAGATTTCGTTCGTACAATTTTATGATAATTCTCTTCAAAATAATTAAAGTGAAATACTTTCCAGAGCTACGTGCAGATATTTGGTCAAATAGATTTTTGATGATTCCTCTTAAATAAATTAATTCAGCATTCCTCTATATAGACACAAGTACAGTAATAACCAGTGTTTCTTTGTTATATTATTTTCTTCAGCTAACATCCACTATAAAATAACACTCCCTCATTTTTTTTTTTTTTTGCTTTCAGAGAGAAACGTATGAAATCTCGCTGAATAAACATTTTTGTACGTCGCTGTACAGAATATGCTTTTTCGCTTTGTTTCACTTCTGCTATAAAAGATACACAGCTGGTCATTTTTATTGATTTCACAGACGACTCTTGTTTAGAACAACGAACATTGTTTTGACTATATTATTAATTAGAAATTGTACGTGCCACAAAGTGAAATTATTCGAGAAATATCCATCGACCTTTGAAGTCGTTTGAATAATTCTGGCCAGGTAATATCCTACATATTCAACACCAATGGCATATTATGTTAAATAAATTACGACTACATCAACGAACAATTTAAATGCACAGGAAAAAGTCTGTTCCCTCGACGAATAAAGATAGAAAAATAAAGAAGAATCAATCGCGAGCGGATTTGTATGTTTAAGCCAAAGTCGAAATCCTCGTTGGCAAAAGCGTGTATATGTAGATCTGAAACCGACTGCAGTTTTGACAGCGCGTTTACCATTACGCTCTCGTATTGTGTATATTCCCATATGAGCGCCCCCGTTGAGAAGCTGTGTCCTTTTGATCCACCCTCGCTCTTCAGCTGGCAAAGAAGAAAAGAAAGAAAAAGAGCCGATAGGATGAGGAGTGACGGTCCTTTTGCGCTGCGCGCACGAGGCACGCTGCTTTGGGAAGGACGAGAGAGAGAGAGAGAGAGAGAGTGCAGGCGGAAATAATATTTTACCGTCGAGTCAACGACCGCAGAAGCACGCTCTTATCTCTAGCAAGGAATATCACGAAAATCGGAAGCACGAGGATTTCGATAAAAAGTTCCAGCAGCTTTGCGCGGCCATTCGAGAAACACCATCGATGTCTAAATCGCGAATTTCTTCAGAAATCTCGTCGCTTCCCATATCCAGGAATATCCAGCTATATTCACCGAGAAATTTGTTTAATATTTTTCTTCTTATTATTTTTTCTCTCGATTAAATTCTCTAATCTTACGAGTTTTGAAAGAGAAACAGAAAAGATGAAATATTTACAGCGCTGTAAGTGCTATAAGTCAGGAAATCTTTTCTTCCTGATTTGTAGAAGAACTTTTGTAAAAGTTCTATTATCGTAGTACACGTTTTATATAGCATCGGTAAAACAATATTTTTCAAAAATGCATATACGTGAATCTCGAATTTTTTGATTTTCAATTCTCCACAAGTTCAGATTTTTCGTTATAAATCCGTAGATTTTTAGATTTTTAGCTTTTTGAATTTTTAAAATTCCGTTTTTTATTATTCGTCGGATGAGGTTTACGCAACTTTACAGATTATTGTATTGCTCGTTCTCTAATGGATTAATTGGTAAGTGAAATGGCTATGCGATTGTACGATATTATTATCATTAAAAAGCGAAGGTGAAAGGAAGATCGGCCGGACACTCTCTAATTTTATATTTTACGTGAAACTACTTCCCTATTTGGGATTTTTGATAAAACGTTAAGTGAAGTCACGTTTAATGTTTTATACTCGGGAGAATGGGACTTCCTTGTATGTTTATATAAGCAAACATCGTACAGAATTGGTAAATCGCGAAAGGAAACGTAAACCTGTTTGTATCCACTTGCCAGAAATAGGGAGAAAATGACGTCCTCCCTTGAAAAATCGCAACATGTCATTATTCCACGAAAGCTGGAGGGCACTTGATGAAAAATATAAAATCACGTTAGTGCAACACAAAGATATATTTTACAAAAGCCGGAAACGTCGTCACGTGTCTTTAATTTTACTTACACGTAATGTTTTCTAAATTCTACTGCGTCTGTTTATGACTGACCTCTTCCACTTTATTACAACGTGAGTTTACATTACATCGTTTCTCTGGTATCGAGTAGTTTACTTATTGGCTCTCGATTTCCAAATTAAAATAACAATTGAAATCTGTACTCGTAAAATATCGAAAAAGCTATATTTTATCTATAAATTAGTTTTTCAAATAAAATATCGACTCGCTCTTCTCTATTCTAATCTAAAACGCATAAACATCCTCAATTATGCTGAAATGTTAACCGAAATAAATTTCATCCATAATTTAGCGATCAAACTGCAATACCATTTACGATAAGCAAGGATATCGTGAGATCTTCGTTGGCGTGGCATTTCGCGTGTCTTTCTAGGACAACAGACAGCTGGAGAACGGTTGTGCCATCAAACCGGAAGGCATCTCCCGGAGGGCGTTTATGTCGCCAGGCGACATCAGTCAAACCGACATGTTACTTTGGTCGACGCGTTATCGTGAAAGGCAGGTGGATGGATAGGGAAAGATGGAAGGTGAAAGAGGGGTAAGAGACACTGGAGAGCATCGGAAGAGGGGAAGTGACGCTTGAACCAGAGGAGGGGACGTGAAAGGAGAAAGCTCCGACTATTCCCAGGTGTAGTCGTGCTGTATCTCATTCTCGACGCGAGCGTCAGGTCGACTGAGACGACGGTATGCCGCTCGTATCGAATTTGCGTCGTATTTGCTCGAGTAAGGCGACGAGACGACACTTTCTTCCGGTTCCTTCGGCGTCGTTCCTCTACCATCGTGTCGGGAGTTGCGCGATAGTTGTTATGACGTGAACGTTTTACCAACTAAAGGGAACACGCTGGTCTTTTCTCTCGGTAGCTGTTGACCCTCGATTCCGGAAATTGGTCGACGTGTTACGTAACTTGTATGATAGGATTCGTTTTATGAAAATTATTTATAGAAATGAAATAGCTGGCACGTTTGTGATTGTGTTTTTGGAAATGAAACTTTCGTGGCTTTCTATTGCCAGCCTCAAAAATTTCTGACATCTTAAAATTAATCAAGTTACGTTCTTGATTTAAAAAATTGTATCGTTAAACATATTGTACGAAAGTACACGAAAGAAGAAATGCTTCATGCTGAACCTTTGCTACAATATGCCGTGATTACATCGTTTCACGACCAAAGTGTTAAACACTTTCTCCATTAATTCTAATAACTACAAGTTACTTGCTTAACTACACGCCAAGTGTATCTATCCTTGTGATTTACATACTCTCGTACACAAGCTAGCGTTTCCTCTCATTGATAAAACTCGCGTATCTTTTCGCGCATATCTCGCGACTTTTGCCGCGAGAAACGCGTCTATAAAAATCCAGAACAAACACAGCAGGGTAGCACGGAACGAAGGTGAGCCACCTCTCAAGAACACCCGTCAAAACGTTTTCTATCCCAGTAACCGGCGCTGTCCCACTCGACAGGCGAGGGCGCACCCCCGTGACCGGCTGGCTGGTCCTGAATTTAAAGCTACACGCCACTGTCGGCGTATAGACGATGGGACAAGGGAAGAGGGCGAGGATCAGACGACTGGAAAGAGAGGTAATGAGGGTGCACGGTGTGAGATGGGACGAAACAGAATGAGAAAGACAGACGAAGAAAGAGCGAAAAAGGGTCAGGTGGAGGAGGAGTGTAAAGGAAAGAGGAGAGTAGGTGTTCGAGAGGGCAAGGCGAAACCATCAGCCATCGACCCCGAGAGTCGGATTCGAGCTCGTTATATTCTCCTACAGGATGCATCCGCGTCTCTGTATCACCATGCAGTTGCACGAAAGCGGCAGAGAGGGAGGGGCGCACATTCACCCGCAGCCCATCGTGTACCGTTACTATCGTGGACACGTAGCACATAGGTCCTCCTCGTGCGCTCGTGTCATTGAACGTGCCACGCTGCTACCACCTCGGTCACGGCTAATGTGTATCCGTACAGTCGCGACGAAAATTATACATACACCTCCGCCTGTAAGTTGGGACAATCGATAGTTTCATATGAAACGTAACGAGCAGCGTTATCAAGGAACGATTAATGGATTTGAGCTTTGTGTTGGTGAATTTGCAACAGTAGAAGCTTAGTTGAATAAAGAAATGGAGTTTTGAAAACGTAGTATAGTTTAGACTTCCTTATAGTACACGTATATTAAGAATATAATAATTATATAAGTGGAAAGAGTGTTTTGTCTGACTCATAGACAGTGCTACACGTAAACAGGAGCGCGTGTAGAATCGCGTTGCGATTCGTCGACTTCCGGTCTACCATAACTCGGTCTGTTCATTGAAAGTAACTTGAAATTGTTGGGAATAAAACTGTTTTTCGAAGTGAACTTCGTTTCCATGGAAGGGGGGGAGGGGAAGGTACGATTTTAAAAATTGAAGCAGGATCGTATTCGGTGCGTGCGCTCGTTGAGATTTCAGCGTAATGGACTCTGTTAGCGACGACGATTGTGTGAGTGTGCTTGTTCGTGGATACACTGCTCGAAAATTGGAAACGTTATTTTATTGACCAAAAATACGAAACGCGCTTTCTAAATCGGGCAGAAGCCAGGCGAGTACGAAATATGGACGCGATTAGATTACAGCGATGAACGTCGAGCCACAGTTCTACGTGCATCGTCGAAACGAAAATTTGTAACTATTTCGAAATTGCTCGAATACTGCAACTACAAAGGGGAACGTAATTGGTCGTTCTGAAGCAAATCCGTATAACGAAATGACCTACGTATGCACATGGGAAGCTCGATTCAAAGACCAAAACCATTTAAAATGATTTTGTTCCCTTTAAGTTTGATTCTTTATACTCGATATTATATGAGAAGATTATCTCGCGTCGTGGTTTTTGTTTCAATCTGTATACGTCTATCCGTAAAGCGATAGCAAAAGCAAAAAAAAGGAAGAAGGAATTAGAATTGTGGGAAAAGCGGCCACATTTTCTTCTTTATTCCCGTTTTCCGCTATAAAGACGATGGCAATAGAAAGTTAGTATTTGGATCGATACTTTTAAATGACATTTATGTCTATATATGAGAAAAAAGGCTAAAGCGAGTAAAATAGTCGAAGCTTTAATCGCCGCAGGAATAATCGATATACTCGTCTGTAGGACGACGCTATCAAATTGCTGTTACATTTTTGGAGAACTTTTCTTCAATCTCGGGCTGACCTGTTTCTTTTGCATGCACGCTTTTGTCATGACCTCGATATTGTCGTACGAGACGCAGGTATTCCTAAAAAAAAATAGTCTAACGTTTATTTTTTGATGAAATGTATGGAATTGATTTTAAATTTATTTTATATATTACGATCTTAGGATACGTTTTGTATATTACGATCAAATATTCTTCGCTTTTTATAAATTATACGGTAGGGTTAGAGGTTAATATATACTATTAATTAGCAACGATATTTCCATATTCAAATTTCTTCTTTAATTGGGTATCGAAAAATTAATTTTTGACCTGTATATTTATATTCAGAATATTCATAAAGCTCGCTGAGATTTTTCACGAAATGGTCAGCGAAATTCTAAATAAATCACAGTGCCTGTTAAATAATTTTGGGAATTGTTGGGAAATAATTTAAGAAAATTGGGACTAATTTTGGGCAATGAAAGGATCAACGATAATCACTCCGTTTCCATTATTAAACCTGTTAATCTAGTCACCCCTGAACCAGAGTTTCGTACGGATCAAGTAAACTATAATGCAAATATGTTTTAAACCAAAAGAATTGGATACCGCGCTAATATAATATATCGTAACGTCAAAGTAGAAATTTTCAATATATCCGCCACTTTGATTTTCGCCAAGATATCGACCGTCTATCCGCTCTTTGCTGCCACGATAATGCACATTCATCAAAGGAAGGTCGCGTGGTCGTTGTAAACAGATCCCTGCGGTATTCGCTGCTTTATCGCAAAATTACATTAAACGGTGCAGTACGATAAATGTGGGCAATTAATCAGCGGCAGTAGCCATCGAGCTTTGTGGCGACGATTTTGAAATGCAGTTTCTTAATTCACCAAGGGAACGAGCGAACGGGGCGGTGGTTCATTTTTTGAAAGGAACGACAGACGTTGCCCGCGAGGAGTGTGCTACCGTATGAATATTAAATGACCGAGGCGTGCTGGACCGCCTTCGTAAACAGTAAAACGAGACACGGAAGAAAAGCTTGAAGAAAAGATGGTCGATGGAGGGAGAAAGCTGACCAAAGTGTGTCCCTTTTGCCATCTCGTGTTTGAAACTGTTACGTGTAATTTTCCAGGAAAATTTCCACGAAATCTTTGTGAAGATTAAATATCGGTTTAATTTCGGATATTATAGAACTATGGAGCTACAGTTAATCGATAGCTGTACTATAACGCGAAACAGATTTATTGAAAATTGAAATGGATCTGATTGCGTGAATTCTGAATATTGATTCAGTTTTGTCCGAAGAATTAGATAAACGTATCAAGAAGTCTCGTTTAACGTGAAAAGCTTAAATGTCTATACACGCACATAGATACTTTTACAATCTTAAATCATAAATCTAGGTCATTTTCAAATTTATGTTTATAACATATAACATCGCCTCGTAAATTCCTATTTCACATAATACTCAAACTTTGATCGCTTAACATCGCAACACAGAGCAACATATCCACATTTCGAAGTACATAATCGTAAATCTACTTCAAAGTATCCATTCAGCTTATCGTTTCCAATAAACAAATTTGCGAAACTTTCGCGGTCGTTTTATCTCTCAACCAGACGCATCCTTGTCGAAGGATAATTTGGTGGAACGAGATGGAGTTTAAAAAAAAAAAGGATATGGTTCCTGGTCGGGCTCGACTCCAAAGTTCCAGTTTCCGAGCAGGTTAACGAACGAGGAGGCTTCGGCTTCTCGGCGTGGCATAAACTCGTGTCTTTTCGATGAACGAGGAGGGAATAGCCTCCCCTAAACCCTACAGAGACTCGGGATGGTTGCAGGGGTAGGGGGTTAATGGATATCGAGCGAGTCGTGCCAGCCCGCTCACCGTCTCCGTTTCACCCTCTTGTGTTCCTCCTCCTGTTCCCCTTCCGCTCGTTTGGGAGCTTCTTGAAGACTACGAGAGGAGGACGAGATTGTCGAGACTGCTGCTCGCTGGGTAGTTGCTTCATCGAGATCGCGGTACATCGGTACGTAACGATGCACCCGGTCACCGGCCGAGCATGATAAGGAGAGGGTTGGAAAAGTAGGTGTACACGATGATGAACGCGTGTGCGCGCGTTCCGTATACATACAGTACGTGTACGACGCCCGAGAATTCCTCGCTTCGTTCCCTGCTACGCTTTGATCTATGGCGTAATCTGCGATGCGTGAGGAATTTGCAGAACGTCACGTAGCCGATAAGGAAATCGTCCAAGGGGAGATAGAGAGTGCGCATGGAGAAGATAGCCGTGAGAATGGGGCAGTTACGAACGAGCTTGCGAATGACCGTGATTTCTTGCTAGAAACGAGGTTGTTAAAGAGGCAAACACGTTTCTTGCTTTGATAAGAGCCAGATAGTTCGTATAATCGAGAAATTATTATTAGTCTTGGGATGCAACGAGCTATGTACGACGTTTGCGATCGCGTAACGGCGATCGTCAGGTTGGAATATGTTGTGCATTTTGAAAGGAAAGGAGAGGAGGAGGAATGACCTGATGAATCCTCGTTTATTGTCCGAAGATCACGCCACATATCCGTAGAATCTATGTAAGCTAGTTCGAAATCGTAAGGTTTCCGTTTAATCTATTTTGAGAGGAAGACCATAGGATGGTGCAGCGGAAATGAAGATTTTGGTATTCTGGTAATCCGGCCACTACAGTGGTGTGATATCGTCATTTGCGATGGATGGCCGCATTAAATAGCGCGTCCACGCACAAAACGTTGCGAACATGCTCGAAACATTGGGAAGAAGGATAGATACGTGGTGGTGGACGAATGTGTGTTGCGGAGGAATCATCGGCCGTGATGATTCGTGTTCGCGTGCACCGGGTGCATTCGTTAAATTGCAGAGAAAACGGTTGAATTATTCAGAAATAATTCGAGGGAACCACGGCAATAGCCTTTAGTGAATTATTGCCAGGAGTGGAACAGTGGAGAGGTCGTTTGTTTTACTACTGGACGAGCGCAAACTCCGCGACGAAATTATTCGCTCGGACGTAACCGTGTTCGCGGACGATATTCCCTTTCTTTCTCTTTTTTCCTTTTCCTCGATTCTTCTTTTTTCGATAAAATGCCTCGCGAAATGACTCGAAAAATAGAGCAACTACCGCGTGGCCTGCATCTTTCTCCGAATCCATTAACTTTATGGTAATCACGTTATCTTGGACTAATGCACGAACAATTTTTTACACCTCTTTTTTTCTCCTTTTTTTTTTATAACGTGTCAGATGTCGGTGCGACACTGCGACTACTGATGTTCCATCTTTGGTCGAGCGTCGATAGAGAAGTTGAATTAAAATAAACGTAAAAATACACACGTACAAAAATATACACGTACTTTATATAAACTATCAATACGAACATGTATTTCAAATAAAAATTATATTCTTTTTTTTTAAATGAGATATAATACTTTCGTACGAGGAAATTACTTTGTGGACTATTTGAAAATCAACGCTTATCGGGTTCGTTATTTTAATTTCATTATTTATTATTTTATATATTTAAGAAAGATTTGAATGATCTTAGGATCTTGGAATACATTGTTTTCTTACAATATTTGTCTAGTTTGAAACACATACGTTCATTCAATTTTACATCGATTATAGATAATTTTATCATCGGTATAACTCGATCAAAGCGTAATAACCAGAAATACAGACTGGTAGCGAGAAGGCGATTGCAATCGTGTGATATAATTCGTAAAATCGACGGGCGTCTTTATCCCATTCCGTTCCATCCGTTCGTTCCAAGATATCCTTGCGTTTCTCTAAACTGGATTAAGACGCGCCGCGGACTTCAATTTCCTAGGAGGAAAATCGAACTAATCAATTTTCCAGGAATGAGAATCGATCAGCTTTAACGTTGATTTCCGTTCTACGCTGCACCGAATTCACGTCGAAAGATCGTTCGTAATTTCGTCGTTGATTTTTCGTTTACGTATCCATCGTCTCGTTCACAACTTAATGTTTAACATAAAATCCGCCTTTGTCGTGTAACTGCTTCAGCGTCAGAAGAATACGCTGCTGTTTTTGCTCCTGGAGAGCGTCAATATATTTATGTGGCCATTTTCGCCCACTTTACGAACTAAATACAATAAGACGTTATCAACGATAACATAATGAAGAAACTACAATGATAAAGGTGTTTCTGAAGCCTTTCAGCTTGTTAATGTGACCATCTTCAAGACGATATGTTAATTTTACGCAATATGACATTATCAACGATGATTGATAATAAAATATAAAAGTTACAATAATAGAAGTCGTACAAATGTAAATTGCCTGTATAATATTCATTGTATCGTATCGAAGCGTACAAGTTCGAATACAATACCGACAGTAATTACATTACAGAGACATTTTTTCTCGTTGTAATGATGTAACGTGATAAAGTGAAATGATCAACGTACATACTGCGATATGATGTTACGCTATTATTAATATCGCGACGATAAATCAAAAGCTCACTAACGATCCGACCCAAGAATTGTTAATTTCACGATTTATAAAATTTTCTCCTTAATATTTTTAAAACGCGATAGCACGGACGTGGATGTAATATGGAGATTCTACCGTAATTAATTTTCCAGAAATAAGAATTTAAAGTGGGGTTTGACGCGAATTTCCATTCTACGCTCGACCCAGTTCGCCTTGGTACTTAGACCATCGATCTTTCGTTTTTTATGGCGTTGTTCACGATCCTCTGCCCAACGTAAAATCCGCCTTTGTCGTGTAGCCGGTCAAGCGCCAGAGGAATAGGTGCGCTGCTGTTGCTGTTCCGGAAGTGTCTCAGACTGCACGGAACACGCCTCTTACTTGTTCGTAAGTTCGTATTAGCTCTAAGCAAGAGCTGTCGTACTTCTCTCGTACACGCAGTGTTTATTAAATTTTCACGTAACCCGGCGTAGTTCGCCGCCTCGTAGTCGAACATTCTTCTGATAATGGGATTTCAGCCGATCAACTTCCCTCCACTTGTTTCGATGGAAACTTAGAAACTTCGGCTTTTGTAGGTTGCCGCATCGTGCACCAGATCGTCGCTTGTTCGTCTTATTTCGATGCATTGCCAAAATGTAGGCTAAGTTAAGGTGAGTAGGATAGTACAGAGTTGGAACAACGATGCCACGGTGAAGTGAGAACATCTTTACATACCGATGGTATTGAAATGAATTTTAACGAGAACCTGTGAATTTGTTTCTTTCTAGTTGGAGCTTAGGGTCATTAGCATTACATTAGTTAACTATGAATTTTATATATTTTTTTGGGGGGGGGGGGGGGGAACCGCGATAGGTTGAAATATACTGCGTAACGTTTAATTTTTGCGAGATACTCCGCGTGTTGTATTTGTGCACCTTTCTGTGACAATATTATTCAAGCTATTTTTATTGTTGACAATTTTTCAATCCATGAAATTTTTCATATTTTAATCTTACTAGAAAATGTGGGTCATCGATAACCACCGTAACAGGCAACGATTATAATTCAATAGTTTTCTTTAGTTTAGATTTTGCGGTAGCGATTGCAGTGAGCGATTTAAACTGTATTTTACGCAATCTTGCAATGTCAGCACACAGTTTATGTCCTGAGTTTATGTCTGAGTATGAGATCTTCTGCATTCGCGTAAAATATTGAAAACATCGTAACAATAAATGCTTGATGGTTATATACATGCGTGTTTGTTTTCTTTATTAGGAGTTTATGGTTTATTCTAGAGTACATTATGTCACAAGGATCTTTTCATTTAACGATGATTCCCAATATTCGAGTTCCTCGATGATTTCAACCTCTGATTTTTAAATCAAAATACCAGTAAAATTGGTATGGAAATCAGTAAGGCTAAATTTCTTTATAGAATGGAACACATATCTTAGCATTTTTCAATCGCTTAGTACGATATTGGAAAAATTATGTAGATGCGTTTGAAAGCCACAAAAGAAAGTTGATTGGTCACATTTTTCGTTTTTTATAGAGAAGGAATTTTAAAATTCAATATGCTTCCGACCAACATCTGTGTTGTGAAGATTCTCTTTCTATTTGATTTACAGATTAAATATCATTCTCCCGAATATTTTAAAGACATTATTTGTCATAATACGAATTATTTGTAGAAATTTATGATTTTTAATGAATTCATCAGAATGTTTCGCTTTTCAACCGTGTTATATATTAAAATAATGTAACTTTGATTTTGCTGTAAAACGAATACGTCAAAAATTCCACGTATTAGCATATTACCTACTCTGATAAATTTTTCCTAATTAATAATTTTCCTAATAATTTTAATTAATAATCTTTAATTAATAATTCCTAAATAATTTTTTCGACCTCGCTATCCCTTAAGTAGAAAAAACTGTTGCAAAAAATATCTTGTTCAACGCAAAAGAGTAAAAACTCGTCGACACAAACCGACCAATATATCTTCAAAATTCCTACTTTCCTCGAGAAGAAAAAAGGAAGAAAAAGAAAAATCTCATTTTCCCGAGTAATCGATTGCCCATCGATTCACAGCAATTTCATTTGACATCGATAAAGCCCATACGATGAATTAAAGAATTAACCGGACGAAATACAATTGTACAGCACATGCGATGCAGTGGCGAAGAGGGGCGAAAGGCACAAACGTACCGCTAATGACAGAACAATAGAGTAAAAGGACACGAGCGTTTAGCGCGGTTCACGCCGGCTATTTCAAGTTTACATTTGAATTTTTCAACTCTGACAAATCCTGTGTGTTTAAAGGGTGGCCGAGGCGCTGTGTTTGCCTCGCTGAAAAATTTCATCGATGCTGCATCGGCGATAAAGCATCGGGCGTCGCGACAAGGAAAAACGACGAAAAAAGGGGAAAATCGAGGGGAACGAGAACAGGTACGCGTGGAAATGCGTTCGAGCTGTTTAGCGTATCGTTTATTCACCGATACGTGACCGTCGTGCAAGCCGTTCGATCGAATTGCATAGATATTGAACACGTCTATTTGCCGGTGCGATTAAAGTAGCCCGCGTGACGCTCGTTGCGCGACTAAACGTACGCAAACACGTTTATCGTGGAATAATTTAGTAGCTGGTAACGTAACGTGCACACACGTGCGATACGTGGCTAGACTAACGCCATGGTCCTACTGGGATTCACGTTGAGTATCACATGCACGCGTGCACATTCTCAGTCAGAAGTGAACGTTAGCCTCGTCTGCTCATGTTTATTTGACCATTTGCGTGTACATACTGCCGGAATCTCGAACTAAGACTATTAAGATACTAAGTAATTAATTAACCTAGTCTTCGAGCAATGGGAAGTTTCTCATATTCTTGTTTTATCAAGGGTAACGTAATTCGGTGTCTTGAAATTTTGACGTTTCTACATATTTTAAATACCAATACTTTCCCACGTTGCGCTTCGTGAAATTTTTAAATCGTGTCGTAAGACTTATAAATTGGTAATTGGATAGTACAGTTTGTTTTGACGATAAATTTGTACTTGTTAATCCATAGGTAAAATGTAAATTTTGATATATTCGTGGTTTGTTTATTATGGATTTTTCGGCTTTCGTTCGTGTTATTAATATGTTGCGTCCTGTTTCTACGTTTCTTGAACGCTCATCGTTTACAGTTCACTTGCTCGGGACAATTTTCAAGTAACTGAAAATGTACAATAAACGTCGAGGCGACGAACGAGGTTCAAATGGTAGCTTTATAACGGAGGAGAAGAAAGAAGAAGATTAATCAACGATTAACGAGTAATTCTTTTGAAGATACAAGGAACTCTCTTTGTTCGTTAAATTTACCGTTAAGAAGGACAATGTTCATAAAATAGGATCAAGTGTCGCTTTTGCAATTTTTATCTTATAATCTTAAAAATAATAACAGAAATATCTGGCAACGAGCTTTCGACTTAATTCCTCTTTGATTTCAAGCAACTTTCGGTTTTTCAAGAATTACGTAATAAAATGTAAACTATGAACGTGCTAACAATTACGAGACTTATTATAGAACAAATTTCGAATTTTAGATATAACACGCAAATTTGCTTTTAATTATTGCTGTACACGTCAAAAGTAAACGATGTTTTTATGATCGCTACCGAAAATCTTGAAAGTTTCGAAGCGTGATTCTTGGAAATTTAATCAACGTTTCGTTTTCGCGTTATACGGGACTCTCCCTCGTCGCCATCACCGGAAGAGACGTAATGTCGGAAGGCGCGATGCAATTTGCACGGCTCAGAGTCACCAATTGGCCATACACTCGGGACACTTTTGTCGCTGATACGTGTCGTTGATTCAACGACCCATAGCGATTTTATCGAGGACATAAGTAGTTTGCAAGAGGAGGATCGATCGGTTTTGTATTCATTATTTTCATTCCTACTCGCGTGTTCTCCTCTTGTGTTCTCTGCTTCAATTCAATATTGTATTGATTCCGATATCGTATTTTTTTCTGTCGATGACTCAAGCAATATGAGCGATTATATAAACAAATTTAAAAAGTTAAAAGATTTTTTTGAAACTGTTATTAAGCATTGTTTGTAACGTCATTTACCGAAACGTTTTATCATTCTCAAGTGGATCTTTTTACTAATTCTATATTTTTATTCATCACTTGTGCCAATACGCGTGCCAATTTCTTGTCTCGTAGCATCAACTCTCATTTGTGGCAAACAGTGCTTACGACATAAACAAGAATTTTCTTTCAATTTTAATGTTCATATATTAGATGCATCTAATCTAATTTACACGTGTCAGTACTATTGCACTCGATTATTGTCATTTAAAATTCCATCACTCAAGCTCTCGTACCAAACACTTATTCCCACGGGATATACAAGAAAAAAAAGAAAAAAAAACCCGGAGAAGAAAAAGGAATAAGAATTTCGATCAAATGACTCATACACCGTCGCTTGTAATTAATCAAACGGATTTAAAGTCTATGCATATTAATTTCTTTTTTCATTGTTCCAACAAAGAATCATATAGATATATTAGCAATAGCGAGAACTCTCTTACTCAGCTCTTGTAACAGAAGCAAAGTAAAAGACTGCTTAAATTAAAAGTAAAGCACGGTTTAAATAATCGGAAGCTATGCTGTACAATTTTTCAATTAACCTATCATTCACGCGAACCTAACCTAATCCCTACCTACCTAAATAATACCGTCTCTTGTTGCCATAAACATCGGGTAGGAAAGCGACACGAGACTCGCGTTTGGTGCAATTCCCTTCCTCGAAGAGAGTCGCGGACAGCCGAACTCTGCTTCTCAAAGGTTTGACCCGGTTGATACGATTACGGGTCGCCGTTTAAATTATGTTTTAGTGTCCCGGAGCCGGTAAAGTGGCCGGAATAATGAGCTCATTACCGTGCAAATTAGCTGTGCGATTCGTTGGCTCAGTCAAGGACGACGATATTACACGATGGTCGACGATACAAGTTCGAGAACGTTGCCAAGGAGCTCCATTGAAAAACGAGAGCCCGTGGTGAAGTACCCCCACGCGTGTCACGGGGGTGCAGTCCGTGTGTACTTGCACCCGCCTGTGTATATCCTCTTTTTCCGTAACAGGAGAAAGAGAGAAAGAAGCTTTTGTCGTGTTCACCGAGCGTCGATGAAAAGCAATCCCGGCGAATGAAAATAAACGGGTCCGGCCGACCACTCGACGAACCAACTGGCGTGCGTGTTACGGTTGAGAGTTTAAAGAGGGTTGGATCGGGGGTTGAATCGGGGGGAGACGAAGGAGCACGTTCCAAGGCGGCGCAACACGAGGGCGGCAGCGTCAGCCAAGCTTCGATGTTTCACCCATGGTCGATCAGGAAATTGGCTCTCCTTTCGTCGTTTTATCGCGCGTAAAACTGTGACGCCTCTAACCCTGGTGACGACTTAATTTACCGGCACAATGCTTAGACCCAGCGAGAATTTCAACTCTCTTCTCCCTTTCTTTGTTTCTTTTACCTTCTTTCATTCTTGTATCTTTGCTACTGTCGCAAAGTTGCTGATTAATGGGTTCGAAGATCATTGGATCTTACCAATCCCCTTTTGGGGTTTATTCCGACAGTTTCGGTCATCTCATAAAGATTGGTTATATCTTCCTTTCTTGTTTTTTTTCTTTAATTAGTATCTTTCATTAATTTTTGTTGTATTTTTACGGTTGAACTAACTGGTTGGCATCGCCTGCAATCATATTAGTTACACCGACGTTGGGACGTATACACGTTAGATTAAGTTAAGTAACTTAACGCGTTTCAAAGAGTTAAAGACGTCTGAACATGCCTCGAGATTTATAGCCACCTATCTTCGTTTTATTGTTCGTTTTATTTTTGCAAGTTTATGACGTTTGTTGTTTCATTGGCGAGGCTCTTGCGGGCTTTAATAATGATTCCAGTGAAGGAGACTGAGTATTCGCAATCTTAATCGCTTCAAACGAAAGTTTAATCTTTTACGGCTATCTACCGGTGTGAAACTTTCTCCGGGCAGCTACTCGTGTAGGAAAAATTGCGAGGAAGCTCTTTTGGAAGTTAGAGAAGAGGATTCTTACTGTAAAGAATCTTCGTCCAAAGTTCTGAATCGTAGATACCTGTGTAGCGCGATCCAGGAGCCTTAAATACACAACGAGGATAATTTACTGAAGTAGACTATTAGGAAAATATGGAGAGCAAAATGAAAAGAAGACCTCTTAACCTAATGTCCAAGTAGAAACCAGTATTGTGCAGTATTAAAAAATTATTGAAGTAAACGTCGTCTACTCTTAGCAGTTTATTTTTTTTTTGTTTAATCTTTACAGCAGGTATTTCGATCAAAAGTACTGTAGACGACACAGAAAATCTGTGGTATAAAAGTCTAATGTTCGATAGAAGAGATTTAAAAATATTCCCCTTTCATAATTAAAGAGGTATCTTATTTGAGCTTCAAATTCCTTCAACGTTTTACCACATTTCTGAAATCTTTTTCTTTAAATACTTAAGCTTAATAAAACGTGCGGTAATATGAAGTAGGAATAGGCAGCGTTGGAATTTGGGTTAACCTTGACGCCTTTGCTCACATTTTTACACTACGTAACAGAAAGGCAAGAAAAAAGAATACAAAGAAAATACGGCAAGAAGAAAAGGAAAAATCAAACTTGTTATATTCGCGAAGAAAGGGAAGAATTTCATGATGACGTGATATGACGCGACGTGACCCCAGGGTGTAGCATTTCTCGGCAACCAGCCGGAACCTTCAAGAACACGGGAAAAGAACAGCGCGGATATCCGTGGGCAGACTTTAAAGTAATAATCCAGAGACGAGGAGCGAAGTAATTTCAATTGTAAATGCCCGGACGCGGCTAACTTTGTTCGCTAAGGAAAATAGCCAAGACGCGGACCTTTCTTCCCATGATCAACCAGGGTCAGAGGTGACAGTCATAGATTCAGTTCTAACGTGTTTAAATCGCTTTCCATTCTTGTAACGTGAAAAACACCAAAATGGGGAGGAATAAAACTAGTCTTCGAACTTGATTTATGGCTTTACATTTTCGCGATCGCCAACGATAAATTTGTATTAGCCTATAGTAATTATTATACAATAGGCTGACCACTATTAACACGGGAATATTAATTATTTCAATATCTGAAAAATTTTGTTGACAGAAAAGCTGGGTTACATCGGTGATTACGGTAATCCTTTAAAAGAGACTAATTTTGGTCGATTGTTCTTGATCAATATACGCATGATTTTCCCAGATCTTTCTCGCAACAATGTGAGTATTGTAGGAATAAATATATTTTATCGTAGCGGAGAATAGTTGCATTATGATATTAGTTAGTAGTTCATTTACATGTTTGATTATCGATTATTAAAGGTAGTTGAATTTGATTTGCATAAATACAATGAACGAGTGAATGCAAATTGGCACGTTGGTATGATTACGAAAGTACGATGACCGAAGATGAAAAAGCCACGTGTATCATTCCAAATGCAATTTTTTTTATTTAATTAACTTTTTAGTTTTATCGAAATAAAGCGCACATGAGTTTATGGAATATTTGATTTGCCATTTATCAATAAATAATTTAAACACGTTATTCACTGAATAAGCGTTTCAAAACTTATATCCTTAGAGATCGAAGAATTCTCTGGCCCATATGTTTAACAAGTACTTTAAAACAGTACTTTAGTACTAATTGGTATCAATGTCTGTTACACGTGTAATTCGGGTCAGAACCTTATTGCGTGTACGTATGATAGCTCTTGAATTACGTTGTTTTCTGCTTCATAAAATGTATCTTATTAGTAGAATAAATGTAAGCAAATACGTGCACCAATAGTGAAATTTCCTTTCACGTATATTTATAATTATCGAATATTACGTTTTACGTAAAAATATAACGTCGAAAACAAACAGTAACTTGAGCAACGCGTGATCATCAAGCGACACTTCGTAAAAAAGCGAATATTATTCCTCGCTGAGATGAACTTCTTTAAAATGGAAAATATTTGCCAACAAAAATTGTCGCAGAATCATCGCGGACACAAATTGTCATGGACTGTAAATATTTACGCAAATACATGTTTTTATGAAAACAGTTAAAAAAAGTAATCAGAATTTTGCTTCGCCTATTATATATTATAATAAAAACTGTACGTTAGATACTTCGTAGAATTAAATTCCACGAAACGTATACATTACCTTCGATATAATGTAACATCCAATAAATGAGGGAGATATGTATATTGACGAAAAAATACGAACCGAAAATACTAAGAGAATAAAAGATATAATGGGGACAGAAGGTTATATAATTTCTACAAATGTGCAATGTTTGCGAACATGTAAAAGAGGGGAGATTGTTTAGTGGCGTTCGAAGCGAAAGCAATGAAAACGAAAAAGAGGAATTCACCGATGACATAAGAATAAAAACATCTGTCGTGGTTGAGTTTCGTATGTGGCGATGCGTTTGAAAATCTCATTTGCCTCGACGATGTTTTTCTTCTACCTTACTGCGACCATGGACAAACAGTTATGCATATTCGTTCTATATTTTTTCAACGATGCGAGCAAAATTGAAACGCGCTTTGCGAGATTGAAAGAAACGAATGACGTGGAAGGAATAAAATTAGACACGGAAAGGGGCAGCGAAAGAAGATATTATGACTCGCAATGGCGAACGTAAAAGTTTCTCGTTCGCGACGATATCGGAAACGGGGAGAAGGAAATTCAAGAAACAACCGTTGGAATGAACGATGGAAAAAAGGACGATACTCAACCTGGATGAATATTGTGCTCGATAGGGAAAGTAGATACTTATGTATTTCAATTGAAAATTCCTTTATCCGGTTAATAGAAAAGAAGAGATGAATTAAAAAAAAAAAAAAAAAAGAAAGAACTGCGTAGTAGAAAGTAGTAAAGAATTCCGTACGACGAAGAGAGTGATAAAATGATAAGAAACAAAAAGTCTTAAGGAAATTTTAGGAGAAATGCAAATGAAGTAGCGTAGTAAGAGAAGTGCAAGTACAATAAAGTGGGATTTATATGCATATGTATATGCTAAACTGATACTTGGAAATCAAGAAAGTTTTTGATACTGACAAGCTTCTTAACAAGTTCCAAAGAATATTTGCAACGTGCTGCATCCTAATACATATTTAATCAGCCAAAGTTAAATGTTCTAGTGGTAGTTATAGACGTCATGTTATTTTGTCAAGGTACGGTCATATAGCTTGTAACTTGGCCATTAACGACCAAACGATAAAACAATTCGAAAAATGTATTTCCTGGGTTTCTTACGAGTATCTCTTTTTTTCTAATAATGGAATAAATAAACAACAGAAAGATAGATGAAATTGGCAATTCAACTCTTCAACGAGACACTTGAAACTTAACAAGATTTAGATACCATCGAGCATTTTTACATAATTCATAAGAAAGAACATTTCGGTTTAGTAGATGATTTAAGATCCTTCTACAGTATCTTACAATTCATTTCGTTTCATGCTTATTGAAATTGAATAGAAAAAAAATGCCATAAGATTACCAGTGTATCTTTAACTTCTTAACGCGATAGAAGGAAATGGCGAGGAATTATTATCGAAAATAGCGCGATCAACTAGAAAGGAGTGAAACATTCAGCGAGAATCGAGAAAGAGTTCCGGACGATGATATGGATCGAATTAAATTGAATATGCTCTCGCTAAACAGCAGGGATATGTTGAATTGAATTTGGACGGAAGCACCGGCTGTAATTCGATTCACGAACGTCTAACTGAAAAGCACGCTACTAGCACTCTATTTTTGCTATTCGACAAAGGAATACGATGATTGCATGGCTTCTAGGATAACAAGGGAAGAAAATATAAATAACATCGTACAATGGTACCTATGTTTCCGTGCGAGGGCGCAATAACGTTTGCAACTTCTACTTTGTATTCTCATTACGTGTTTCCTGCGCGATTAATATTGAAACAAAAATGTCGGGCGGTCGGCCAGGAAACGGAATTAATAAAGCGTTGCGTTTATTTCTCGTTGTTACGGAATACAGGCATGACCGTATGCCAAAAGACAGAATATATCAGCTTTGTAAAAGTTTTGAATAATTTCGTAGAATCGGTAGAGGAGATACTTTTCTTGTAAGTAATATCAGAGGATAGTTCTGATGTTGCTTATAAAACATTCGTTCAAATTACGATAATAAACGATAGTCCTCTTTTAATGATATTTTTCAACTCGTAAATTACAAATTATCGATAGATTCTCTTGCGTAATTGGAACAAGCTTGATAACGAAACGAATGAAATTTTACAAGCGTACTTTCATTCGCATAAAATTGTAATATTACAAGAAGAAACCCAATCGTCGCTCGTTATTCGCAACTACTGTAATCGTTGTTCAAGGAGATTCAAGTTTAGGAGAAAAGAAACGTAACAGATACAGAGTCGTTCTTATAAAGAAAGTCAATGAATTTAAAATATGATTTGTTATTTCATCCACCGTATTGACCAGACGAGACTTAGTTATACCTGACATTCGTCCATTACCACGAGTAAACAACATTTTCTTACTGCGAATAAATTCTCAGTTTCCCTCTCCGATTGTTCTCTGCCAACAACCTTCTGCATGATAAACGACAAAAACCTTCCCATGTCAACTGTCTGCGGCTAAAAAAAATTTCAGCGGTGCAAGAATACGAAAAACGTCAGGAACGGCCACGAAACGTGGGTACGATAAGCGCGAAAGTTAGCAACACGATTGCAGCGTGAGATGTCCCTTCCGTCCGGTGACGAGGGTGCTCGCAAGCGTAAGTGGTAGTTTAGAGTGTAAACGCGGTGGTACGAATCAGTTTCCTGGAGTCTATATTCATAACGAATAAGTTATTCAACCAGCCCAGGGTGTGCCTATCTGGTTGTATGTATAGGCTCGTCACGTTGTCTCGTATTATCCACATAATCGGAGAACGTGGAATGTAACCAGAGAGGAAGAGAAGGATTAAGCATAGATGAGAGAGTAAGAGAAGGAGAGAAGGTAAGAGGAGGAGAGATAGATAGATAGAGATAGAGATAGAGATAGAGATAGAGAGAGAGGGAGAGAGAGAGAGAGAAAGAAGGAAAGTGACAGAGCATATACCTTATCCGTATGTCTCGTACTCGTCGTTGGCTCCGCCATCTCTGCGAGAGCGCAACCCTTCAGACTGTCTAGGGATCCGTGTACAAACCGCCGGTATACTTGAGCGATAATTTTCACAGTGACTGACAGCACTCGCAGAGCCGCGTCCTGCTGTTTCCCCGTTTTTATTTTCGAGACAGAGTATTAAGCTATTTGCGTTCACCGGATCCGGTCGCTTTGTTTTTCGACAACAACCTTCCCGCTTGACGTCTCGCGATAAAGTTCGATCGATACTTCTCGTTCGTTCGTTCGTACGTTCGTTCATTCGTTCGTTCGTTCGTTCGTTCTTTTTACCGTGGAGTTATTCCGCTGGAAAAATAAACCGAGCCGACGAGAATAGAATAGAGACAGGAATAGAGGAAGAGAGGTGGCACACGCTTCGAAACTTTAATTACGCGATTTCGTTATAATTATATCATATTTGGAAACGAGCATTTTTGTGTTCTCGGCTGCTACTGCTGGCATAGACAGCCATAGGGAGAACAGTTTCAGAGTTTCGTTCCGAATCGGTAACTTCTCGCGCTTTCCAGAAGTAACTTTTACCCAGCGTTGTCGATGAACATTTCGAATTTAGTTTCGCATCGATTCGCGCGTCAGGTCGGCTTCTGACCTGCCATTTTGCCATTTCCGAGGAAACGTTGCCTTTCGCGTGACGCCCACTTACTTTCGTTCATTTCGATGCTTACGTGTTTTAAGTACGTGTACTCGTCCTACCTTTCCACGATACATACGCGTAATCGCGATAAAGATCGCATTTGACCTATCGCTTAATTCAAGTAAGACGTATCTTACTCAACGATGCGGGAATTTAGAAGAAGATACAAGTTACGGATAATACACGATTACGCTAAGACTAAGTGATGTATAAAAATATCGAAGAGATTAAAATGAGAGATACACGGAAGAGCGTATAATGTAAGGGAAGAAGTAAATCCATGTACCACAATAAAAAATCGCTTTTTCCTAAAAATAAGCATATCGTCGTAAACTTGCAAAATTTCTATGAAAAATTACGAACCGGTCGATTAGATCAGTCTGGTAATCCTAGTATCGAAGCTAAGTATTCTTATTTCTAAAAAATCAACTTTCTTCTACATCATCGACTTTCTCCGTTATTATAATTCGACAAAATTAATTAGAAAATTTTATATTGTATTTATATTAAAAATTCTCATCCGAATGTCGATGGTCTCTTGACGTATCATAAGAAGATGAAACGTATGTAAAACGAATGAAACTATCACTTTGATAGTTCTAGATATATCGATATACGAA
Organism: Bombus affinis; assembly: GCF_024516045.1. Lineage (NCBI taxonomy): Eukaryota > Metazoa > Arthropoda > Insecta > Hymenoptera > Apidae > Bombus > Bombus affinis. The sequence continues at coordinate 16,122,370 of NC_066347.1, forward strand.
GGATTATTTATTAGAAGTACTAGTCGATACAGTCAGTCTTTGCTGTCGATTTTATATTTTTTATATGTTTTAATAACATGGCTGACGATTTTGTGAATTTCTATTGGATCGGTAAACGTAGCCCCATAGTCCGTGAAACAACATCGATTGTTACACAGCGAAGTCGTGAAGTAGCTTTTGACGTGCCGCATTCCGGAAAGAGAAAGACATTGTTCGGAGAGGAAATCATATTGCTTCGCTACATTATACTAGCGATTCTAAAGAAAATACGATCGCAGCGAAGAAGGTCGCTGTTGCGTTGCGAATATCCGCGAAACTGTCTCTTTATATTTCCTGCTGTCTCGTGGTTTCTTCTGTCATAGGTTAATGTTTCACGCGCTTAAATCCTACTCGAGATGTGCTGCTTAAAATGGTGAAAATCGCATGGAAATCCATTCAGTGGAACTCGAGATTAGCTCGAACATGCTATAGACGCTTGCTGGGAACTTTATTTTACGCTATGGATATACAGAAGATATAGATTTTCAACTTTGACGTAGATTTACTAGATTCCCTCGATCTGATCAAAGTTGCGTTAAAAGTTTGAAACGAGTAGAGGAACTCGAAACTGTTGCGAATAAGGGAATGGTTAGCTGTACGATGTTTCTATTGTAATTCCGGCGAAAAGCTGTGGACAAAGCTGGCAAATTGTTAAATAAGCATCGTTGAAAATCCGAACAACAACTTTGAAAAATCGTTCAAAACTACACGAGGATCTTTAAAAACAGATTTTATAAATTTGTCGAACGATTGCTGGAAGTGTGTAAAGAAATCGTTCAGAAACGTGGAAGTTACTTCAAATAATACGGCTTCTTATCAATGGAATCCTTCACCGTTTTCCTTTTCTTATTTGTACGAACGTTAATGATCATATAACCGCAGAGAAGATCAAATTTATTGAAATCAGATGCCTAGTTTTCGCGTAGAAACGCAGATATCTCTTTCCCTCATAATCATGCTATTTTTGCGTTTATTAATCATGTATCGCGATAATGATATCGTATAATATTCGAAACGAGTCATTCATTGAGTTACAAGGCATTTTCTTTGCAACTATCGCGATTGTCACGACTTTTTCGAATTAAAAGTTACACAAAGACCAATCGTTTGATGCAATACGTTTTTTGAAGGTTCCATCTCTCCAAACTCCAAAATTTCCCACGCTCAAACGCAGTGACATATTTTCATACGAAGGTGACGAAGCTCTTCATAGCGCAAACAGAAATCTTAATATTTTTCTCCGCGACATCTCTATTTTATTTACTACATCGTGTGATTTGAATGTTACACGCAAATGTATCTTACGAATGTTATCTCGCTGGTTACTGTACCATTCGATACTATTGCTTCCAATTGTTATACCATTACGCTATCGCTTTATACACAGCAATTACGTACGTATTATTGGTTGAAGTCGTAACGCCAAGAATATCCGTAAAGCAGCCATCAGGCTGACTAGGATCATATCCATACTCCACCATCGTCTGGCGCCCTCCATAAGACACCGCTAACACCTTATCTGCTTATCCCTAATTTCGCACAATGCACTACCGGTGAACAAAGGTTGATTAAAGGTTTGCTTAGCCATTAAAATATTCCATTAACGTTCTCGCCTGTGTGCTATCGGGCGCACGGTGTAGGTGAGGTCAGGTGAACGACGAAGAAAGAGGAATTACAGAGCGTATGAGAAAGTGAGACGGAGATGGACAGCTAGACAGAGGGAGACATATATATCGTGGAGAGTGAAAGAGAGGAGAAGGCTAGTAGGCAGAGGAAGGACGAGACGATGGAGGAACCTTATTAAGGGTGTCTGTTCCGCCTCCTCGAGCGCTTAAATTTCAAACTGTCGCTCTACGAAACACGGCGACGTCGTTAAGGCTCGGCCGTCGAGATTAAAGGCTTTCGAGATTCGAGAGATTTAAAGTCTGGAATTGTCCGCAATTAGTGCGAAACGGATAAGAAGAGGACAGCGACTGGTAGGGTGGTAACGAGGGATGGGACGATGGTAGAGAGTTGACCGGGTGGCGAGCTCCTTCAGGAAAAGTACAGAGAGCTTCCTGCAAGAAACGAAAGAGCCAGTAGAACGTTAACGAGAGAGGTCTTAAGATGCGTCGTGATCATTATCGACATTCTTCATTGTCTGAGCGATGTCGTCTCATCCTCGTCCGGACAAACGTATTGTTCTTACGAACGCAAATAAGACGATGTAGCTCTTTGTGGACGTCGTCGCGAAAGCCAATCGTCCGTATCAGTCGCGTCGACTGTTTGTTTCCCTTCGATTCCCGCGTTTTTTCCTGATTTTTCTTTCTTCTTCTCTCCCTTTTTTTCTTTTTCTTTTTGCTTTTCCTGGTTCGCTTGTTACTCAGCGTAATAATGGATATCGTTGAGAGACAGAATGAAAGTTACGGTAGAATAGATTTTCACCTACGCAGCATTTTCCATGACGATGGCTATTCAATTTTGATATCCTCCGTTTTTCGTCGTTTTGTAAAATAATCGTTGTTTCTCGGTTCGACACGCGTATTACTGGGGGGAAAAAATTATTAAACGCGGAAACTAAGGATTTGGAAAAATGTTGGTACAGAATTTTGACCGGTTAGAGAATTCGTTTTTCGATAATCGTTCCAAGCAATGGAAATAATTGACGATATTTGAAGCATTCATTTAATCACCGATAATTATTAACATCTGATTTCGTTAGTAATAGTTATTAACCACTCGACTGTTTAGCGATTGAAAGTAGGTTAGTGAATTTTTTCATTACGATCGAGTTAATTGCGATTAAATTTTAAAGGTTTCTAATAAAACATCGTTTACGCGTACTTCCTATTGTTAGAAAGAAAACGAATGGAGGATTTGCTAAATCTATGCTAAATAGAAGGCAACGTTCTTCCTTTCGAATAGTATAATTTCTCTAGAGAAGTATATCACTCGCATCCGAAAAATATGTGTTAGATCCTCTTTCGCGTTTTTCACTGGCAAATTTTGAAATGAAAACATGGGCCTGGTAGCGTGGCGCACGTTCTTCGGAATGAAATTACAGTTTTTCCTTTTTGCTGGCGACGAGAGATTCTCTCTAACGAGACTTTTTCACGGGGAAATTTCCACGAGATATATTCCACGAACGAACGAACACGGCACCGGTTGATCGAGAATTTTTATATCTAAAAGAAAAAGCCGGGAAGACGCAGTTCGTTAACCGGGCCACGATTATGCCCGTGATTTTTCGATTCGAATTTAAATAGAGCCTCGTTCGAGTCCGCCGTACGATTATTGTTCCTTTAACGCGGTCATAATATATGTACTCGAACATCGGTTTTCTCTCGAACGGACGCGACCGCCGTCCAACAAAATTTAACGAGCGAGTGAAAGTCGTTCATTTCTATAGTTGATGATATTCGTATTCGACCAGCGGTGTATTTTGCTATTTGATACGTTTTCGGATTACGAAGATTATTCAACGCGAATCAAAGGCTAAATAGAGAAATAAAAGTTTATAGCGGCATGAAAGTTCTAGTGTAAAAATAAAATGAAATATTTTATTCGTAAAGCGAAAAATAGAGACATTCGGTTGTGAGATAAAGGTAGAATATTTTACGTTTAGAAATGAGACAAGAAAATATTTCATGGGAAGCTAGAAGAGAAAGTTAAATTTGGTAGCCGTGCTGATCCCAACTTGCTCTGTAGATTCGGAGGGTACTCGAGGAATAATATCGTGATTCCACTAGTTTGGATATGATAATTTTATAATGGGTCACGTTTTTGTTAGAAATCCCTATTTCAGCTTAAGCAAACTTCGAATGAGAAAAACGGGGAAAATTGAGGAAGTATTTCTTTAGAAGGTTACGTGCTAGGATGATTCGAACGATAAATAAATTTAGATATGTAGCGCGATAGCACTCCGTAAAGTAGGCACTTGTTAGAATCGCGGTTAGAGCAAACGGTATTTCTTTTGTCACTTCGATTCAATTCGAATTATTTCCACGCCAAATGTTTTTAATTATACGAACAATTTATCTTTCAAGTACCGTAGGCACGTATACGTGTCATATTATATCGGTGAATGTCGCCGATATGAATTACAAACGTATATATGTGTTCAACGAGATTTTCCTACTACGAACCATCGAGATACTCGAAATACAAAAACGCGTTTCAGTATTTTCATACGGTTAGGTAACATATAGAAGATGATCTAGACGTTGTCTAGAGAATATGTTACGAAGAAACATTCAACTCCGGATTTAGTTCATCCAACGCTTAATCTTGAAACAGTTCAGAAGTTTCTTCGGGTATGCGTTAAATTTTCTATCACCTGTGGGAAATTTCTTACTGTAATAGGAAATGCAGAATCTAACCAAAGATATTTCTCGTATTCGTTGCATGTATTTTCACGTTTTTAAATCCTCAATTGTATTCGAGAATCCGCGCACATACTTATCAATTGGATCAAACTCGAAGCTTTTAAACGAAAAGACTTTTTTTTATTGGAAAAGTATGCGTACACAGAAAATCGTAAAAAATGAAAAATCATTGGTCGAAGACCGATTTTTCAGAATTCACGTACGCGATAGTTGGAATAAAGGAACACGTCCCTAACAGACATACTGTACGAAACGTTTTCACACATGACTCACTCACTGATGTCCGAGATGCATTCATGCACACAAGTTACGCCGTATAGAACGTGGTCCTTTGATTCGACGGCTCGATAGGATGCGCAGATTCGCCGCCTCTATTTCACAAATTAGATTTACACGGATGTCACGTGCTCGGTCGTTATCTCGTTTCCAATACGCGTTGCCGAGCGAAACTTTTAGAAAGAGGGTAGACGCACTCGCGTCCGTACACGACGAACGTGCGATTGTTTCCTGGACGGTGGAAGCAGCTGGTTTTTCCCGAAATAGCACTGCGAAAACCCCGGAACTATCGTCGATGCTTCCGCGCCTCTTTTTTTCGCGGTAATTTTACGCGCCGGCGAATTCCGTCAGAGATACCCGTGAAATCAGTTCGCCCTTTCATCCCTCGTATCAGCACATCCACGTTGAAAAAGGAAGGTAGAAAAAAAAAATTTGGGGAAAAATGGAAACGGCGTTTTGTGAAAATTTCTGAAAGCACCTGGCAGACTTCTATCGATCATCGTCTGACACGTAACGAAACGATGTATCCGAATGTATAACGTGCACGAGTATATCTGTGACTGTCGAACACGGCTCTATCGCGCCTTTTTCACGAATCGGATCCATGCGAGACCTATGAAACTTCACTCAACGACCGACAAGATCAACTCGCAAAGTTAACGGACAGTGTGACACACGCGAAAGCAGACTCGTAATCGCAGGACACTTACCAACAAAAATTAGGCAGCTGGCCAGCATCGTTCGGATCCTGACCCGTTCTCGGACCTCTTGGTCAACCCTGTCGAAGGCAACTTAAACGAGGAGCACTTAGCCGGTGGTCCTCGAACGTCACACCGGTGCCGGCGCTCGGTCGTGGTGGAACGTGGTCGTGGTCGCGGTCGCGTCGATCGACCGGTAGTTAGTCAGAGGTCGCGTTCGTTCCTCCGATCCTCTGTCCGTGGCCGCGACGTACGCGCGAAGTAACACGCGACGACGAGGCTGCGAGGATCAGCGACGATGGTAAGTCACGGATGGTTAGGGACTTCTCTGTTACACGACGATCGGTGTCGTGATCGACGTTGATGGTGGTGCAGCCGACCGCGAAAGTGCACGCGGTGGCGGTGCAGGGTCATACGTGCGCGGCCAGACTAGTCGCGGCGTAAATCGGCGCCGAGGAGAGGAGAGGAGGGGACAGATAGGTGTAGATAGAGCGAAAGAGGTCCGGCAGAAAACGCGGCGCGTCCACCCTCGCGAAAGTCTTTGGCCTCCGGCACCGCCGGCCACGACTGATCGTACCGGAGAACCCCCGCGAGTCGTCGCGCGCATGCGTTCAACCCTCTCCCTCGCGAACTATAGCGATCCTTCTCGCGCCGACTTCAGCTTTCCACTGCCTCGCTTCTACTCCGCTCGGCCGTGTCGTAGGGGTTGGAAAGGGTAGCTGCAGGTGCCACAAAGAATGAAAGGGAGGACGTACGGTGCGCGGCCGTTGCACGCATCCAGCATTCGTAGATGCTTGCGATGCGTTACGCTTTTGTCCGTTTTTCTCTCTGTCTCTCTCGCTTCTTTCATTCTTCTCCTTCTTTGTCTTTCTTTTCTATCGTTCCTCGATATTGTCTTACTATGGAGAAAGAAAGTTCTTTCCAGAATATACGGTTGCGTCTTCAGGTACGCTCTGGATGTTCGACGTGAAACGCGAACAGGTAGGTAGATGATCAGGATGGGTTAGTTTGTGATTTCTGGCTCGGTAAGTATCTTCTTCTTTTCTCTTGTGCGTTTTTCACGAAGTAGAATGCTACGTAAAGTAGGATGTTGATCCGACCGCTGTTTTCGTCGAGTTTCTGTTGTATATACTTGCTGTTGTAGTTCCTTTAGAGCGTCGTAAAGAGTAACTCTAGCGTAATTTTTATTCAGCTTTGTCGCGGATGTTTTCTCGTAGCTTTTGCCACGATCGACGGGGATGGCGTGTGCATGGGTGCTTGGAATGAAAGGCCGCGAGTATTATGCTTGGTGATTGTTCCACGCACGGTGGAACTTTCGAAGACTCGGCCGGCCCGTATTTTGTATTTTGTGTACGACGCGCGCGCGCCCGTGTTTTCGCTTGGAAATTGTCGCGCTCGCTTTCCACGACACGCTATTAATCTAAACGACGGCGCACGAAAGTTTGTAATATATTCGATGTCATTTCGCTTTTAATTTATTCGGTTTTACGTTAATTAAAAGAAAACACAGGCTTTTTTCTATTAAAATATTTGGGACATGCAGCGTTATTAATTTATGTAGAGTTTTTAATTTTACTTTACTGCCTGCGTCTTCGCTCCTCTGTTATACGCGACCAGATTCGCTATTGAATTTTAACGCCTAACAAAAATTGTGTTCGGAGCAGGTTTCTAGTGGAAAACTACGTGCAAGCTTTTCAACGGTGGCAGCGAGTCTATTGAGGTCAAATAGGTTTGCTCCTATCAATTTTTCGTAAGAGTCTGTCGTCGTTTTCGTTTTAATTCTTTGGTCACACAGTCGACGCTAAATGTCTTGGTACTTGGTTGGCAACTAAGTGATTGCGGATTTTGTCAATACTACCTAATGCCAAAATCTGCAATCACTTAGTTGCCAATCCAATACATTGTACCGTGCGTTCAATTAGACTGGTTACGTATGTGTTAAATTTTGGCAAATTAGAAAATTCATTTCAGCATCTTTAAAAGTAAAAATATGGCATCCAAAATAGTTTGGTACCGGTCGATATTTTATACATCGTCTGACGACAAACGCGTAAAACAATACCTGGATCATAGCTTGGATATACCGAAATATTTGGAATGCATACGCTAGTAGCCTTAAGTTGTCGAAACCGATACACCGAGATCCCAATATCTATTCGTTTAATATGCTATTATCCCTGTCATTGTGTACAGCAGTTGATATTTTTACGTTACGTATAGGTATTCCCGATCCGAAGATGTTGTGAACCAAAAATCGCATGAACTAATAAGAATCAAAGACGCTAAGAATCATAGAATGCATAGCCTGGACTTCTCAGATCATTGGGACTCACGTATTAGGCTTTTGAAGTCGTAGGAATCTGCGTTTCGGATCTCCGAGATCATCGAAACCAATATATCGGACCTCATAAGTCGTGGAAACCCATACGCTAGGACTTCAGCACTGCCACGACGTCGTTCGAATCCATACACTAGGATCCTGACATCCTTGGAGCCTACACGCTAAAACCCGGAGGCTTTGAAACCAATACACTATGACCATGAAACTATATACACACCTAGAGTCTACTGGCTAGGTTTCAGCAAGTTCTTAGCGTATCAGCTTCAACGGCCTCGAAGTCCAAACGTATGGATTTCGACAATCCCAAAGGTCTAGTATGTGGGTTCCAACGACTTTAGAGGTCCTGTGTATCGAATCCGATGACCTTAGAAACCTAGGACGTAGATTCTAACAGAGGCGTAGTGCGCGAGTTCTAACGTTAGGGGACGCCTAGTTTATGGGTTCAAACGAGCCAGGAGACCTAATATATGAGTTCCATTGATCATAGAGGAACAGTGTATGAGTTGCAACAATCTCCTAGTTTAGATGTTTGGATTTCAACGACATTGATGTAGCAGAATACGCGTTTCATTAATCTTGGTGTCTTACGATCCTGGTTTCGGCGATTTCACAGACCTGCTGTATGAGTTTCAGCGACATCGTCGTAGTACTGGTATATGGGTTCCAACGATCTTGGAGTTCCAGTGCATGGATTCCAATGACCCGGGATGTTTAGTCCATGAATTCCAATAACGTGAAAGTCGTACTATATGAACTTACACGTCTAAATACACGGATATATACACGAATCTTTGCAGGTTCCATTTTGAATATTATCCAACTTCGATTTTCCGTAATTCCTTGTTGAACGTATCAAACAAAGTTCAAACGCAATGCTTATGATACTGTTTGCTATGGAGTATTGATGAGTCATCAGCGCGTTTAAACTATTAAGAGTCTCGCGTATAATTTAAACGGGCCAGCGAATAATTCATGATTTCGCATACGATAGAGATTAAAGTTTCAGCATCCTTGCCGCATATAATCCCTTCCGAACCGCACGCGAGATTTGCGAGCTCCAATGATCGTTTATTGTGTTGAAATATGTAGATGCCGTGTAGAGCCAGGAAGAATAAAGCAAAAGCCGGATATTGCGTAACGATCGTACGATGCGATACACGTCGTGTTTGAAGCCACGATGCGGTGATGACTCAAAATGTTTCCTCGTTACGTAGTAACAGCTTCGTAGAATTATAAATCGCTTGATTCTTTTCTTTCTTTTTTCTTTTCTTTTCTTTTTTTTTGTCTATTCATTTTACGTGTCTGACGTTCATAGAATTCTCCGAATGGCGAAAGGGAATATTTTTGTCAATTTGGCATTGCAATTTAGTCGTTCGTGTTTTCGAAATATACGGGAATTTGCTCGTATCCGAGTTTCAGGTTCTTTATTTTATTATGCGCGTCTGCCAGTTTCTACGTGAACGTCAGAATAAAATAGTGGAAATTGTATTACTGTGCAAAAGTTGCAGACTTTTCGAGAAAAATTTCATAAGTGAAGCAAAGGGTGTGTCCGTACGATATTATTTGTATTCTGTTGTTACTTTTCAAGCATTCGATTCTGGAATTTAGTAATTGCCGCAAAGTATCTCAAATCGAAATATTCGATATTTTAAGAAGAAGAATATCTTAGAAAAAAAAAAGGAAAGAAGAGGAACATGTATAAATGTTTAATTTCCATTCTCGAAACGTTTTTACAATATTTCCAAAAGAATTTTGACATGATCTCGTGTAACGTATCACAATTTAAATGTAATGGATGCTTTAAAAAATATTTTTATACGTTCCAGTAGTATTACATCACGGAATCCATAGGTTCCGTTGATTTTATAAAACTTTATAAAGTGACGCTAAAGAGAACGTATCAGAGTCAACCCCTACACACAGTAAGGAACAAATCGTAATCGTTATCGTTACAAAACCGTCGAATGATCATAATCTATTACTATACTGTGTATATTTCAGTAGCGCGTATATATGAAATCTCAGACGTTCAGCGACTTACGGGAATATTCGATCACTGGGGATAAAGTTAAATTTTGGTAGAAAATGGTCTGTACATTCTCAAACTTTAAAACTTACGTATGCAATCGTAAAGGCGTGCAAAAATTCATAGCAAGATCCTCCAGAGAAATACGGATTTTACGTATCTCGTCTGACTTGAAAAAGGAAAAAAATACACCGATACGAGCTCGATATTTGTCTTCCAGTACATTCCTTTTATTTGTCCCCCGGCTAATCTAATGTAAGAGCGGCAAAGGCAATTCGAGCGAAACTGAAGACACGCGTTTGTATCAGAGCTTAACGCCCCATCGCGAAATTCGCTGCTTGTTTCTTTGAGCGTTCGACGAGCACGCTCGTTACCCGTTCCCCGACGATTCCTTTGTAACAGTTTGCTGAAAATTTATCGCGCTTTATGACGCGTATATTGCGTCCCGGCGTCTTTCTCGTTACCGGTTGTCATGTCGAGATTTCTCGAACGAGCTGCCGACGCGTCGTAAAGGATGGTTGGCGAAGATGGAGAGCGTCGCGTGAGTATCAGCGCGTATGAAAAAAAAAAGGGTGAACATTTTGCAGTCGTTGCATCTTTGAGGAACTTTGCAACTTACGTGCACGCAGTCTCTCGTCCAAGCAGCACCGAGCTACCTCGGAATGTATAATTTATTCTTTTAGAGTTCCTCCTTATGTTCGTCCATCTTCTTTTCCTCTCCTCTCTCTCTCTCTTTTTCTCTTATCTTCCTGGTTCCTCTACATTTTTTATCCTTACTCAAACAAGTCTTGTCGTTTTCCATATCGAGCTTTCTTCTCGCAGCGCGCGTTGTCTCTGTGCTTAAAAAGCAAGAAACAAAAGGGAGAAAATGCCGTAAAAAGAGAAAATAAGTAAGAAAATACAAGTGGGAAAAATACGTATTCGATTCTTCAATTTTTACGCAGTTATTTGCCAGAGATTCCAGCGTCCGAGTTTTAACGACTTTATTAAAATATACTCGCCTCCAGTTTGGTTTTCATTCTCTCCTCTCCCTTCCCTCAATTTCTCTCCCTCTCTCTTTCTCTCTCTTTCTCAGGTTTTCTCGGTACTTTCCGAAACGAGCTCCTGGAAGTTGTAAGAAACTGGATGGCTGCAGTTTCTTCCTCGGAACAGAGGATGCCGGCTATATCATATTCATACAGTTTTTACAAAGTTCTAGGGCTTCGTTGTTTATGCATACGCAGTAGCGAAATTTCTATACCAGAGGCAACGATCCAGCTCGCGATGTAAATTCCAGCGAACGAAATTTTCTGGTTTACTAGGCTCGAACGATCCTTGATCCTTGACTGAGAACGACGAGCCGACTTGGCGAATCAATTTACATTTTATTTTGCTACAATATATTTTAGACTTTGTAATTTAATTAGACGAGCACCGCTTCGTTTTTTAACGCACGGGTAGATTATACGAAAGGTACAAGGTATTTTGTTTGCACTGGCGAACATTAAATTCGGCTTAATTAATTCTCCTTTATCAAGAGTTTAATGCGGTATTTGAAGAATTTTCTAACTCTGGAACAATCCAGTAATCGGGTTAAGGGGCTGTTCGGTTTAGCGCGCTGAAAATTATGCGTTTCTCGTAAATGTTTTGCAGAAATATCGTTGAACATAATTGCGATTTTTGCGTCTTTCCAAATTATTGTAAAACGGAGGAAAATATTTTATTCAGTTGTACGCGTTATACTCGGGAAGAGAAACAGAACCAACGCTAAAAGCATTGCCTTTTTATTTTTATGTTTTTTTAGTGTATTTTATCGTGGTGCGAAAAAATGGCAGTCTGCAAATTGACTTAAAGCAAAAAGCGTTCGTTGTAATCAGCAAACAATCTTTATTGTAATGGTATTTGAATTCTTCGGGCTAGAAAATTGGAAAATATGGTCTCCAGAAAAACGTGTGATATATAAAGAACTACTCGTGATAAAATAGCGTGGCAAGGTCTTCAATTTTCTGATTGCCATCTATTGGACTTGTTTCATCAATTTCGGAAAAAATCTTTGAGATGCTTGTTTTAGAAATTCCAAATTATCCATTAGAGAAAGGAGAAAACATTCAGCCCGTGATCCCTCGGAATCGAGTAACCTTCCCAACTTATTAGCCGCGTCATAAATCAGAAACTCTTTTGAAAATAGAGTTAAGCTTAATAAAGACAAATTACTTGGGCTTGAACCTTTCCCAATACAGACACGGTATAATGTGTATTTGATACATTATAATAGATCAGAACGATTCATTAATATCAAAGCTAGTGACGACTAAAAAGTATAAAATTTATATTCAAAAAAAAAAAAAAAAAAAAAAAATGCGCTGTCGTAAATCTAGAAATTTTCGAAAAATTTCATTGCAAATAAGTCATTTCGACTATTCTGACAATACTGTTTTTTCAAGAAACGAATCATTAGACGTGCAAACTATCGGAAATCCACTGAATATTAAATAAACAATACTAAGCTAGTCTATAATTATAATTCCCGTATCTTAAATATTATCATAGGTATACAATTATTAATAATTTATTTCCTATAGAAAGTTGAAACCTATAAAATTCAAAAATATATACATCTACGTATGTGTACTTGTTACGTATCAGAAACAATGTAAGATTTTAAACAATCTTAAGAATAAAATAAGAACTCCTTCTGAATTTTTGTTACACCTTCAAAGCGTTGCCAGTCTGGAAACTTAACCCTGACCATCTCTCCGCGTGCGTCTTCGAAATGATCACCATGGAACAAACAGGGAAAGAGGAAGCAGCAGGACGGGTTGTTTTCGCGAAGGATGGAATCGCTGGTAATAAGGCTGGACACCCAGTGTACAGGCGGAAGGATGTGTTCATTGGCTGAGAGAACGGGGCGGCGACGAGGGACACGAAAGTTTTGACGTTAAGCGACGAGGGAGCTTGCAGGCAAGCTTGAGCCGCATGAAAGGAACGACGGAGACATACGGAGCCGAGGTAACTGTTGTCGTGGTTAGACAGGGACGAAAGGAGCAGGAGACGGGGGAGGAAGTGGCGCAAGAGAGAAACGAGGAGTTTGAGGTTGGCGAGTGAGATTGGCGATGAGAAAGAACAGAGAGAGAACCGAAGGTGGAACGAAGGTAGCACGGCGTGCAGGACGGAAAGAGACGCGAATAGCCCGAGAGTGGAGAGTGAGAATGAAGGAAGAGAGTGGAAGCACTCGACAGGGGCAAAGGAGCAACAGGAACGAAGACAAAGAAACAGAGAGGAAGAGAGAAGGAAGGGAAGAAGGAGAGAAATAGGAGAGCGTGTCAGCATGTGTGTATGCGTACGTGCAGAGAACGAAGGCAGAGCTTGGTGCGTCCCGGGGTTGCAGCATGCACGAAAACGAAACGAAGCGAAGGCTGGAGCGCGAGAGACGGATGGAGCTAGGCCAAGTAGAATGAACGAGGAGAGAGGGTAAACGTGGTAGTGAAATGGGCGAAAGGAAGAGAGAAAGAGAAAGAGAGAAGGACAGGGTTACCGTGGAAGAGAGCGCGTGCATCGGAGGCAGAGGGATGCAACGACTGTGTCCGAGCACGTCGTTAAAACCCGACCCGGGGCTACGGATTCCGAGTCGTCTACCGGTGGTAGCAGCCCCTCTTCGGCATCCTCGACACCCTCGACACCCTCCAGCAGCGCCGGTCTATCGCCCGCGCTCTACTCGTTCGACTATTGTTTCGTCAAGTGCGACGTAAAAGACTCGAAGATCCGCCCATTGTACTGGCTATTAAGGCTGTTGTCTTGACGCTCTTTTTCTCTATCTGTCACATTAGTCGCTTGTATCTCTGTCTCGTTCTCTCTATTTCTTCCTATTGCCCTCTATCCCCGTCTCTTTCTTACTTTTACTCTTTCTCTATCGTTTTCGGCGGGAGGAGCCACGTAAGGTAACTCGTAAAAAGCTAGCCGGAATGATTTGCACGAATTCAAATTTGTCCCCGGCTCACGTTCTCCGCAGAGAAGCGAATTAAGGGACCAGGGAAAAGGGTACCGCGGGAACGCGTGCTTTCTAGGTGAATGCCTCGGGCACGCGAACGTTCCTCTGTTGTTGCCAGTCAGTGATGCGCGCGTGTTCTGACCTTAACAGAGTGCCTACACCGAAATATCGGATGCATTTTCGGGCCTTGAAAACGTTGGCTCTGGTTACGCGGCTTCGGGTACTTCTGTGGTGCACGCTCGTTCGTATGTGTGTGCGTATGTGTGACCCAGGTATATAGAACACGGAATGTTGGGCTCGCAAGGTTCGTACAAAAGGGGATCTGGAGCTTCCGTTATTTTTTGAAAACTCTCTATTACGTTCATTTTATTCCCATGATTCTATTAATATTTCTTTATCAGTTTCTATTACGCAAGTCGATGTAAAAGATAGATGAAAGATGATCTATTTTCTATTTTATTAACGAACATTGATAGTTATAAATGCTGTTAGAATTTTAATAACCGCTTCACTTTCGATCCGCGATTGAGCGAAATATAGTGTAACATAAGTAGAAACAATTATCTGTTTATATAACACGTTCACTATATTACTGAAATTTGGGTATATTACGTGTTACTTTGCGTAAAATCCATTTCTTTGCCGTAAAGATGCACACCCTTTACACAAATTATTGTAATGTGTATATGGAAAGCATTCTTCGAAGTTTTGCGATTTTTAATCGAAGCGCTTAACAATCGTATTGATCAAATGAGAAGAACGAAGATGATCCAAATATTTACTCATAAAAGTTTACCTTTTGAAATTTGTTTACAATTACCTATACCATTGTTTATGACAAATAACCTTGTGATTAATTAGTTTGGTACTTGAAAAGTTGAATACTAATTATACATATATCCGGATAATAAACCTGGAAATTTATAAAAACTGAAGTTAGGTTTATCAGTTTCGCTTATAAAAATACGTGGAGGAATCAAGCGAGGATAAAGCATAAAATCACATTCGATCATGCGCGAAAAGATCGATAGATAATTCACGACCAAGAATCCCATAAATACTAACAATACGTAGAAGTAGTCGAAAAATGATTGCTTAATGATACACCCGATCTATTAAGAGCTTCATACTATATTAAAATTAAAGATTCGGCAAAGAATTTCGTCGCATGTAATTGTCGGAGAATACCGATTCTCTAATTAGAGCAGAATTTTAACGAGACAATTTCTTGAAAAATTGATGAGTTTTATAATTGCCGTTATTTCTTGGAATAGCTTGGAGGGAAGTATTTCCGCATCTTCGAATTATCTTTTCGCAATAAAACTGTAGGTAGTCGCACTTCATAGCGTTGACCTAGTTAGGTAAATAACGAGCATCTTTTCTCGGAAGAAACTTCTATTACAAGTTGCCGCACGCTTTCAAAACAGATTGTCCTACTTAATCAATTTAATTCGTTCTTAAAGTGGTTCCCGATCCGACTCCGACACGATTACATCGATATTATCGTTCAGAAATTTTACAGCAAATATCGTATTCACGTAACGCGGACTAATATTAATGAAACGTAATTATCGATTCGTTACGTATCGCGCGAGGAAATCACATATCAAAAACATTACCATAAACGCATAATCCTTTAAACGATCATTTTTTAAACCGATTTCTTATTCCGAGTTTACCATCGAACAAAAAGCTCTCGAACGTAATACGTTCGTTACGCTGAATTTATCTCTTTAATACTCGTACTGGCAGCCCTTTCCCGCGCTTTAGGAAAAAAATCTGTGTTTCTCCGAGCGCAGAAAAAAACGCTCGTAATTTAAGTTTATTTCCATGCTTGATTTACCGGCAGTCCAATAATCGAATTCTAAAAGCGCAGCGAAAGCGGCCGCGACGGAACACACACGCTCCGCAAACCCTACCTCTACAGCGTAATATATCAATGCAGCCAGTGTGGAATGGTACGTCGTTTGTTTTGTACTAGTTACCTCTTTCCTCCGCATTCTTCCGACCATTTTGTCCCTCCCCATTAGTCCTCTTTTCTGTCTGTCCTCTCGCTTTCGCCGTTTCTTTCCCGCCCTCCCTCCTCCACAACCCTCTCTACCTTTTTATAATATCTAGGCGCAAATTGCACTTGGCGACGTTGCAATTGTTCCCTTTTATTTCCTTTGTGATGCGCCGTAGGTACGAAATTGACATAAACAGTGGTTCCGAGCTTCTGTCTCCCTTGCCACCCATTCCCTCCTCTCCACCATCCTCCTCGCCTTCTTTTATTCGTTGGCTTTTCCCTCACTAGCCCCTGGTAACACGCCGCTGTTCGAGGCTTGTGTGACGACAAATGAACTATTAAGGCAACGACGGAGGAACATGGCTGAAATTTTCACCGACGACCGTTTTAAGGCTTGGCGACCACTTAACTTCGCCATCGCGTGAATTGCATCAGACCAACATCGACGAGTTTCACCGTGGTATACGTAGTTTAACGCATGTACGTACGGCGTTGCGAATTTGACGGTGATGTAATTTAACACGTTTGCACTTATATTGAAAATTGGAGTTTGCCAACTGTATATTGTATAACTAGGTTTTGTTTCGTTTTGTAAATTCATTTAATTGTTCGTTTAATCGTGACGTGACTGATCGAGTATCCGAGTACCCATTTTTATATCTATCATTTTCGATAATTTTTACATTTTCTAGCGAAACCGTTCTATCGCCATTCTTTGGATATTTCAATGTTTGAATTTATCCAAAAGTTATAGCTATGGAAGATTTGAAGTTACCTGCAGACTTGTTGAATGGTCACAACGTTATGGCTGACTATGTAAGAGCTAATCTACTGAAGTCGCGTGTGAAAGCGTGGCATTTCGTTGAGACTCTCCCGTTCCAGTTGCAGATTTCTTCGATGAGAACTGATGATACGTTTGCGTCGTGTTACATATTTTTATTGACAGTTAATTTTCATTAATCATTATCGCAAAATAATTGTCCATATTAAGTATGAAACTCATTTTTAATTTTTCCTGATCGTAGATTCATATCTTCCTTTTCCATCGTGTTTATCAATATGTTAATAAGCATTAACAAAGCCTATATAAACTCATACCTAATCATTGTTCTTAAAAAATGCTATTTTATCTGTTACGAATTTTATTGTGTTTTTAATATTTAGATTCTCGGGCTTATTAGCACACAAGTAAGCAGTAGCATTTTACAATTTGATTTTCAAGCGTTAAGTGACAAGTTACTTTAACGTATTAGCGCGAAACCTATTCCAGCGCGTACAGCAAAGCGTAGAAATGAAGTTAATGACGAGAGAAAGTCGATTCGTTTCATTAATAGACGCGCACGAACCGACACGCTATTGATCAGGCTATTAATCATATTACACATCCCTTTACGAAATGTTTCGTAAACACTCATCTTCCAGCTACGATACATACATACATTGACTTACACGTATAAGCAAAAACTGTGTCGAGTTTCGGAATTAACTTCCGCGACGCCTTTCACGACGTAGTTCGTAAATTCATGGCATATCCGCGGAAGAAACTGCTCGAAACAGATTCGAAGAACCGAAGACCGAGAGCAGAGAGAAGGTGGCTGCCACGAGAGGGTGAGAGAGAGAGAGTGGCTGGTCGCAAATTGGCTGGGTAATCGATGCCGATCTTGGAATTCCATCCCGAGATCAGGCTTGTTGTGCCGTTTAATTAGAATACGGCTGCACCGCTGTGTCAAATACCGGAGTACCGCTTTCAGAATGGGTTCAACTTCTGCAGATTTTCATAGTTTCGTCAGATTGATCGAGCCTGTTATCGTACCCCATTGGCGTTTCGTGTTTTACCGTCGTCTATCGCACTCGGCCGATCCGTATCTTCCGAAACGACGAGTCCTTAGAAAGAGATTTAAGAAGAAGAAGGAGATGTTGAAGTAATTACTTCAAGAAAAACTCTACATCTTTACTTTTTGTATATCCGTGACCTGGAGCCCGCTGTTACGAAGAGAATAGAATTTAGCGAAACAAAAAATTCGAAATAAGGAGAGGTCCATATTATTGTGCTCTTGGATGTAAATTATGTCTTGGGTTACGAGGTCTAGAAACAAAAGAGCTATGAGTAGATTTCTATTGCTGTTTCTTGTAGCCTTCAGACAGAACTACAAGATTAACTTTTTGGGTAATGTCCTTTGCAAGAATTTAGTGAAACAACAAAATTATAAATAAGGAGAGGTCCATATTATTGTGCCCTTGGATGTAAATTATGTTTTGGGTTACGAGGTCTGGAAACAAAGAGCAATGAGTAGATTTTTATTGCTGTTTCTTGTAGGCTTCGGCTAGAGCTACAAAGTTAACTTTTTGGTAATATCCTTTGCTATAAATATATGAACGTGTTCCCTATCATAGCTCCTTCTATTATATTGTAACACTGTAAGAGTGAGGATCTGGCCAGCATACAATTATACTTATACCTATACTTATTTCAATATATTTTTCTATTACAAATTCATCTATTCGTTCTTTTATCAGTCAACCTCAACAGAATGGATATGCAGGTCTGTCTCTTCTTCTATCATTAAAACAACGTTCTCGGCCTAAAACATACTAAATACAACATCACGTGCATGAGGACACGCCGGTATCGATAAGAGACATGACGAGAATGAGAATTCGGAGATCGTTCAGAACATTTTGAAGCTCGTTCTACAGCTTAATCCTTGTATGCGTGTAATCTTGCAAACATTGTACATCAAATAGGATCAAACGTATATCCAATCACGATAGATCGATCAAAATATCTACCCGTGTCTTTATAAGGTGGTTCTTGTTCTAAAGTTTGATCAGCTATCCGTAAGACATAACAAGAATTCTAATTCCTATCGAATGGTATCTATACGATATCGAAACAGATGGAAGCTAACGAGAATCGTAAGCGTCGCACAACGCGTAATCCACGTTCAACGTCGACCAATCACCAGCACGATATTGCAAAACTTGTAGAAATCGATTTGAATTGATTTGACGGGGACATAAACCATTAATTAACGATTGTCGGTTTGTTTAATTGGCATTAGTTTAATTGCCGTTACTATCCACAGCACCTCGAACGGAATCAATGGCGAAGTAATGAGAATACCGGAACCTCGAATAAATGCGAAAAAAGAAAACGAAGGAGGGTATGGCCGAGGATTGGCAGAGAAGTAGAGAATGAATCGATCGGAAGAAAGGCTCGTCGATGCGAATGTTTTCTAAAGGATAATCGAGACGGGGAATAAGATAGCGAAACGAAGGAGGAGCGGCCAATGGAAAAAGAGAATTAATGAAGATTGAAGCCCAGTAGACGACCAATTCTGAATACGTTATTACATCTTTTCATAATGTACCCCGTCATTATTTCTGTATAAGAATATTTATTCAACGATCAATCGATAATACGCGCCATGGTCGTGTGTATGCTACAACCGTTGCATAGCTGGCTAACCAAGCTCATGACAATCGAAACGATTCAAATTGGACGAACATTGCAACGCCAATTACAGGAAAATAGAACCGTCTTCGACAATAATAGCATTAACGGAAAGAACTTTCTGATTATTGTCTACTTATTATTCTCTACGTTCCTGTCGAGTTCTTAGCGATATTCTTTGTACTACGATGCTCCGATTGTAATTCTTTGTTACGAATTGTATACTTTTGTTAATATCGTGAGCAAATGTGAAGTTTGTAGCGTGTATGTTGAAAGCGTATTAAGAGAAAAAGCAAAGGAATTAATATACATTCGTTGTTTCATTATTTTATGGTCTCAGATTTTGTCTTCTCTTAAGGTAATTTCTTTTGTTTCCTCCGATTGAATTCATTTCTTGGAAGACTGACTTTCATCATTTTCAGACGCTTTATTTTTATCCAATAGCATCTGTATTGCATATCGTAGGATTCTACTACGGAGAAATGAATTGGAAAGGTGAAGATGGAAAATCTTGACGCAAAGTTAGGTGTACTTAGGTGCACTTAAATTTCGATTACGTGGAGCTCTGAATAGACGAAGATTTTTGTTCCTATTTGCACTCGTTAGCATTACAAAGATAGTTTATTATCATTTCCGTTATTGATGAATAATTGTTAATAATTGTACGTCTATTGAATACTTCATGAGGTCCATCCATGAAAGTTCCAGATTCCATTTTCTCGGAAATAAGACTTCGTCTTTAACAATAACTCGACGAATAACGTAGTCCACGGATTTCTACGCTAATCCATATTTTTATAAAATCTTGAAAAATTTTAAAGCGTATACAACGCGTAAGAATATATGGATTACAACACATGCAAAAATATACAAATTAGTCGTTAGAATTTTTAACGGCTGAAACACATCTCCGTTTAACTTCCATTCCTTCGTTACTACCTCAGTAAAGCTTCACCTGCACTCGTGAAAATATGATAGTTCATAAAGATTCATAATCGATTTACAGAACGCGATTATAATCGCGAAATACGTTCATAGAACGTTCTATCGATCAAGGTCTTAACGGGATTAAAAAGACGGAAAAAATCGACAAGCAATAGGTGGGTTAAACGCCCTTTAAAATTTAAGGCGTTCCACCCTTGGCGTTTCGCCCTCGTCCACGATCATCTAGCTAGCTCGTGGATAAAGAGAGCCGTCGAACGAAGTAAAGCGGAAGAAAGAGGGAACAGAGAAGAAAGGCGCGTCTTAACGTCCCGAAGGCGGCAGATGCGAGAGCGAGATAGGCCACGAATCATGGTTCGAGGGGCGGAGGAGCAAGGCGGTTACGTGAAGGGTCATAATTAAATTCAGATTTGGCGGGGCAGGTGGTGGGGAAAAAGAAAAGGGGAAGAGGGGTCGGTCGAGAAAAATCGGGGAAGAAAAAGTAACAGGGAGAGAAAAAGAAGATGGAGGGAGACACCGCGGAGACGCGTCGCTGTCGTCGTCCTCGTAATTGAATTAAAATTTGAATCGTTGAAGAGACGAGTGCCTTAAATGACGGAGAGAGGAGAACGACGAAGCCTTGGAAAGTCGGATAGAGCGAATGAAAAAAAGGCTGCAACCGCCATTCAAGGATATATCCCTTCGAAGAGTAATCTCGCGTCGATTTCTTCTTCTCTGGCGAAACTGTAAAAATGCAAAGTGAATTCTTTTCACAAAGAGAGCCGACGAAGCGTATTTCGCCTCGCTTCGAGACAGAATGAAATGGTTCCCCGTGTGTTATATTGTATTATATATTGTATTGTGTGTGTATATATATATTCGTATATATGTATATGTATACATTCTACGTACGTACAGGAGACATTTTAAACGGTCGCACCGTACGATCCAAATTGTGACGCGTATTCAGTGCTGAAATTGGTTCCAATTCATGTCGACGAGCAGCCTTTGCTCGAGCCGGTGGTGGCAACCTGGAATTTGTTTACATCGTGCGAACGGTGAAACGTGAAAGTCTCTCGGACAATTTGTAACCTTATATCGAACAGATTGATATTGAAAAATAGCTGCTGGATTGGTTAATTATTTTCCGACAATCGTAAAGGCAATGATTTTTTAGTAATTCTCCGACAACGACGGTGCGATTTCTAAGAAGCTTTTAGAGTTTTCGTATTTGAAAACTCGACGATTCTCAAGTACGAGTGTAGAACGTAATTGTTACGAGTTACAAAATTTATCGTACTTATTAAGGAATTAACGTATTTGTCGTTCCCTAGAAGTATATATTCCTTTCTTTTCTTTAAAAATCGTTAGAGTTTTGATTTCAAATGTTCGGTCACCGTCTCGAGGTTCTCCAACGAGTGAGATCTTGTACGATATTTTGTGACGATCAAAATAATTGAAAATCTACCGCTGCTAAGCCCACGAAACGAATCTTTCATAGAAATTATAGCACTGATTTAAAATCCTGGCGTCGTCATATCCGAGAATTTAGGTTCGTTTAAAACAATTCAACGGACATTTACATCCTCGGGCGAAACAAATTCTATTTCGCACGTCTCATATTTAACAAGCTTATTGTCTAGTCGATAACATTTAAAAGCAACTTCTGGCTAACGTACATCATCGTACATATAAGGTAACACGCAACGTGTGTTCCACGAGTACAATGTGTGTTGCGCAATGGAAAATCGAATCAACGTTGCACAGTGGCCGCGTTAGGTCATAAAACGTCACGTACTTACTCGCAACGCATGTATATGGAACAGCCGAGACTCGTGCTTTCCTTTCGCTGTGTACGAGAATGGTTGTACGTATCCGAGAAACGGGTGGCTGAACGGAGATCTTTCTGCCTCTCGTTTAAAGAGCGATGGCCGCTGGAGGACGGAAACTCTAGCCTTTCGAGTCGAACTTGGGACCGAGTTAAGAGTTTCTCCCTTTCTAATCTCTCTCTCTCTCTCTCTCTCTTTCTCTCTCTCTTTCACTTTCTCTTTGCTTTCCGCGTTTATTTCTTTCGTGGTTTCTATTTTCGTCTTGTATTCCCGGGTGAACGGCACGAATGAGCGACATTCCGCCACTTTGACACGTTTCGACCATCCTCCGAAATTATTTAGTTACGAGAGATTCGTGAACCGATCGAATTCACTGATTCCAATTGGTTATTTAAATCACGTCAATGATATCGAGCAGCATGGGAAATTATTGCAACATCGGTGTTTTATGTTGCTGTTTAGTCTTTAATCCCATCTTCCTTTCGTTATTGTCGCCTCGAGTTAAAATTGTCACAAAATGAAGAGAGTCCAAAAATCGATTCAAAGGCGTGTTTAATTTAATTAATTAATTGTAATCATAGCTGTGTTTAATTCGCTGTAACTTCGTTAAAGATTCGAATATATTGAATTTGTTAATGAATCGCTTTGACGCGATATTATATTTAAAGCTTCAAGTTTTCTTTGAACGAAAAAACAACTTCAATCTTTGAACGTTTTATGAAAAACATTTGCACACCGTCGTATTTATCATCTGGTCATCGTGCTAATTGACTATACTAGTACAACCGAGTATATTAAACGCCGAGTATATTATTTAATGCTACCTTTATAGAACGACAAAAATTTGATGCCATGAAAAATGTAATGAGAAAAAAATTGCTTAACTGAAAAGTACGAGTATTTTAAAATACCTTTTCTAGCCAGTGTATTGTATCTGAAAAAATAATAAAATAATCCAAGCGATTGCTATTCCACTCAAATCTTGGATATTTCATCGTCAAATTTCCCAATTACCCAGGCACAATGGCTGCTGGTAATATAAAGCAGAGTAGGCGGATAGAACTAAAAAGGAAAACGAGGTGCTTGCATGTAGCGCGTAAAATGCGACCTATTTAATTGATTGTCGCTGCAGGAGAACGTTAGAACGGTAATTATTTTTAATTATCCCTTTACCGGCCGAGCAATTACTCAGCTGTATCGTTGAAGTTTTCGCAAGTCGTCCCCGTTAATCATTTATACGATGCGCAATCATTCTTCCGGGGTAAGAGGGCGGATGTTAGTCAATCCTTGTGACCGAAGATTAATTTCAGGAAAGCCGTTCATTGCCAAATTGGCTTTTACGCATCAGGGGTGATTTAACCGATAAACATGGCCCGCTTTGATCACGCGTATCGAAGTAATCGGCATGCAATTCGCTGTATATTAGGCCTCTGTTTGAAACGAATCAAACTCTGTTATCATGGATCGTAACAACATTCCGCCACGCCGTTATTTGTTGTTAACGTGCACTCATAAAGGTTCGAACAACTGGTCTAATTAGCACTTCGAATTCCGCTCTTTGTAGATGATAATTCTCGTAGAGGCAACATCGTCGTCGTGTACAGTTTCAAGTTTTTCACTTGGATCGATGTCTTGGACATATTGGATATATTTTGTAATTAAATTTATCAAGTTTCGATGTTGTATCAATGCAACGTTTCATTTGCAGCTTCCTCCTTTTTTTTTTAAGTCAATTTGTACCATTGTATTTCGTTTTTCAATACCGTGGTATTGAAAATAATTCGAAAAAGTTTTTTAGTATTTTTTCATGATTATATTTTCTTCCTTATAATTCTTACAAATTTCTGCGTTCCTACGAAGTTTGAGAAAATTGATGTATTCATCGATCGTTCAACTATTTCCCTTCACTTTTTCGCATGTGTACAGTAGCTTTTTCTCAAAGTATCTGTCATTTTAATACACCTTTTTTACCCTGATAAAACGATATATATATTCCATGGTGAGAGATAGTATGTTATTTTGAATGAAGAATTTCATAACTTAGATAATTAATCATTTTCGCGTAGGCTTTAATATATCAAATAATTACATCTTTTCTCCTTTCGAGTACCTAAATTATGATAGCTCTTGAAGCTATTTCTTCCTCGAATAAAATATTAGGTTGTCCGAAAAGTTCCTTTCGTTTCAAAAGCTGATAATAGATGAACAACAATTTCTGTTTTATATTATTTTATTGAGTTAGGTATGATCCATTTCGTTATATTTCTATTATTATGTTCGTGCATAATTCAATAAACTAATATAAAACAAATTATTATTTATTATTTCCTTATAAAACGAAAGAAACTTTTCGGACAACCTAATAATTTTGAATACGATTCTGTCTGTTTTAAAACTGATAACTCGTTAAATTTCTTCTGCAACGTGCAGAATTTCTATCCACGGTAGTAATAAGCGAGAAATGTCTGTGAAAAGTATTTGCTCTCGTATGCA
This sequence comes from Bombus affinis, assembly GCF_024516045.1. Lineage (NCBI taxonomy): Eukaryota > Metazoa > Arthropoda > Insecta > Hymenoptera > Apidae > Bombus > Bombus affinis. Next base: position 16,146,783 of record NC_066347.1, read on the forward strand.
TTGGTAAAGTCCCGACAAAAAGATCGTTTAGGAATATTCAGGAAGTCGCGTCTGGCAGACTACACGTATTTCTCAGATATTAGAAATGTATTTTCCGTGATACCATTTCATCACGAGATTTTAACGAGTCGCAGCTCCATTACTATCTGTGGAAGCGTCTGCATATCGACGGATATTCTGTTTCTACTCCCCCTTTTCGGAACATAGTAACACCTGCGACGTCATCAGAATAACGCGCGATTTCTGCACTCTGCGAGAAGCTTTCCGGATAATACATGTAAAATCAAAGTTTTATTCGTTCGCATTACTCAAAAAATTCGACTGTTCGATCATTAAAAAATGTCTTTAGTTTGTTGACGTTATACTCGATTCAATTATTTTATATCTTACTCCTATGTTATATTATCACGCTATATTATTTTATATGACGCTGTATTTTATTTTATCTTATTTCATATTTTCCCAGAATCATATTCTTCAAACATAGATATTAAATTTTTTTTATTAAATTTTGTCACGTTGAAAAGGACGATCTAACATGTTTATCCTTTAAACACGTGTACTAGGTAGCAAACAAACTACACGACGTTCATATCGTATTATATTTCTACCTTTAGCATAGAGCTCGATTTAAAAAAATGTCGACTCAACTTTTTCCAGAAAAATTGCTTATGCGAAGGGAATATCTTTTACATAGGTAGACACTATTTCTCTCTCCATTTTCTTACCTCTCAACCGAAACAGTACTTGGATCTAAATGTTCGCGTCGAGTCTCAACCAAATTTTCACGGAACTATTTAATCTCATCTATAACGTCAAGATAATTTAACAACATCTTAACGCACGCTTTCGCGATATACACAGGTATAAATTATTTTTGGTCCAGCTGATTATTTTCGATTATTACTCATCTTTATGCTTTATAAGGATACAAAGATACCCACGTATCTTGTAAAAGCCACGATTTCCATTTTGTTATTTATTTCCCATTGAGGATTAATCGTTCTCAACGATAAACCTAGCGTTAGGTGGTTAAATCGGTTGCTGCAGAAAAAAGACGCTAACGTCCGGTACCTCGAACACGGGATGAACTATTCGCCGCCTGCACAGGGGTCGAAGGTTGTTTAATTCGTCCCTGTCACGGCCTCTCTCGTTTGAGGTAGATTCTAATCCGTAATTTCAATGTCTCTTTCTCCGAGTCCCGAAAGAAGCGCGAGTGCAGGGCAGCCGGGGAACGAGAGAAGCACAGCAGGAAAGGCGTGCGCCAAGTACGAGAAGGGATGCGAGAGAAAGAGAAAGAGAAAGCGAGGTCGCACAAAAACCGAGGGATGCGAACCGTGAATCAACGGACGATTCACAGCGGGACTCATTCCGCTCTGCTTTTATTCCTGAGACTTGTGGATTGATGGTATCGCTCGCAGATGGAAATGCGTGTAATTTTTATAACACCCGCGCCTCGCGATCGTCTGCACCTCTGAAATTCTAAAGGGTTTCCGCCGCGAACGACGCGCCCCTATCCGACGTCAGTTATGCCTCGTCAATTTTCATACGTCGTTCAACGTGCTGACCTTTGGCCGCTTTTGTGTCGACCAAATGACGATTTCACAATCCGTGCACCTGTGGCGGGTGCACGAGAAATAATAAGCATTGTTTTGAAAATTAAACGCGCGTCTTCTATAGCCGCTAGTTTTCGGGGGAATTCCGAGCGTGGAACGAAAAAATGGATGATTTGGGGAAGGGAAAGTATTGGATGTATCGGTGAAAATATATTTTACGCAACGGTGTGACTGACGTAGGTTCGTAAGGAAGAGCTGCGTTGATCGAGTTTGTTGCTGGGACTGTTCTCTCTTCAACATCTAATCGCCCATCAACACATCTTTGATATTAACTAACGTTACTTCGAACAGAGGTTCCATACTAGCAAATGATCTCAGACACGTTTCTTGAAATATGGTTTCCATTCTCAATTTTCGGGACTGTTTTATTGAGATATGTATAATTTTATGTGCTAGACTGAGTTAGCTGTATAGTAGTAATACTTGTATGCGAATATCAGTGTGTGGAAGTATGTGTGTGCTAGGCGTCTCGAAAGCAAAGAAATGTAAGCTGTTCAATCGGTTAACAGTCGGATGTGGAAGAAAGTGCTGAGACGCGTGCAAGTGTGTATCGATGAATATCTTTGAAATCGTTTATCAAATAAATATATAATTATTCTAATATAAATGTTAAGTGTAAATTTAGTGTTCCTATACCATTATTTCGGCTATTAAGATCCAAAATTCTCAACATGTTTACACTCATTCAACGTGAATATCAGTACGTAAAAATAAATACGCGTGGAATAGTTGTTAAATAGATGGTACATTTACACTGTACATGTGAGAGTGTATGTGAGCGTTGAAGGACTTCCAGGTCTCATTTGAAACAAAAGCGATTAAAACAAACAAACGACTAGGATGACGAGTCCTTAGTGTAGATAGCGAGTGTAGAACTGAATAATTTGTAAATAAATTTTAAACTATTTGTTTTTCCAAATCCTCTCTATGCCTTAAAAATAGTTTTTGCCAGAACTACGTCGTACATGAGTTTATTAAAATCGGCGATTTATGGTCGATGATGTTAGATCTTTCGCGAGTTTTGTCCGAATTGGATTTCAGCTGTATTAATAGAGAAAGCTTATGTTTGTATTTAGAACGAATATAAAGAAGCATCTGGTTTTCATTTACTAAACTGCGTTGCTTGTCATATTATGCGTTACAGTGACAGGGACGCAGAAAGTTTTTAAACACGTATGGTCGTCGGAATGTGGTCGTAACGCGAGTAACAATAAACCTGTCATGCGTCGTTTTGAAATTTTTGCCGCAGTGACAAAAAAGATTGCAACGCAGTGCCGTGATTGCTGCGTCAAAAAATATTTCATTTCGTCGATCAATTTCGTTATTAAAAATTGCTGTTATTGTTACATCGATGTAGCCTTTATCTTCATCGAGCAAGTACAAGTTACTACACCCACATTAAATATCTGTCTCCTCTCGAAGATTGCTACCTTATATCATAGAATCTTGCTTAAAATATCTCATCTGGTACATAACACGTATTTGTCGAAACGTGACACGAAAACAAGCCTAACTCGATTACTTAAAACCAAATAGCTCCAACAGAACAAACATACGTGCCTCATCGTCGATCGATCTTCCATCCTCTTTCCCCTCCTGCATACCTGTTGAAGATTTACTACAAATTACCAAACGATAACGCGCGTTCCCCACCCATGAAACACTTTTAATCGAGCAGCACGAATGCCAATTAAACCGAGCCACCCTCGTCCAGGTGGCAAACACCGGCCACCGGAAATACCAGCCACGCCTGTCCGCGTTCCCCGACCGACTCGCGTTAACCCGATACACGTAGCAGCGCCGAACCTATTCCTAGTAGGACTTACCGCGGAAAAATGATTTTCCGTTTCAATCGTGGCACGTGGCAGCGATCGGAACGAGTGGCGAGAAATAAACGCCAGGTAACGAAGTTCCGTATTGATCAGTGGGGGACGGGGTCACTGGCGAACCGGTTAAGCGATTCGTTGATCGTCTGTCTGCGATCTCTTGCAAAATCATTTATAAACACCGGAATCAGCCGATTTTATCGACCACCGGTAGGCGAGTGTCACTTGTGCCATTCCTGTTGGATCTTTCGCTCCCCCTATTCCGCCTTTCAACCCCGTTGCCTGCACCTCTACAACCCCTTTTCTCTCTCTCTTTCTCTCTCTGCCTCTCAGCCCGTCCCACGCTCGGTCAATACGACAAATCCGCCGGCAATAAAACACCGACTCGCGCGTTCTCGTTCCTCTTTTTTGGCATTTTTCTCCTCCCTCGCCCTCTTCCCTTTGTCTCTGTTCCTCTTTTTTAACCTCTCCCCCTCCCTCTGTCCAGCTACGACCAACAGCGCCCAACTGCCACCCAACCTACTCACCCCCATATCCCCTCCCACTCTTTCCACTCTTCGTCCCACTCTCTTTCGTTCCACTCGGTCTCTTTTTCTCCTCTTTCGAAACCTCGGCGTTTGCACGTATCCCAGAGCCACCCCGTATGGATCGAGGCCGGTGGCCCAACAGCGAATAATAAATTATCGTCGCCCGGCAGCGCGTGTGCATCCGAATTTTCCGCAGCCCTCCTCTTCGCCCCATTTTTTCCACCGTTTCTCCCCTTTTCTCCTCTACCTGTATATATTTATATATTTCTCTGTTTCTCTGATTGGCTTCGTAGAAAATACAGCGGCGGTTAATTCGAGCGAAATAAATAAAAAAGGAAAAAAAAGACATTTTGAAATGGTTGAGAAGGGAAGAGGGCCGTGTGTAGGGCAGTGTCGATTGAATCCAGGTCGACGCGAAACGTCCGCGTTTTTTCAGTGAAACGCACCCACGTATTCGTTACCATTTTTTTTTGTAATTCGTTTTTTTCATTTTCTACATCTGTATCGCGTTGCAACGCGCTGCGATAAGAATTTCGATGCGGCTGTAGTAATACAGTGATATGTATAGTTATACGTAAGGTGGAATTTTCTTACAAGTAGGAAAGCCACGTGTTTCTCGACGTTTATCGCCTCCGAACCGGTACCGTCGATAAGAATTTCTTTTATTTTTATTCCCGTTGGTCGCGTGTGACAGCCAACGCGTTAACCACACTACTCGAAGAAATTGTTGCAACGTATTAACAAACGCGTGACGGATTGCGTGCCTGGATATAAATATTCTTATTGTTCGATCGTGGATGTTACTGGCTTCGACTATGACAATTTTGAAACTTACGAGTTGGTTATATTACAGTTAGTTTTATATCGTAGTTAGCATTTTTACAGCGTGACATTTTGTACAGCAGTCGTTACACATATTACGTTTTGATTACGCTATTTGTTAAAATGTCTATATTTCCTAAGATAATGGAGCCGCAATACCGTATATTATGTTTGAACAAACGTATTACCAAGATATAAAGTACCTATATACAGGCGAATAAATAGCGTTGTTCCAAAGATAAATGACTCTTTGTTTTATTATTTTATCGTCTCTGTAACCTCGTTGTCTTACAATTAGCGTTACTCGTAATTGTTGTTTTCTTGTACGAGTATACAGAGTGGTCCACAATTCACTCAAGAATAACGATATCGCGTAGATTTGTTTTTGAAAAAATTGAGTTTGAAAATTTTGCAAAGTATAGATGCAAATTTGCTTAATTCGCAGCCCGACTGGGGCAGATAATCGACAATGGGTGCTTGTTTTGCATGTAAAAGTAAATCGAAAATGTAGAACGCAATCTTTTCGTAGCACGTTTCGTTTCGGAGAAGATGAAATTTGAAAATTGGTCCGGTACACGTGCACCGAGCTAATTCTTAACTAACATGGTCAAATTCTATTTCCTCGAAAACGGGAACGACGAAACTTTATTCTCCGTTTGCAACGTAATCTTCTGTCAATTATCTATTCCTGTCTAGTTTCGATTTAGCCAAAAAACCAAGCCTCGTTCTTAAGACATTAATAACTGCGTAATTAACGATTCCACGTAAAGGTACACTTTGCCTGTTCGAAACAAGAACGTTAATCGCGAAACACCTCGTTAAGCTTAATGAAGATTCTTCGAAAGCGCGAATTGGGTAGAGAAACGGCAGACACAAAAGTCTAGATGTCTTGGAAATTAGTTTATCGTCGTTGACAGAACAAGATGGAATTCTTGAATAGTCGTGCAGCTCGTTTATTCGGCTGCGAACAAGGCTACCTAACCTTCTCGACGGTTGTACACTCGCTACCGAAGGAATTCTGTTACGCGATTCTCGTGTTACACACTGTCTTTACAATGCACGTTACTCGCGTTGCTTTCCACGTCAACTATAATTACTACGAGGTTAAGTCGTCGTAAGTGTATAACGTTCCGAGAAAGAATACACCATTTGCGAATTTATCCTGTGATAAATGTTTCTCCAGGGTATTATGGTTTCCCTTTTGAAATAAATGTCACGATTCTTGTTACCGCTTATCGGTCGTGTGTTGCGCCTTCTCGTCTCGCTTAATCTCTTAATTTTACGATTCCGTATTATCGATCGCTCGTGTCACGTCGGGGACGCAAGAAATCACGAAACCGATAGATCACCGGTGATCTCCTCGAGTCGCAGTTCGAACGTTTCACGAATAAGGCGAAGAAATTCAACTTTGTATATGATAATAGAATTTATTATGCAAATCCAATAGACTGACGGTTCAAAATGTTACAACAGAATGATTCAAAACGTTACAAGAAATGTTTTAACAGACTGGGGCGAGCGTTTATTTTGGAGGGTTTTTATACTGAGGTTTTAGTCCTTCTGGAGGGGTTGTCTGCTGCTATTTGTCTACTATTTGGTTATTGTTTCGATGGCTGTGATCGCCTAGCCTATCCTATCACTCTTTCTGAGCGGGTGGTCTTCTTGAGCGTGTAACATTTGCCAAGCACCGTCAATTGCGCTCAAACTTCTTACGGAGCTCGTACGTGGCAATTCGTATCGACCGATCCCTTTAACGAGCCGATCGTACGACGAAAATATACGAGCGAAAGTCAAAGCAGAACCTTCTTTCTGTACTTCGTGGGGATCTCGAGCCAAGCACGCAATGTCCGCTCTGTCGTTTAATGACGTTACCTGCGTCATTAAAGCCGACCGACCGGGAGATCGGTGGGTGATCGGTGATGGCGCCTCCTTCGATACGAAACGGCCGCCAATTCGGATCCGGCGGGCACAGTGTGCGCCTAATTGGTCAGATTTGTAATCGACTACGGTGAGCGTCAGGTCGATTCCAGTTTGGCACTACGAGGCTTCTCGTGATAGGGGCGAAACACGACCGCGAACGTCTGACGAAGATAGAGGTAACGCGCGTTCGACCGGATAAAATAGGACGAATATAGAAACTGTGCGCTTTTTAGACGGTACAGGTAAAACGATGGGGACAGATGGAGAGGGTTGAAATACGAAGGTGGAAGGGAAATGCAAGGTGAGAAAGAAAGAGGGGCAAGTGCATGTAGAAGGCGTTCCAGAAATAGATGGCCAAATGTTGGCCACAGCAACTTGACAAACACGAACGTTAAAATATATCGTGAAACGTATTCGTGAAGTGGATTCGACCGGCAAGGGTTCGTTTAGTCGGGCGGTAATTAAAATTTTTATTGAAATAAATGGAATTTGTGTAAACGAACGTTCTATCGCGTATGGAGCAGCTCACGATGGTGTTTGAACGTTTGCCGCAAAAATATGTTACACGAAACGTTTCGAATTTCATTAGTACTGCAACGGAACTCGATTATCGTGATTACATCGGTAAAATTTTTAAACAAATCTGAAAATATACATAGAAGCTGTGAGATATTTAATGCAGAGATCACTGAAATATCTGAGCAGTCAATTGTCCCTTGTATAATAATAAGTTGCATCTTTGATGTTTATCGTACTCGATTGTTTAAAACAACTACTCATGCCGTTTACTAATTTTTTATTAGATATATTTGCAGCAAAAATCTCGTAACGTTTACATACCTCTCTAGATGAGTATGAAATTATAGCAACACAGTGGTGACAGTCAGTCGTGTCTTATTATAGTGGCAATGAAATCTCAAAATGTATTTTTATAACTGACATGAAATATTTTTACCTACCTTATGGTAAGTGCCCAAATACTTTCGCATATTTCTATTAGCTTGTTTCGTTATTCCAGTACTATATTGTATAAAATACTCCAGTTCGGTATCAAATTATAGCAACACAGTGGTCACAGTCGTGTCTTATTATGGTGGCAATGAAATTTCAAAATGTTTTTTTATAACTAACATGAAATATTTTTACCTACCTTATGGTAAGTGCCCAAATACTTTCGCATATTTCTATTAGCTTGTTTCATTATTCCAGTACAATATTGTATAAAATACTCGAGTTCGGTATCAAATTATAGCAACACAGCGGTCACAGTCGTGTCTTATTATGTTGGCAATGAAATTTAAAAATATTTTTCTATAACTGACATGAAATATTTTTACCTACTTTATGGTAAGTGCCCAAATACTTTCGCATATTTCTATTACCTTGTTTCATAATTCGAGTAAAATATTGTATAAAATACTGGAGTCTGATCACGTATTTCTGAAACACCCTGTATAACGGAGTCTCGACGAGAAATAAACGGAGAGAACGAGAGAGAGAGAGGAAGAGAGGAAACATAGGAGAGTTGGAGAGCGAGAGGAGACATGGCCGTGTGGCACAGATGTGTTTGAAACATGCTACCACTACCAGGCCTACCCTAAATTTATACTCGCACCCTCCGACCCCGACCGCCCACACGGTCATCCCCTATTTCACACACACTGGCGCGCAATTCCTAAACCGCGCTAATTTAATTGCTCCTCGTCATCGATGGCCATTAAGCGAAATAGAATTGTCGACGATATCGTTGCCTGTACAAGACGCAATTTCTGTAAATCCAACTCCTTGATGGAAACTTCAACTGCTGGACGTCTAAGGGTTACATCGAACGATCTTGCCATGTGCGTTCGTTTGACAGAATGGATTTGAAACTTTGGATTGGAATAGATGGAAGCAGATAGTTATGGGCGTGAAACACTCATGGAATGTACATAGGTGTTCGTAATGGGAAGCTCCAGGTACTATGAAGACGTCTTACAGACATCTTAAAGACATTTGATGTTCTGTACGTTGTGTACACTCTGGAAGGATATCCATGAAATCTGAATTACTTAGGCTAATTTGACAAAGAAGCTACCTTCATACAGATCGAATTAGTTTTTAGCTATTAATAGCTTACGATAAATATAGATGTTTAAAATAAAAAAATATTTAATTTTGTCGTGAAGAAGATGTAAGAACTTTTTCTAATTTTCGTTTAATTGTCACACGTTTTAAAAAAACGTTGCACTCTCTTAATTGTACTAATAATAATACAAATTGCCGTACAAGTAGACGAATATATAATCTGCAACAAACGGTGCGTAATAAAAGACGTAGCCGTTTTGATCGATCGAACAAATTCGAACTGAAATTTGCGTTCGATTTCGATGGGTGTCGCGTTTAATGTGAAAATAGAGATAAGTGGAAGCGTTAGAGCGTTACAGGGATGAAACGATACCGTTTCCGGTTTTGCCAGTCGGTCGGTTACCGCGGCGGTGTCATAAATTGGTGTCAGTCGATTGCACGGTTGCGAGGCCATCAGCGTCCAATAAATTTATGCGACAATTGATGCTGCCTGGACGTCTACGGTGAAGAGCCTTCACTTGAAATCTAATTGGTCGCGCGCGGCCGAACGCACATCGAATATGCCGTTAATTGAAACAGAGTAGCGAAAACGTCGTAACGTTCGTGCAAGACAGACTGAAATTCATCGTCTTGCCGTCTACTTCCCTCGTGTTTCTTTTTTGATCAAATTACTACGAAATATTAATATTTATAAAAATGTCGCGTGTCCTGTTGTAAATGTATTATTTTGAATTCTTTGATGATGGATTTCATATTTCGTACGAACCATACGTTTGTCAGCTGTCACAGTGGGAAAAAACGAACAGTGACAAAAAAAAAAAAAAAAAAATAAAAATGTTTAACTCTGCTTCCGTTTTAAATATTTTTGAAGTATTATATTACACGCATATCAAACAATTTCTCAAAATTACAGATTCGAATTTATAAAACTTTAACAATTCTAGCAAATATAATTTGATGATATACTGAAATCTGTTTCACGTTCAATAGTATCGCGATAAATAAAATTACGCATGCCATAGTAATAAGAATCGTTTAATCCGGAATTTTTAAAACGATATATTCGTTAAACAAAACATCTGTTACGTATATTATTTCGTAATGTAACGTTTGATCAATGAAATACGCGACGCGAAAATAGTTTCATGAATAAATTGACGTAAATCGAAAGTATGCCGTAATTTACGTATTTTCGCGATTGTTTTTGGGTTTAGCAAAAGCAATATTGCCTCGATATAAGCCATGTTTCTTTCTTTACGGAAGCGTAATGACGAATCGCTACCTTTACTGCGAACTGGCTGAAACGCCATAAATGGGCAGCGAGATGAAAGAGGAATTCCTCGTTCCTGGAAAAAGTTGCCTCTTCGAGCAGGAAGGATTTCTCGAGCGATTCGTTCGCTTATCGATTCAGTACCTAGCAGGATACTTGATCGAAAAGAGATCAATGCGCTTTCTAAAGGCAATTAGGATGTCGAACAGAACGTTCCAACAACAAAGTACACAGATTCTTTTCCTCTTACTTCTCATTCGATGCTATACAAACTTCGTATTTTTTGCAGGAATAATTCGCGGATTCCCGTGCGATTAAAATTGTTTTCCAGTCTTTTGCCAAATTTTATGCGTAGGTGATCGGACAGAAGATAGTTTGCAACTTAAATCAGAAGGAATATGATAATTTTACGAAACAAAATTGTAATAAATAATTTACTAACATGTTACATAATATATATTACTAATATATTACTAACATGTTAAACGGTGTTGGTACAAAGGATAATTTAGTTTCTACTACAAACGATATATCGACTCGAAAAGCTATACATACGCGAGTAACAAGCTTGCAAACGATATGATCTCTGCTCCATAGGATATTCAGTTTACAAAATGTAGACATCGAAAGATTAAAATAATTTTTCGAGCGAGAAATTCTCTTATCCGATGAAACTTCATCGTCGAGAGATTAACTCGAACGCGCGTTTAGCAAGCCGGAAATCGTGTACTACTCTTATGGATCACGATCATTGGAAGCGGTTTAAAAATCTCGCTTCAACGCACCTATACCAAAAAGAAACACCAAGAAGTTACTTACCAATTTGTCGGATTCGAGTCGGATGAAAGAACCGGGCCACCGTTTGAAACGAACCAGAAAAGAAGAATAAAATATCATCCGGCTGGTTAGATAAAAAAAGAAAACGTGGAGGGACGAACCAAGAGAGCAAAAGGGGGTGGCATCCGCGCGAATAATTCGAAGACGGACGCTTGGTAATTATTCAAAGCAGATATCTGAAGGGTCCAATTAGCGTCGGATGCTTTTCGAGGCTTTCTTCGAGGGCACCTGCAAGTTCTGTAAATTGGCTGCATTAAAAACAACGCGGCGATAGAACGCGAACGTGGAAATCCGCGCCGCGAAGTCTCGAGTCTGCAGGTTCGTTTCATCGATCGCAATTATTCTTCGATAACCGAACGCCGTTCAATGAGAACCGTTGTCGACGATTATTATTTGATAATTAGGAGGTTCGTCGATGCATTGTTTTCCAGCAGTTTCGTATTCTCACAGTTTTGATAGATGCAACTGGATTTTATATATTTAATCTGACGAGGTAGGTAACAGCCGTAAAACCTCGATCCTCTGGAGACTCGCTGTCAAGCTGCGCCAATGTGACCATATATCACGCGAAGATAAGACATAATCGACAATCACCTGCCTCTCGATGGTCAGTTAATACAAACTTCATCGATCTCCCGATATATACCCGACATCGGTTTAATTCTACAAAAGCAAAACGTACAAAACTAATATATAACGATACCGATCCGTCGCCGTTGCCAACGATATCTCGTGTAGCGTTCCGCGTGAACGTATTTTACGTCATTGTCGATTCGCTGTAAACTCATATTTATTGGCACAGTTACGTGTATGTTTTAAACTTTCACGTTGTATCGCAAACCGAGCGATATCGCGCGTTGCAAAATTGAATATCGATCCACTGGTTCGATAAACATTAGAATCGAGACATAGTTCATGGGAATAGAAGATAAATAGCGGTAGTTGTCGCGATAATAGTAATTAAGCAAGCTGTAATGGCAAGGAGTTAACGGGTAGGATCGTCACGCGAATATCCTGTTTCGAGTTACGCGGTCGTCGATGCTTTTGTAGAACGTTTGCATCGTGTAACTTACACGAACGGATTATTAATGGCAACAATTACGGTCAGCCACGGTACGTTTGGTATAGGAATTTCGTTCTGTATACGTCTTCTGACAGGAAGTTTCCTCAAGTTCGTATCTATCCAAATAGAATCCATTATCAACCATTATCGCGCACTATCATTAAGTTGGTTCATGAAACGGAGATACAGAAAATGAACTGGCAGCAATTCCGTTAGGCAACGCTAACGAAAAATTAAAAACGTTATGTCCTACACAGCTTGTTTCTTAACATTTAATTAAGATGTTCGCCGTAACTGCGCTTTCAGCATTTGTACGTTTCCATCTTCTTCTTGTTTTAATAAATAAACAGATATTTCACGATTTATTACTTTACTATATTTATTGCTTTGCAACTTTAATTAACGACATCGTTAATGATTCTTTCGTATTTTCTTCCGATTTAAGATACTTTTTGCCAATAGGCAAGCACACGATCGAGTAGAAGATGACTCGAGGTTTTTGGGATCAGCGTGATATTGTGAACGCAATAAATAAAATTTAGACGTTAAATAGATCGACGTACTTGCACGTAGTATCTCCGACGTGCGATAGAACTAAGCAACGTAAACTTATCGGCGAATGTGAAATTCTTGAGAGTGTACATAGATTACATCATTTTATGGAAAGAAAATAATATGGAAACTGGATTACGTATTAAATGATCAGGCAGAATAATAAATTATGTTTAGAATAAGCGAAAGTTAAAATAGAAAGTTGATCGTTTAATGAATCTTGTTGTATTTCTTTTACATTTCATATTCATTCGATTTAATTTCCGTTAGAACAATTCATCTACCGTTTATCGTTGGTTTCTTGTTAGTTTTTCCCTCTTTCCTATTTCATCAGTTTGCTTCGTTTCAATTTATTCTGTTCTCCATTCCATTTCTATTGTTTTTACTTCGGATTGTAACCTCGTATCTGCCGCGGCCACGCTGCTTTACGTGTATTTCATCGCTTCGACAAACAGGTCGCTAAATAAATAAACAAATACTGATATCCGGTAATTTCTTGAATATTACATTACAAAATTCTGTATTATGGAAATCACGGCAACTTGTTAACATTATTTATCGCATTATTCATCAGGCCGCGTTATTAATCTTTTATACGGGATATCGGCTTATCGTCAGCGAACTTCAACAAATTCGATCGATCCGTCTACAATATTCTAGAAATATCGAAATTACTCGAAACATTCGTCGCGATTAATGACACAACATTTCATAAATTCATCAAATAGACCTTTAAGCACGTGCTCGGTTTTTTGAAAAACAAAAGGAAAGAAAAGAAATCCGTGCGTTTGTTGATTCAATATTTTCATTGCGTTACTTCAAATTGTAAAAGACACGTTGTCGTGTCTACGAAGCTGATATTTCAATTTTAAGTACCGTTTTACATTTTCATCGATATGTAACGCAAAAAGTAGCCACGAACACCGTGACAGATGATAAAGCAAATATTTTTAATGATAATGCGTGGACTATATTTCAGTGGTTTTAAGAAATTCAAGACACACAAACGTTAAGAATAAATTGGCGAATCAAAATAATCGGAATCATCGATATCAACAGAGCGTACGGTAATGCGCAAAGAAAATGTAACTCGCGCGTCTGAAATATTTCTTTTTATAAATTTTACCAGATACTCGTTAGATACGTAACATCGAGTTTCGATATATCGAATAACCAATAATATCATAATTATATGTATTAAAACCCATTTGCAAATTAACTATATAGTCGTAAATAATATTTTCCCAGCGATTGTTATTCAAATAATTGTTGAGAAAAAAAGTAGGTACGTTCCATTCGCAGAAGCAGACAAAGTACAAAATTGAAAGCACAGAATCCCTCTTTGCCGTTACTAAATAAGAAACAACAAGTAATTTCAGACAACTGTCTTTCAAATTCTCTCGGAAGAATAAAAGTTTCTTCGCAAGTAAAAGGGACGTGGAAATAAAAGTACGAAAGATATAAAACGAGAAAATCATAAAAACTCTTTCTTTTATTTACATTTCTCGGCGCGTTATACTTTTCTACGTCGAACAAAATTTCCTACCTCGGCATCGAGAATGCTCAGGGCACGTAACCACGTAAGTGCCTTAATTGCCGCGTAACTTGATTACGTAAATTAATTAATGGCAGGATATCGGGCGGACCGCGGCAGTCTTTCGGCTGTCTCTCGTAAAACCTAACGAATTTCGCGAATGCTTGGCAAAACCTGGTCAAATTTTCGCCTGGCTTCGTACGCCTCTTCTTCGAAATTAAACGACAAAACTCGTTCTCTGGAGAAAGCTCGTTGAACAGCTTCGCGAACAAGTAAAGGGAGAAAGGGTGATGGAATCGTGAAAGAATAAAGGCAATTAACGAAACGAGTCTTGGTCTCTTCGTCGACGAAAATATCTTTCCAATCTCTTTTCATATCTTCTTCGTGTCTTTTCTTGAACGATATTCGTCTGGTTCCGCGCGTCGCAACAATGATTTTGGCGAACGTAGGCTTCTTGTTATACGAGCGAGGGATGACGTTGAAAGATACAAAGAGATACAACGAGTTTATCGTGGGCATACATAATTTACATTATTGGACTTTCCATTCAATTTGAAGATCATGAAAGAGGAACGTGATAATTCTGTTTATTTCCTATCTTAATACTTTTAATATTTAATAACTTTTTCCTATTTTAATGCGACGTAATTGGGAAGGAAAATAACACGTTGGTTTGAAAGATGCGACTCTTTTAAAAAAAGTAGCTGAGAAGTTTAAACGAAATTTTGTGGAAGTCAAAGATAATCGTTATTGAAACAAACAATATCCTAATATTACAACGAGTAGTAGTATCGTTACAATTTTTGAGAAATACACCTTTGGTTTCAAAATCAAATAATGAAATAATTGTTCGGCGATTGATGACGCATTGAACTTTTAAACTGCTTCTCTATAGAAAAAAGTAAGAAATGCTTATTATGTTCTTCTTCCGTCTCTCGTATTCTTGCATCTTGCCTAAATTAGTAGCAATGCAAAAAAGAAAAAAAAAAGAAAAGAAATGGAAGGTTACGAGGAGTTACAAATTACCATACTAATTAATTGAGAGTATTTTAATATATAAATATTTATTATATAAATATTTCATATCTTCAATAATTTAGTAAGTTTTGTGTAAACTTATTATTTTTCAAATTATTATTTATGGTAGGTTTCATATCGAGTAGTTTTCTGCAAGAAGATTATTTTTTACATTGCAGAATCACGTGTTCCACCGTGGCCGTAACATTGCGTAATTACCCCGAGGAAATAGAAATGAGCAATTTTTAAAATTGAATTTATTTTCATACACGAGAATGCTATATTCTATAAAATATTATCCTACGTCCATAATTGCGTAGGTAGTTAATTAGACTTCGTGGCCTTACAGTTGGTATTTCTATTGTTATCAAGGAATTACGTTTCTTTGATAAAACATATTGTCACTAATGTACGATACAAATTTCAACAAATTTGAACAAATTACAAGAAGATTATTTTTTACATTGCAGGATGACGTGTTTCATCGTTGCTGTAACATTGCGTAATTCAGAAGCTGAAGGTCTTATTTCTCGAGGAAACAGAAATGAGTAATTTTTGAATTTGAATTTATTTTCATACGCGAGAATGCTATATTCTATAAAATATTATCCTACATCTATAATTACGTAGGCAGCGTAGGTGTAACGTAGGTAGTTACGTGGGTGTTATCGAGGAATTATGTTTCTTTCATGAAACATATTGTCACTAATAGACATCTTGTCTTGTCCAATACAAACTTTAATAAATTTGATAAACACCTTACCATATAAACAGGTCAATACTCGTTTCAATATCGTCAATAAATGTTATTTTACGATTCTAACGCTACCTACCACTTTTAATACTATTTTGCAATTAATTCAGACTTTGAAATCGTATCATTTCGAAATATCTACTCTCTTCGTTCCCAATACTACCTTACAGTCTAATAAATCAGGATTAAAGATCCTCTCATCCATTCAAGGTCGCTCAGACACTCTCCGATGTATTTTAAAATACATTATGTAATCGAAGAAAACAATAATTTACAGTTACTCGCAAAAGAATATCAATAACCTCGAGAAGCGAAGAAAAGATCGTGCCGTCAACCAACTTCGCAAGCGAAATAACGAACCACTCGCTCGATCGAGTTTTTCCAATTTTTCTTTTTCAATTAATGAACTCTGCTCGCGAACGACGCATTTCGTGCAAAGGGTAGCTTCGAGTGAAACATGAAAGTCGTAATCAAAGATGGATTTCCGACGTTTCCCTGTGACACATAGTTACGAGGTTTGCTGCTCCTGATTATCCAGCGCCCTGTGCACCGTATCTTTTCCGTAGAGCGATATTTGCCGAAAGAAGCCTCGGACCGACCGTGATATGAATTTTCGGAGCCATTGGTGCTTCGCGTAATTTTCCCATTTCATCTCGCTCTACGCCGAATCTATTAGGTTGTCCGGAAAGTGTCTTTCTTTCGCAAGCGTGTTTTTTACAACAATATATCTTCACATAAACGTGAAACCAAGTCTGTGAAATGTCGCGGTGTTTATCTCAACAGAACAAAATGAATCGTAGGTAATTGAACAAAATAATATAAAACAAAAAACGTGCGCCTATTATTTCCTGATAAAACGAAAGAAACTTTTCGGACAACCTAATACGAAACAAAAAATTAATTTGAGATTTGTAGAGGACTTGTAGAGGATTGTAATATAGAATAACGACAACTTGCCGTTGCAACCCGTCAAATATATTTCAAATAATCAAATAAATTAATAGATATAAATAACGTCGAGAGACGCTCGTACAAACGTATTCGCCAAGACTGTATAATTTCTCGCTGAAAGCTCGTAGGTATTGGTCGATAACTCCTGGATACTCGGTATATACTCATTTTCTCGCGATCGCGTGCGTTTGTTTATACCGGTCGGGGGAAAGTCGGAAAATTCAAAGTCGTTTTTGTTCGAGGTTGCACGTAGCGGCAACATTATTTTACCCGAAATTTATTTATCATTACATTATGTAAGTCCTAACGATATTGATACTCCGAGGCAAAACAACAACGCGATTTAATTTGTCTTCTACCTCGTGTGCCGATACAAATTTAGTTTCGTCCGTAAAAGTAAATAAAAATCACGAGCGAAACTGTGCTGGCGTTTCGCGTATCGTAAATTCAAGAGCGATGTCGCGAAGTCTGGAAAATCGTGGACGACGTTAGCGGCGCTCAGGAATGGTCGCGTTTCGAATTCATAGCAGTCGTCGGTCGCCTGTTCTACGCGCTATCGCTATACTTTCCGAGTGGATCATTCAACCATACCGTGTCCATGATATTTACGTCGTTACAATCTCGTAACCGAGGAAATGTTATTGCCGCGAGCGGGAACGATAGTAAATCCATTGGTTCGGTGATACCGCGGTCTGGCCACGCCCGTTTTGCCGCGATTTTAATTTTCGCGCGCCAGATGACCGTGGATTCATAAATCGAAAGGGGACTCGCCAAATCGGGAATTTACAGCCGTTTGATTCACGCCGCACGCGTGTGTCGTTGCGTGTGTGCAAAAGGATTTGCGCGATTTATTGGTTCGCAGATTCGGAACAGGGGACAAGGGGTTGGAAGAAGGAGAAAGGAGAGTATTTTACCCGCCAATGAATCTTTATTTGTTCTTGGTGTGGGTAGTTGTGGGAATCTGTATTTACGTGTTGAATAGTCGTAGTGCTCAATTATGCATTTACTCGCGCGTTTTCAATCTTCGCCTATACAGCAACTCGTGACTTATCGCTTTAGAACATTCTCGCACTTTTTGCAATTTGGAAATTTGCAAATCTGTTTTCGTGTGTTTTCAAAGTGACGTGTACCTGTTCGCGTGTATTATCGGATGAATATCGTGCGATGTATTATATTTCAAGGATCGGAGAAGGATAGTGTAAAAGAAATAAAAGCTCGTTTTGTGTGTCAATGAATTTTTAATCGTTGCTGGTCCCACGTGGAAATCCAATATAAAAAGAAGTACAAAATATGCTGTACAATATTCTATCCCCCACGTCGTTACAACTTCTTCTTTTTTCAATCCTTTTTCCTTCGTGAAACCGAATTATACGCGGATATACTCTATGAACGACGTGGGATCGAATTTACAATATCTACAATATTATTTGCTAAATATTTTGGTCGAAGAGTAGCCCGTACCCTCTCGTTCGGATATATTCCGTGAATTCAACGAAACGAATAGGGATATCGAATTCCTAATCGAAAGAAAACACGCGTTTAGCTCGGGGATTTTTGTATGCGAATGTCGCAGGTCGACGAAAGAGGTCCGTCCAAGGGTTTGCCGGAAGTGGATTGGCAATCTCGACCAGCTTGTATGTACAACCAAAAGCTCGATCTCGTTGCGTTACGAAGAAAGGGAACCTCGGAAGCGTGATCGTGGCCGCTGCTCTCGCTGTTGTCCTTTTCTTTCTTCTCTCTGTGTCTGCTTATATTCCGGAAGTCGCGGCAGATGGAACCGCGCGTTTCTTGTCGCGACGGTGTCGCTGTCGCGTTCTTCTTTTCATTCCTCCGCGATGGTCGTGTTCGCGTGAAGGAAACAAAGAGAGAGAGAGAGAGAGCGAGAGAAAGAGAGAGGGATAAAGAAGGAGGAATCAAAGATGGATGAACCACACAAGAGGGGTCAGGCTATTTCTTCGTGAACCGACAATCGGTGTGATTACAGCCAAGATGTGCACTGGTGGTGATCGGTGAGCAAAATTTCCTTCTAATTATTCGCGGTCCTCGGTTGTCCTTTACCACCAGCCTGAAAAGAATTTTTCGTGCGTTAATCGGGAAGGGACGACGAGACCTCTTCATCGGACGATGGCCCCGGTAACGGAGCTTTTGTTTACAAGCCCTCTTTGTCTCCTAGGACCCAGAGATCGTTGTTTTTTCTCCGCTATTTTGTAACGTGAAGTAACCCCTTTAATCAAAAGCACGGAAGCGACAAGCCACGTGGAATTGTTCGTTACGTGGCGGCGTCGCGTCGTTTCGTCCCAATTACACGGCATCGAAACTCTGTTTCCACGTTATTTCGTCGAACCGAGCCTCTTCCCGCCGATTAATCGCGATCGGGCCAAATCAAATGTTTATCATCGCACGTTACGCTACAAAATGGACGAATGTTTTTGCGATATATAGAGATGGGGGGGAGGCAGAAAGCTTTTTATCGGTTCCTATATCGAAGCTGCTGCGTGAACAGCTTAATCGGTATTTAAACTGCGCGCCATAAATTTAGATACATCGGGTCCGTTCATTTTTGATCGGGTATATTGGATTTCTCGGTCGCGGCTGACTAGTTTTGCGTTTCAGCGACGCTTCAACGTTTCCCACGAGCCCGGTTAAAAAATTATTGACGCGCATTAAGGGCTATTTGTATCAACTTCACTGCGAGAATGTGTCGTTCGGATCGATGTCAATGCTGTTAGACTCTCGAGGCAAACCTTTTAGAAAAGTCTTTCGATTGCACGTTAGCGTGAAAATATGTCAGGATGCGTGCGAACGCTATCGTTCGATGATAAATTCTGGTCATATTTCTTTTAGATATATTTTAAAGATGTTCGTGAAGTTTCGTTATATAGTTTTTAATACTCTCCGGATTGGTTTTAAATTTAGATAGAAAAGAAAAGTTGGTCTTGTAGTAATTCGGACATATGCAGACTCAGTGGAACATATTAGACAAATATTTAGAAAATTTATATACTGATAATGTAGAAAATCGGAATAAATGAACAATTAATCGTCATTGATTCGAAAGTATTTGTAGAATAATCTGCATTTTTGAATATACAAGTATTTCGTTCGTTAAATTTTCTAATTATTCTTCCATCTGGGATACTTTTCACGCGAAATCGTTTTTGCAATTCGATATTTCTTCCTTTTTAACACCGGTATTTATTACCACACACACACGCACAGTATTTGCCAGCGGGTCCCAATAAAACCGTATAATTAATCACAACTTTAAAATCTATTATCCACCGATAATTCTCTGCGTCGATTCAATCCAGGATCCATTCCATTTATCTTGCCCAGCCTTGACAAATTAAATCGAGGATCAGTAACAACATTCCCCATAAACAAACAAGCAAATAAATCCCCCTGCCTTCGAATACCGGCTAAATCAGCTAATTAACGCGTTACCCCTTCAACGAACGTGTCAAACAAAGATCCACCCGTTCAAATTAATTTGCACGTGCCAAGAAATTTCGTTACAGCTTCATCCTAATTTCGAGAGTTGGAATTCAAGTTAAAGCGGAAGAAACAAGCTCATGGAAAATTTGTTACAAATCCAAACGCTACTGATCGATGTTTTTAAATTAATATCTCGGAATTGATCAACTCTGCTGGGACAAATAGAAAGAAAGAGAAAGAGAAAAGCAGAAAAAAGGGAAGCCACGGATAACAGAAAATTCATTGCTTATAGTTTCAAACACTTTCGATCTCTGTTCTTGCTTGGAAATTGATACTAAAACGAAGAAATAATAGAGAAAGAAACGGGATCTTGGAAGATTCTTAGTAACTTCCGAGTACTCTTGATCGCTGTTCTTCCAAAGTGGTACTAAAGTAAGGAATAAGAAAAGAGAAAACAGCGTAGAGGAAACGAGATTATGAGGAATTCATTATACCTTCACCTTCGAACCGATGCTTACTTTATAATGTTATAGGGAAAAGACAGAAGAAATAAACAAAGAACAAGCTTTTAAAACATTCGTAACAAAACGTTCGATATTCTCGCTTCAAAATTGACAAACTTATCGAAACGAGGCAGAAAGAAAGAAAGGGAAGAGAAACGAGATTATAAAAAGATCGAAAACGTTAAAAGATCGATATTCTCGTTCGAAAATCGACGAACGTACTGAGGCAAAGAAGAGAGAAGACGAACGAAGAAAAAAGGAAAGAGGAGACGGTAAAAGATTTGGAAAATTAAATTGTTTTCTTACCACCGCCGCCGCCGCCGCCGCTCCATCCGCCACCACCACCACCGCCGCTCCATCCTCCTTTCCATCCACCGCCGCCGCCACCACCGTTCCATCCGCCACCGCCGCCGCCGCTAGGCCATCCACCTCCACCGCCGCTCACAGTGATCACTTTGATGATTTTTCCACCGCCGCCACCACCGCCGCCGCCGCTCCATCCGCCACCACCACCGCCGCCGCTCCATCCTCCCTTCCATCCACCGCCGCCACCACCGCCACTCCATCCGCCACCACCGCCGGACCAGCCGCTGCTTATGTAACCGGCTGCGAGACAAAACGAGAGCGTTCGTCAATTTTCTTGACTCGTTAACGTACACAAATTGCTACGCTGCCAGGCTCCTTCCTATTTATTACACTTTTCTTGATACATAGAGTAGACTGTTAAAAATTATCCTCCAGGATCATGGTTCACTATAATCGAACGATTCCGGAAAGTATAGAACGATTCTCTGTTGGCTTGATATTAATTTTTGAAATTACCGATTGGTTACTTTTCCGAAGGATAACGGAGCAACGCTAAAGTTTAGATTTTTGATTAGCGTGGATTTAATTTTTACGATTCATCGTTAGTGCGGTTAAATTCGCGCTTTCGATCAAAATTCTTCTCATCTAAGATCGAGTTCCGTCGAGGTAAGTTTCCGTTCGAACTTCGGTTCGAGTTTCGGTGTTTTCTAGAAATAGAAATCGTCGGAGCGACGATACAGTACGGTACTTTTAGCCTCGAGTAGGCAACCCTTGAAGCAACACCGTTGATTGGTTTCGCGTCGTTCAAAACCGTGTTATACGAATTCACAGAAACGTAACTTTCCTACACGCACGAGCCTATAATTCTTTCTATTTGTTTAAAAAATTAGACTACGCTCGAATCGAATGATAGAAATCGTATAGTTAAAATATCGCGTTAGACGAGAATTTGAACCCCCGTATAATTATTTATAACGCAAAATCGTTTGAGAATGTTGCTCGCGGCGACGCGACGTCGTTACAAGATACACGGTCAATTTGATTCTTGGTAAGTCGATTAACGATGGAAGGCAAGCGATCGTGAAAATTGAGAGAGCGTGCGCGGCTTTTTGCCCGTCACTCGATTAACGTCTCCTCCCGAGGGTAAGAAAGCTCGTTCCGATCGCGCCGTGTTTTTCGTCCTACGACTCATCCATCGTCCGTGCTCGTAATCGGAAGGAACCACGGTTTGCTAGCCGTGATATATACCGCGATTTCTTAGCTCCGTTAGAATTTCTCAGTCACTTTAAATCCACGTTCACTGGCCTTAGCAGATACTACTCACCATAGGTGGTGGCTACGAGCGCCAAGAGGATCGTAATCGCGAACACCTGTAACGAAAAGATGTCGTGTAAATCGTATCCGAAGATCCGGCGAGAAGAAAGAGAAAGAAAGTACAGAAGAAAGAATAGAAAGAACACCGTGTACGAATGGAAACGCTTGCGAACGCGTCTTAGCACGTACCTTCATGTTGAGGTGTTTGATGCCCATCGTCGTGACCGGTGCCTCTTTTATAGCTCTTGCCTTTCTTCGCCGATCCCCGCCTTTCCGCCTCTCCCCGTTTAAGCAACGAAGTTCGTCTTCTGCTGTTCGTAACACCTAACTTTCGTGACCACCACCATCGCGACAAAAATCCCCTACCTGGCCTGGCGATCAAGCCAGCATACACATCTCGCAAAAGCCCCCTCTTCTTTAGGGTCTCTCCTCGTAACGTCGTAACCAACGTAACGAACCGCGCGCTGGTTAATCTGAACGAGCAATCGTGAATCTTTTCATGAGGCCGACATCGCGTCTGGGTTACAGGGTCGTGCGATCCTTTCTGCTTACTTCTTCATTTTCTACGAATACGTACGGTTGCGTATATTTGGCTCTGCGTCGGCTTCGTCCACGTATCGATATTTCATTGTTGGATGTACGTACGTGCGTGAGAATATTTCTATACGAACGCCTCTATATTCGCCCTCGATGCATACGAATGTCTCTTTGTGTTCGTTTTGTACGTTTCTGTCGTCGCTGCGTAAATGTTTCCACAGTGGCTATAAAACTTCTATAGCATTGTATTTGTCGCAACAATTAGGATTGACGTGCTAATTAACTAGATCCAAGTATATTATATTTCGTCTCGTGTTCATCGATATTTTCATACGATTGATACTTGACACTATGAAAATGAAATTTAGAACCTGACAATGCGCGCTGCATCCAAGGGTAAGCGTATGTATGTACATATTCTGTGTGTTTGTCGCTGTACGTTTGCTGCGTGTGCGTACGGATGTTTGTGTATCGGTGTATGCGAACACGTGTATCTATCTCTAAGTACATTTCGTGTGAGTATGTGTGACTTCTCTTCTTTTTTTCTGCGTGTTTGTGTACGCGTACTGTTGTCAAAATCGCAGATCGTGAGGAAATTCGTCGACCTCGTTGCCGCAGGAAATGCGATGATTCATTAGCAAGATAATCCGCGATGCTTATGGAATGTTTACCCGCGAGAGACGCCCGACATGAATTCTTCTTCTACTTCTTGTTCGTCGTTGTCGAACGAGGTCGACGCGGTGAATCTTCTTACAATAGATAGTCGTTAGAGCGAGGAAAAAGCAAAGGGAAGGAATCTTCGGAAGATCTGAGGATGCGGGAATTTGATGCAATTTCGTGGAAAATGTGTCGGTCTGGGAACCAGGAGACCAGGATCGCGAGCGAAATGGCATAACGTTTTTGCACGTTTTATCGTTTTCGTAACGAATATCGCGTTTGCGATCTTGGAAACATGAGAACCGAAGTCGTGTGATCAGCTGCATGTTTTATCAACTCGTTCCTCTGCATTATGATGTAATTGTTATGTCATTTCTATTTAACAATTGTACGATGAACAATCGTTCACCGCCGGAGTAAATATTACACAAAGTATTTCTTAAAAAGTAATAAATCTGCTCTTTTTGAGTATTCAGGACGTACATATGTACATACATGAGTCATCCAAAAGTAAGATTGATCGACTGTATTTTCTGAGAATTTCTAAAGAATTAACTTTCCACTTCATGATCAGAGAATCAACGTCGATCGAGCTAAATTGCAAATTTCGTTGCGAGAATAACAAGATGACCGTAATTCTCTTCAAATTGATTTTATATTTTACCAATACGTATCGTATAATCGGTGTGATTGTATCCTATTGCAGTGGTTATAAAATTTCATAGCTTTTCATACAACGCATATGAAGCGTCTATAAAAATCTTCCATAGTATCAAATTGGTCAAATAGTTTCGCGAATCGCTGTACGTATATCCGAAGCTTTTAGAATGGGAAAGCACACATATCATCGACGTGATTTCACGAAACATTTTGCGGTAAGCAGATTATTAACTAGTAACGTATAAAAGCCTCCTTGAACCACTAAACTAATAGGAAAACTCTAAAACTTCCATTTTGCCAATTACAAACGGTGCGTCCTTGAATCCCAGCCAATTCCTCCGATCCGGGCAAGTACCCATCATATTGCCATACTCCGTCCCAAACTCATCTACATTTCAACCCATTACGCAAACTACACTTTTACCAGACCGGCGAAACGCAACAGCCAGTAGCGTCATTGTTACGAGATTCAGCGTTGCTTCTTAATTGAGTAAATTCGCTGCAGCATCGTGATCATGCGAATATCCAGACACCAGCTACCATTTCACCGCTACGTTATTCATTGAATTCTAATCGCACAATCTAATCTAAGTTTGGCCAATTTCAATTGTTCCGCGGCGTTCACTTTCTAATTCTTTGGACAATTTGAAAAAATATTTAGTCTCTTATCGTTTGTAATTCTTCGTTCTGGTTTCAATCACGAGATACGTATATTAATAATTTAATATATTTTGGAATTGATCGTTAATTCACAGGTAGCTTTTAATTCTTTTTTTTAATGCATCGTTATCTCTATGTTGGGAATAGATCGTCATATAAATATTTCCAAAAACGAGAATCGATTTTCTCTCGAAAAAGATTCCCTGGCATTCGTTTGTTCTTTATTATCTGCGCTTTATCTGCGAGAGTCGTTCGTATCGTTATTCCATATCTGAATACAAATTGATCGGTTGTTCAATTTCATTAATTTTTCTTTTTTAATTTCATTCGATTTATGTCTACATATATATGGAAATATCCAACGTAAAACAGTCGTGTTATGATATTTAGATAATGAAACAAATCTTTATATTTGCGTTATAATTTCAATCGAACTTCCGATATCTCGTTATACTAATTGGTGCGAATATACTCGTAAACGATCAATTTAAAGAAACCCTCGTTCACATTTCGTTTGCCTGTGTTCGTAAAAATATAAAATTGCATGAACGCTCGTAATTTAGTAATTGATATTCAGGATCGTCTCAGTGTTTAGTCCGAAACACGTAAAAGGAAAGAAGGGAGGAAGAACGAGGAATAATTTTATAAAAGGGCGAAATAACGAATGGCGAATTGGCCGGACCTAAATTACTCGCTTTTTCGGCCGAAAGTGTCCATTATCGTGGATTTCCTCGATCAATTGGGGTTTCGCGATGACGATAAGCGTTTCAACTTCGTAATAATGGTGTTTCGAGGATAAAATGGTACGATTCGAACCGATCATCGCCTCGCGGCTCGCTCCTCCAGACGAGAACCGATCTTATTCGTCGGGTTGCATCGTCGAGGCGCTTAATCGCTCTGGAAAACAATGGAAATCGACGATAATGGACCGTCGTTTTGGGGGTGGTTCGCATGATCGTTCGTTTCTGCTAATGCGTCCACGATCACGATACATCTCGCGCAGAACGATCGCATCGCGTGAAACTGTTCGCTTTCTCGAGATGGAATAAAGGTAAACGACGTCTCCCGAGACAGGGGCCGAGCCTTTCTGGCCTTTCACCGATTCTTCGGGCCGATCGACTTCTTCTTACGTTCAGACGGACCTCGAAAAATTACGTCAAGGTGGGATTTCCTATACAAAGAGTTTCTGTTTTTTCTGACTGGTTTCCAACTGTTGCGTTTATCTCAGCCGATGTGTTCTATAGCAAGCGTGCATCGCACCTTTGTTCGTACAAGTCACGCGATACCTAAGAAAAAATAAGACGAAGGTATAAAGTAACTAGGAGTTATTAACACGTTGATGTATTAATGCGAACGTAATTAAGAATTGAAAGAGAGATAGCGAAGAAAAGTGGCGATTCTGTGTGTTAATTCAATCGATATCATACAGAAAGCAAGAATTTCTACAACGTCTTCAAAGAAAATTGAACAAAAATTTTAATCTTCTTTTACGTTTAATCTTCTTACAGTGTAATAAAATGACAAATAACTCGGAATAACCAACTCGCAAGATAATTGTCGTTTTATTACATCGAGTATTAACAATTGTTTGTTACGCGCGTGGTAACGCTCGAGATGTGATCATTTGTGAAAAGACAAATTCGATCAGCGACTTATAAACGTTTAGAGTTCCGACGATACTTTCGAACAAGTCCAACAAACTTCTTCTTTATCTTTATCCTTCTCAAGTTATAAATTAAAAAAATAACACGTGATTCTTATCTAAATAATAACTCGATTTATGTCGATTTACAATACCAAAGATTTTAGGTAGTCATCATGGAACATAGATGCTTCGAATTGCACAAAAGCACGTTTAGCGCTACGAAGCTCACAGAACCATGATCTTTCGGTCCCTTTGTTCTTCCTGGCAGGTCAGCCGCGACCACAATGACTCTTCTGTCTGTGGTCAGACGAAACAGAGGCTCGAACAGCTCATGCGAGGATTTGAATGATGCTCGTAGTACAGTCGCGTTACTCTGAATCGACCTATCGGATCTGATCGTGCTGCACTTCACCGGTGAAAGTTGCACTGTTGCGCGTTGAACAAAGATATACGGGATAAGAATTACTTGGCAGAGAGACCGGTCCGAGGATCCATTCGAGAATTATTGGCTCTGATCTTGCAGAAATTTTGACGATAATTTAGCTTTTACCTTCTTGCTTTACTTTTACTTTTATTCGCCGATGAAAGTATCGAAGAAGGTAAGGATCGATTTACGAGGAGAATTCGAGCTACGATTACGTTGAACGTGTAAAATCAGTTCATCGTTGATTCAGCGATCGGACAGGTTAGACAGGATTTTTTTATTTCATCGTGGATTAGACGTGATGCAGGAGCTTAAAAAGATTACGTGAAATGGGTGGTGAGGGGTAGACCGCCGGTAATTAATTCCATGAGTTAATTGGCGTAGAATGGGAAATCTAGTTAATTTGGAAAGGATAAGAGGCGTAGTTTTAGAAGTAGTTTGAGTCGTGCTTTAATTTATCTCGTCTTTTACTTCTTTTTCCTACAAAATCTGGATTCTATCTAATAAAAACAAGTACGCTTGAATAATTTCTCATCTCCTTCCGTGCAATAATAAATCCGTTTCGCTATGAAAAGACGTTGAATTTTAAAGTTTGGAATTTAGTCGACAACTTTTACTCTGTGGAATTCTCATTTCTATATAATTTAATATATTTAAATAATCGATATTTCTATCCGCAACTTCCCATCATCTTTTTTGTATATTTGAAGTTATTTCTATAGAGCAACTAGAGTATAAATCGAAAAATATTTCGATTAAAACTGAGAGAAATAAATAGAGTTTAAATATAATATAAATAAAACGTTTTATTTCTGTTCTCTGTTCTATAATACAGAATTTAGAAATTACATTTCCTGTACTCCTAGAACAGGTTTTAAAATATTATTTATAAATTAATTATATGAATTATATTTAGACCAGGAACTTTCTCTGTTTTGTACCTGTTACCGTGTATTAATTTCATCTTTAAATCGTCATTTTTTTACATTTATTTATTGGTTAGAAAAATCCTCGGTAGTTTGCAAGTAAATTAACAAACTCGAAATATTAATCATCAACTTCCGTCCATTAGTTCGCTATTCAAAACAACCATTCACCATTCAACATAAATTCTACCACTTCGTCTGCGTATCACAGAAAAGTCTTCCTATTCAAGCCATTCAATCCACCATCAAGGAATTCGATTCGCTCGTAAACCATCTCGACTCTCGAGCAGAATTCTTTCGCTTGGCCTGTTATTTCTGGCGAAACGTAGCTGGGATCCGCCGAGTTGCACAATTTCCTTCTGTTATTCGATCTCGATCGTTGATTCGGTGTCCAGAAATTTCATTCTCCTCTCTGTCGTAAGAATTAACCTTGCCTCCCGTCGCGTTTCTTCTTCTTTCTGATTCTGCTTTTATCATTTACAACTCGTTTATCGCCCCTTTCGATGATACACGACGATGCATCATTTCTCGATCATTTTTACGACAAACCTATTTCTAATATCATCCGTCTTAAATGGTCTACTGTAAGCGATAATTATCTGGTTTTAACAGCAAAATTTTACAATCGTACGACCTGACTTTTTGCAGTGAAGACACTTTACAGTGTAGAACCACGTTATACTGGAAAAGATGTTAAAGATCGACGCTTGGATACAAGCATTGATATTGGCTTGACAACTAAATGATACTATCATTTAATTAAATGATGGTAAATGGTACTAAATGATATCGTAAATACCATCTAATGACAAAATAATCACTTAGTTGCCAACCCAAAAATTTCTTAATTAAATGCTTCTTACCACGTTGCTATCGATCGTTTATTCTGCTACGTATTTATGATACCCATTCGTTGTTTCTGTTCGATATAATTTTATAGCACGTCGAAAAAAATTTCGTTTCAGACAGATTTCTCTATCCAACTATACGTTCGGTGAAATCCGCAATTAGAATCTACTCTGCGCGAACACGTGCTTTCTAATTGAGTCTTCCTCGCAGTTGAAAATTAAGCGCCTCTTTACAATTTAGTGGATTTACATCGTTTCATGCGATTCGTAAATTCAGTTTTCGTCGCTCTTTGTTTCATTTTCTGCAGAATTTTTGATAAAGAGACCAGGAAACGTGAAACACGCTTCACTGTTTTGTCCTACTGTTTTAGACACTCTACGGACATTGATGTATGAAACAAAGACGAATCATACGGAAAGGGTTGATCCGATACAATAAAACTTGGCATGCCGTTGTTAAACGAGCTCGATACAAATTGTATCCTTTCGCGAACGTTTGCAATCTCCGCAGCATTATGCGAAGTGGTGAAAGTTCCGCTGTTGCAGACACCCAAGGTGTAATGGAGTAAGTATAGCGCAGGCTGGGCACGGAAAACTAGCCAGAGGGCGGCTGGTTCAACGTTCAAAGCGGACTCAAAGCAACAATAGCTCGACGTGTTTGCGTTTACCGATCGATGCAATCGAATTCGACCGACCGATGCGGTACGATGGTTTGATCGTTTCGGCTTTTGGCTATCGCCGATACGTTAGCACGAGGATCGACCGAAGCAGTCGAAACGATTTTCTTGCAGCTCTACATAAATTGGGAATAAATTTTCTTTTTATCCTTTTTGTCCGTTCCGATAAAAAGCGGATAACGAGATGCGATATTCGATTGACGAGATCGCGATTATCGGTTTCAGATGGCCAAAAAAATGCAGAAATTTGAAAGAAAGCAAACTTAGTATATTTTGTCATCTCGAAAAACAATTTATCGCTAGCTTCGTCAAACCGTATTACGACAAACTATTTTGAATCGATAACGCATTCAGGATACTGTAGCGTTTCTATTTATCAAACCAGTTAACATTTCAAATTGCCAGATGATTTCAGTACTCAATATTGTGGAACTAATTCCACGTATTTATAACATCACTTCGAAAGATCACTGCAACGCAATGACCTAGCGTACTTCTACCATTTACGAAATTCGACGCAACGATGGCAACATGGATAATCGTAAATATACAGAATATATAAAATATTATCGTCACGCATACGTGAAACTCATATATACATACATACATACAAGCATTCATCAATATCGGTGGTGAATTGCGAAATACGCGAGCATTCTCGATATCGAAAGAGCAAGGGAATCTCTCTCACCGCGAGATGCTTCCCCGGCACGTGACGTAATATTACGTGCCTCACGGTCAAGAGGTGAAAACTGGTCGGACCTGCTAGCGTTGGAGAGATTTTCTCGCTGAAAAACCCACGTATCGTCGAGTTTATAGGCCGTAAGCATCGATCGGTGTTCTTCGTTTTTTCGCTCTTCAGGGTCTGCTTCTTCGTCTGTTCCTTCGAATAGGCGTCCTTGCGGAGTTTCATAGTGTGTGCATAAATGTTTGTAACGCGCACTCTTTCGTATTTGCTCCTCTGTGTGCAACGGAAAGAGAAGAAAAAAGCAGCGAGGCAACGAAGGCGAAAGTTTTACAAAGTACAAAACGCTGACATTGGAAGCAGCGGTTTACAGAGAGTTGCACTCTTGGAATTAGTTTAAGGGGAAATGAAAACTGTTGATTATACGTTTTGCCAGTGCGGGATGTTTCAAATATCTTTCGAGATGTTTTGTTGGAAGAAGCTTTGAAAGCGGCTGTCTCGCAGAATAATAATCGAGGAAAATGCTTTGAAGGATAATTAGAGAGCCCTTTAACGCCAGAATTAATCCACGCGTAATCTGTGTTTAAATACGTTACGCGCAGCAGATCGTGAATAAAGAGATACGATAGATAACGCGCGATTAATCTGGTCTCTAATTTTACAAATATCAAAAAAGTAGGTTTACAGAAAAATAACGTCCGTGGTATCGATCAAAGTACAAGGGAAAGGTAACAGCGCGAGAACTTGTCTTCTCTAAATATCCAAAACACTGGTGATAGTTTTATCAAAACCGTTTCAAAAAGCCAGGCGAACATATATATGCCAGAACCTCTCGACAAAACACACCACGAAACAAGCATCTCCACGAGAAGCGTTAAATCTAAAACACGCGACACCACAGCAAATTGAGCTTTTTCTATGCAAAAAAACAAGTTGCTCGCGTCCTATGTACGTCGAAACAGAGGAAAACAAAAAATCCACCGTATACACGTGTACGTGAACTACGTTAAACTGATATCGCAAGATATATTAAATCGATAAAAATATTAAACAAATAAAGGTATCTATGAACCAATTAAAGTATAGTATTAATTAACAATTACATCGTAGCTTCACAGTGTTCTTTAAAAAGCAGAAGGAAGAAAAACACGTAAACCGTTCAACTTGAAGAGAAACTTGTCTATAGAATGTCGAAGCAAGAGTGTCGATGCGACTCGATTGATTTATCGGTCTTATAGATCTATATCGTGGATGGTCGTGGTCGAGGCCACTAAGGAGTACATAGCGGTTGCTTTCTCGTCGTTGCTTGGTCGAGAGAGGAAAAATAGGGGACGATGTTCTGAAAATACAGGAAATCCGATGTTCTTGCAGTCGTTAAGGTTAATGGGTATCGAAGTAGCATCGGTGGAAAGCTAGAAAGAAAGAGATATATATTGGAGAGAGGGTAGGGTCGCTTGGGTGGTGAAGCATGCCGGTAAAAGAGCGGACAAAGTGGTGGAAAACGGCGATAGTTGTCACGAGCATTGGCCATTCGGGGTTTGGCTTTTGTTATTTTCAAGCGGACGCTGAAATTAATCATTTATTATTGGCTTATAATTCCCGTTTAATTACTGTCCCGTTTCGTCGGCACGAGCAGCATGTGTTGTGTATTATTCGTTTAACATTGATCAAAACATTCGTTTAATTCGCCTCGACGATGTGGATAACAATTAACTTCGCATTAACGGCGTATTATTTGGCGAACGAGTTTGCCGCATCGTGCTGCTCTCTCGTCAGATTTCGCGCCACCATTACCCTGATTAGAATGATTAATGCCCTGCTGAATTTTCCTCCTGTTTAAATCGCACCGTTAAACGCAATCGTAAATTTCCTCGGCTACGATTCCTCGCGCTTTCCGATTCAGATTAAGGAGATAGCTGAATGAAATCGTCAAGCGTAGCTACGTGAATGAGGCTCTGCTATTCGGTGTATGTAAAAGTAATGGCTGTTACATTTGTGTTAGTTAAGATCGCAGTAAGATTTTACAGAGATGGAAGAAATATTGGCCAAGTAATTGGAGTGATTTGAAATTAAATAGCCAGCGGTGAGAAGACGATCACAGGGAATAGATAAATTCAACGAACCAGAAGAAGATAGATGCATCGCGCCCATTATCCGACGATATTTCATTTCGATCGGACACCTGTTTGTTGTTATAGCATTTACACAATATAGAATTAACAGTATTTTAATGTCGTATTTAATTGACGACGGGAAATAACTATGTCATGAGAATTCCTATATACTTCGAACATTTCGTTTATCAAGTGCATCTACGCATCTTTAAATTTCTCATAAAAATCCGCGACCTAAAGATCATCGTTAAGCTTGCGACTGGTAACGCTGCAACGAGATGTTTATGCGACGAAAGATGTTTCGTGGTTTAAGTACGAAAAAACGCTCTCTATTACGACGTTGTTTAACACGGCTATGTCATAAATAATAACGTCATGATCATGTCCTTCCCTATATTCGTAATTAGAGTTCAGAGATACATTGAAAAACTACTTCTTAAGATATAGAGAGGATTTGGAAAAACAAATAGTTTAAGATTTATTTACAAATTATTCAGCTCTGCATGTACTCGATAACCTACTCGCTTGGTTGTTTGTTTTCTTCTGATTCATTCTAATTACTTTTAACAGCCTTTAATATCTTCTAACCGCTTTTAATCGCTTTTGTCTTAATTGAGACCTGGACGTCCTTCAACGCTCATATACACTCTTACACGTACAGTATAAATCTAGTACCATCTATTTAGCACTACTGACGATAAATAGCGATATCGACGTTATATAGACAAAACAGGTAGTAGCTCTGTTTGAAGATTATTATTGTCAAAAAGAATTGGAGAAAATACCAGCCCAGCAACCTTCTTGTACTCGTCACGATTTCCACAATCATTCCATTCGTACAGACATGTATACCTGGTGATTTATTTTTCACTGCCGCAAGCGAAAGACACGAACCTGCCACGAATGCTTTCCTGCCAAGACCGCTAGCAAATCCCAGACGAAGCGCACTTTCCTGCTCTTGTTACTCGTTCTTCCTACTTTCTCTTATTTCGCTTCCGTCTGTATGCAACATTCAGGACATTATCCTTTTAACATTGTAACTTCAGATATTTTGTAATGTCGAACGATACAACACTTGCCAACATATCACCGTTAATATCACCGTAATATCCTAGGGCGACGTCATTCCTAACAACGACGATATTCTTCGTTCAAAAATATTACGCAAACGAAAACGTACGAACGTGCAATAATACTAGGTTGTCCGAAAAGTTTCTTTCGTTTTATGAGGAAATAATAGACGCACAATGTTTTTTGGTTTATATTATTTTGTCGAGTTAAGTACGATCCATTTTGTTCTGTTGAAATAAACATCGCGACATTTCACAGACTTGGTTTCACGTTTGTATAAAGGTGCATTGTAAAACAACATGTTTGCGAAAGGAGGATGCTTTTCGGACAAACCTAATAGAAGAAAATATATCAAAAGTAAGGATCGAGAGATGGTTTGTAAAAAATCCAAAATTGGTAAAATACTGAAATATTTCTATCCGATGTATCTGTGTAGTATTTAGCCTGGAAATAAGCAACTGGTTTGCGACTCGAAGCAAACAACTCGCAGTCCCTTGTTCTTTAGTCGACAGAGTGAGAGCTCCGAGAACAAGAAAGAGATACACGAAAGCGAAAAGCCATAAAGTTTTATAGTCGGACGAACAGTGACATCGTTTGGTAGACGACGAGTAGAATATGTACGATGCTTTCTCGTTTTAATATCAACTATCCTGACGTGATTGTACGCTGCTTGGCCAATCACTTTTTCATTTGCCGTCATCTCCAGCCTCTCGCTCGTTCTCCGTGTTCTTTCTCGCCCGATTCGAGAACAAAGTCAAGCTGAATAGCATGTCTGGCTCGTAATAAGTAATTTATTCGTAATATAATTTTCTCGTAATAAGTAAATTATTTCGATGCAGGGCCGTACTAGCTGTCGATTGTCAAGGATCGTCTTATTTTCCAACGTATCACCAGTTCTCATGATCATACGCTGTAAGACGCGTCGAATTTACGCTAACGTTCCGGGTAACGCGGATTTCTTTGGTACTTTGGCTGCACGTATGAGCACATTTGCAGAGCATCGTATGAAAATTACTCGCGCGTGGAAAACTCAAACGCCTTATTCCCTTTCTCCTTAAGTTTTAACAGCAGAGTGCACTATGATGCATCATAGTGATCCGACCGCGATGAGGCAACTCGCTCGTCAGGCTTGCCAAAGATCCTGAAGTATATCTTTGTGAGAATCAGCTTGAAATTCTCTTTTTATTAGGTTGTCGGAAATGTTTCTTTCGTTTTATAAGGAAATAACAGACGTACAATGTTTTCTGTTTTATATTAGTTTGTCGAATTATGCACGATTATAATAATAGAAATAGAACGAAATGGATCACACCTAATTCAATAAGATAATATAAAACAGAAATTGTTGCTCACCTATTATCACCTTATGAAACGAAAGGAACTTTTTCGACAATCCAATAATTCTCTGACCATTGTCTCGTTAGAATGAAATAATTCGATGTCTATAGGAACTGGATACATCGTAAGAATGAGTTTGTAGGTGAAGATGCGTGCGTTTGGAAATTGAAAGTGATTTCGACGGCGAATAATCGTATGACGCGAGAGTATAATGTTAGTTTTGCACGCACGCTCAACGGAAATGAGAAAAAGAGTGACAATCTGAAAATGAGTGGAAGCCTTGACGTTAGGCACGCGACGTGACTAATTGCCGGTCATTAAGGTATCAAACAAGTATTAATGAGTGGAAGTCACGCAGCTACTAAACGATAGTGTAATTGCTTGTTTGGAGTAGTAGCGTATGGCTGTGTGAGAAGATGATATCAGAAGATAGGTAGCTTGTGTTTTATTACTATTAGAAGTGCCAACATTTTGTTTACCTTCGGATGAAAGAACATGATGAAGAACAACACGATAACGACTTATTTCTTCGAACAACTTTCTCGAGAATACCAAGATGAAACGTCTATTTTTTTTCTTTTTTTTTTTTTGCAGAAAACGCGAAGAAGAAACACTGTTATATCACGCAACTAGCAAACTATAGTGTAACGATCGTTATATCAAATGATTAGCAATTTGTTAATCTCCATTGACTAATATCCATCTGATAAGTTTCTCTAGTATCCTGTATCGTATACGCTCATTGAAAAATCGAGATTTACGTAAAATTCTCTCTCTGATGTTATTCCTTGTGATTATAAATGCTTAAGTCATTCCTGTTTTGCTAATGCATTAAAACGTTATTAATATGGCAGTATAGGCATATATGTATAAATCAAAAATACTTTTACCATTTTCTCTTTCGAATTCAAAATTTTGATTTAAACGTAGAATATAAAATTTAGGAAACTGCGGAATATTTTATTAATTTTTAATTACTTACACCGAGTGCCATAAGAATCGCAGATCGTCGATCAAGTGACGTTTATGAAGACGAAAAGAAAATGACTCTGTATATTTACGAATAGTTTACAGCTAATTTCAGCTTAATAAATGAAAGAAATAACTTTAAATTCTTGATTTTAGCTCAGGTACATTTCAAAAGTAAGTAAATCACGTTGCAAAAGCTTTGCATATTCTTTTACTTGGAAATTGGTACATCTGTTTACATAAACATGAAACTCATAAAATTTATACCCACGCACATCCTAAAAGGGAAGTCTCGAAAGCAAGTCGCTTTCAGAGTATCACAATGAAGATCCCCCCTTGCTTCTTCGTGTCTCCTTTTTTATCGTATCAATAAAATTAAAACGTGGCTACATGGAAACGAGATTTTTACTTCACCACGAAGTACCGTAAATTAATTTCTTAATTCTAGTTTCACCGAGTATTTTTAATATTTTACGCTTTACCTTTATACACATTATGCTCACAAATGTGTACATACCAATGAAACAATTTCGAAAATGTACGTAGAAATTGCCGGATAGATATTCAATATATTTTCAATACTCTCAATGTTGTACCAAATGCTTATTTAACGCTTGTACGAAATAATAAAGTTTTAAATTTACATGTATAACACACACAGTATATCCATAAAAATTTTCTGCTCTAACTGACTTGAGTCTAACTTTGTGAATATAATCGTTTATATATTTCCAATACATCGTAGCATTATCAAATATTTTCCACGCTTTTCTTTTCACCCGATCGGTCGCTAACAGATTCGAGGTGTGACTGGTCGCGTAACGAAGGGTTTGACGAATAAAAGATTCGCGGAGGATGATTAAGACGTAATTAATAGTCGACAGAGGAATGATATTGAAGAGGATCGTATCTAGCCAGCGGGTCTTCCTGCCGCGATGATTATTAGGTTATCACGGAGAAAATCACGAATGCCGCTACTTGCATCTCGTTACGAGAACTTAAGCGCTTCGATATGGACGGTAATGAACGGCATTGTTTGCCGGCCGATGCCTCGCCGTACGTTTTCATCTCTTCTCTTCCACGGATACGCCGTTAATTATTAAGCGCGTACTCCATCGTCGTTCATTATGCGCCCTACGATCCTTAATATCGCCCTACACCGTCCGATTTATCGACGACCCTCGTCAATAAAAATCCCTATGGTCTTTGACTCGCGTTCCTCCTTCGATCAGAGTGGCACGAGCAGCGCGCCGTTGAATCGACTGAGGCAGTGAAAACATCAGAAAATACTATATACACAAAGGGAAATGACGTTTATTTCATACGAAGATTATAAACGTGGAAGAAATCGAGTAGTTCGTGAATGATAAAAGAGATTTTTTTTCTAAATACAAAGTATAATACGTTTGATTTGTATTAAGAAGTTTGATCGATGTTCTCGTGGTAAGTCAATTACGGATATTCATGCATTTGTGTTAATTGTGAATATACACGATGCAGCGTAAATGCAAAAATACGTGAAATATTAAAAATAAAATATACGTTAATACACTTAATAACAGATAAGACATACGTTCGGTTTATTCGTTTGTTGGAGATTAACTGGAAAGTAGAAGTTGCTGCTTGATTTATCTCGATAGATAGAACATAACACGCTTAAAAAAAAATTCCAAAATTCAGACGACGAGATCGTTAAGTAAACCGACCACTTTTTACCGCCTCGAAGAAGGAAAATCGCTTTGACAAATTTTTACATAGAATTTAGCTTCCGCGACGTCTTTCGCAAAAATGGCAATAACGTTAGAAAATTGAAGATCGAACTGTAGGAAACTTAATTATTTTGGTCGATTCGTCGCTCGTTAAGCGTCGACAAAAAGAACACGAAATAATTAGAGCAGAATTTACTCGCGTACAATTACAACGATAATTTTCAAATGATATGGGTCGAAACGCTGTCCCGTACTATTTGCGAATAGTCGAGGCTAACGTTGAACCAGCTCGACGCGAATGCGTGGAATTATTTAACGAAATAGCTCGATGCTCGCGCGATCCTCGCAATAATGATGCCTACAGTCGCAAAGTGACTCGACGGAATGAGATTGCAGGCAAGGTGCCTGTCACGTTTAGGATGCAACGCGCATAATCGCTAGACCAAGTATTATACATATGTACATGCACGTATACATCGATCCGCTGCCATCACCAACGAGTCACAATTGGGTAAACGAAAGTCTAATTAAATTCGAATGATTTCGTTGTGAAACGAGGAAGTTTGGTTGACAAAACCCGGTCACCGTACGTTTCCTAGAGACACACACAAATGTACGTGACTTTGCTTATCATCGACGTCGTTGTTCGCTGAGAAAATATCAAAACTGCGAATTACATTTTCAGGGATACTGTCGTATAGCGGCTCGTTACGAAATCATCACGCTTATACGAGTATTCTATGAATCATGTGCATTCTATAAAACATATTGAAATTTCCTCGGCATTTTAATAACTCGCGAGACTCGATTGGTATAATTGTATCGATAAAGTATCAGACAAATCCGATGCGATAACGCGTTATTTAATCACGTTGAATTATTCAAAGTTTTTAAATTTCCATGTCTATAAAGGTTTAGCGTTTCGAAACTGTGTGCTGAAAATTTTGTTCGATTAAACATTGAGAGTTTGGAATTTTTCCTGTGAAATGTTTCAGAGATATCTGAAAATAGGATACGCGGAATAAGTTACCGCGTTAACCGGTTCCTGAAATGAATCAAGTACATATTTTTGTGTTTTCCATTGGTATAGAAGAGTAGCGTGAAATTGCATTGATATACGAGGTTTCTGGTTCGAAAAATGAGCGAATTGTAAAAAATGGTTATTTTATGATAATAACTTTCTTTCTTCTACCAGGGACGTTGATTAAAAAACATGAACATATTTCTCTCTTCTTTTCGACGAATTTGCATATTTGGTTCTGCTCAACTCTATAACCTCTAACAAAGAAGTTGAAGGGGGGAAAAAGGTAAAATAAAAAAGGTATTACATATTTAAAGCATGAATGTACAAAACTAGAGGTAGTAAAGATTATAAAATCGTTATTTATATATATTTTTGTTACTACATGGATTAATGCAAGTGAGAAGATTGTCTTAATTCTTGCTAAATGATTCAGTCAAACTTTGTACGTGTTTAGGCTTTGAAATAGAAAGTGAGCACAGTGCTGAATAATATACTACTTTGGAAAGTAGTTGCTAAAGCATACTCAGTAATTCATAATAGAACGATGATTAACTGCCTAAAAGTATATTTAACGCCAATTTTCTCTCAATTTTTTATATATCTTCGGCTTCTATTTTATTATGTCATAGTAATGCTTTCTACTTATAAGGACATATCGTGTAAAAGAAAGTGGGACAAAGGTCGCATTTGGGCTCAACTTTCGCTCAAAATTTCTTTCCCCTATACATATACACGTACATATCTCGTATACGATACAGCAATCCAGGTATACACGGATCCTTTTCTGATAATTTTCAAGATAATATCGTTTCCTCTTTATCCGTGGTCCACGCAGCGATTACGTACCTGTGTCGCTATTAACAATTTAAGAGATAAAAGAACGGTCATGCCAGAAGGACGTTGTATAGCGCGAACAGTATCTTTCAGAAATCGTAAAATAAGACGATAGCCTTGCGCGAACAATCTTTCCGAAAGAATAATACATTGTCATAGTTATGTAACTTTTCTACAGTCATTAAAATCCAGAAGCATTCACATCAAATTCCAACGAAAAGAATATAAAGTCTACGAATCATTTTAAAAATATCTGTATCTGTTGAAGCTGGACAACGTTGAGATAACCTTGAGCAACAACGATCCAACAAAAACACGCATTTCACTTTACAGCGATCAACGTGTACGATCGAACGATCCTCGGCAAATTAGCCGTAAACAAAGAAACGAGATTAAGAGACGGTGTAACAAAGTTTGGCTCGGTTAATTATTCATACGTAAAGAAGCATCGTTGTATTAAAAGGAATAAATGGCTGGCAGGAGGGAAAAGGGAATCGCCACGATGAATATCCATGACGACCTCTTCCTGCCCGGACAGACAAATGCCGGAAAGAGCTTTAAAACCCGCCGAGACAAGGATACATCGCGGACAAAGTATGCAAATGCGGCCCATAAAAGCGTGCACGTTAGAGATACAAACGGCAGAAGATGAGTAATCGACATGGTTCTCTGCTACGAACGTAGAAATACACGGTGTGTATCGTTGCTGGTAAACAGAGACTTGCGCGCTAGCAGCAACGTTCCTCCTCGATCCGCTCGAGATATGCAAAGGTGGATAAACAGAGAACTTGGGCTTTCATCTTCTCGACCCGTGTTTTCAAATCGTCCGGTAAATACCCGCAACAGAAGAGAGAACTGTCACCGAACGAGATAAGTTCGATCCTACCGTGTACATACAGCGTATACTACGTACGTAGCTGTGTATGTTTGAGCACCGCTTGTTCGCATAATACGCGTTTAATCGCCGAATAACGACGTTATGTAGAGAAGACGCATCACCATATTGAGAGATGGGTACTTTGTGAACCATTTTTGAAGCTCGAAGTCGGATAGTGAAGAATCGGCAGAGTCGTTAAACCGTATAATTACCGAAGTTTCAAAAGTTTGTAAACTTTAAAGTAGATTTTCCATAGCTGGTCATAGGCTTTCAAATAATACACCTGGTAATTAATCGCGCTTGTTGCGATCTTGTTTTCATGAATTGCAACGATTTGCGATGTAGTTGGTAATTTAGAAATTATTGTCGAGATATACTGTAAGGAGTAAGAGGAAAAAAACTCACAACATATTATTAAACATATTATTACGAAGTTTGTGTAACAAGTGAAAATAGCGCAGTACTTAAATATGGAGAAAGATGTTGTTTACAAAGTAGGAAACGTCGTCTGGCAGACAGAAACTAACCATTTTAAATACACGCGTTTTCCTTGCGCCAGAAATTGAGGAATTCGTTGAAAAATTTCATAAAGAGGCGGGCGCTCGTATAAAGACGGTGGAAAAATTTCTGGTAAAGGTGGATTTACGAGCAAACCTTTTCACAGGTAAAACCCTCTCTTTAATCCGAATAAAAAGTTGTTTCTTGTCGATCCTTCGTCTACTTTCTAACTATCCTTTTGAATACCGCCAGCGACTTTAAAATATAATGGTCCTGAAATTTATGTTTCCTACCTGTACGAAAGGAATTAACTAACTACAATTAAGAAGGTCTCTCTTCGAGTCGTATAAATCTAAGTTTTCCTTTTTAAATAGGCCAGTTACGATCGTGTAGTGCGACTCTCGAGTTGCACGAGTTACGTTTATCTTAAAAACGCGCAAGTATCTCGAGAATGATAATCCTCGCGCTGTTTCCCAACAGCATAAAGGATTGTTAAAGAAGATATAAAAAGTAAGTATTCTGTTACCTACACGAAGATAAAAGCAACGTTTCCTCCGAAGACAGTGTGCCAAATTTTCTCCACACCTCGTTCCAAGCCTAAAATCTAACAATTAGATCGCTTCTAAAAACTTTTAATAATCTGAGTATTGGTAGATTCAGTCCGGATCCAGGCGTTTTTAACAGCGATAACAGTGACGATAAAATTATAACAGGTAAGTTGGCATGGCAATTAAAGTCCTTAAAGGGGTTCTGAAGTGCGTCGTCGGAAAGTTTCAATAGGAACCAACGACGGAGGAAGCCAGATGGCCGGGGTCGAGCTAGCGGAACACAGTCGCTTTCGTCCCCTTAGCTTCGTTGCAGAGAATTATACCGGGATCGTACGAAATTCAAAGAGGGCGAGAGACTGAAACGATGGGTGGAGCAGGGCATAAATGAAAGCTGGCCACGAACGATTACGAGACACGAGGGACGGAAGAGCGTGACCAGTTCGGACAAATTGCCTTTCGATTTATGGCGACAGCAGCTAGAACTCTCTGTACGTTACTGCCGATGCCGATGGTTGTGTGGTGGTGGCGCGATTTGTTAGCTGGCCATGCACTGGCCAATGCCTCGGTGAAAATACTAGGACAGACAGAAAAAGCGAGACGCGAGATTACGTCGTTACCGTTGCGGAATATCGTTCCACTGATATCGATTTAATGCGCGACATTATCCTCCCCGGAATAAGAAACGAGAGGTCGCGATGCGATTCACCCGGTTCGGCGAACCTCTGACTAATTGCTGATTTATCGTGAATTTCCGTGGAAGATGACGGCGGTACCTTTTTCCTTGGCGTTAGAATATCGTTTGCCAGTACGGATCTGCGAGACTTTAAAGCTTTTGAAAATACGACCCTAAGCGAGTTTCCTTCGTAACATTTGACCTTTCGAACTTTACAAAATGAAAGTCCCTTCCGTTTATAAAGTTAATCTTCCTCGTGGCAAAGAATTTTGAAGCGAGCTTCTCGTAGGTCCGATCCTCCGAATAAAAAATCGCGGGCTGAAAAAATGAGGGGACGCGTTATTATCGAATTTTCTCCGAGAGTAGCAAAGAAACGAACTTGGCGTAAGGCGAGTCCAATTAGTATCGCGGCGACTAATTAGGTGTATAACACGGTTCGACGAACACGTGCTTCTCCCTATCGGCTATTTCCACGATCCCTTCTTTTTTCTCGGCGCATCATTACCAGCGTTGATTAATT
The DNA here is from genome assembly GCF_024516045.1 of Bombus affinis. Taxonomy (NCBI): domain Eukaryota; kingdom Metazoa; phylum Arthropoda; class Insecta; order Hymenoptera; family Apidae; genus Bombus; species Bombus affinis. The sequence continues at coordinate 16,188,991 of NC_066347.1, forward strand.
AAAAGTAGCAGAGAAACGGGAACGCTTTATTGTTCCTCAAAATCCTTCCGCGTAACTGTGTCACACGGTACGTTACGAAATGTGCTTCGATAGTTTGCTTCTCATACGCGCACGTTGTTTCTCGGTTCTTTGATTCGCCTTAAGATTCGCTGTTATTTATACCGTCTCTTTGCAACAGGCAAAGAATATGGAAGTAAGTGATACGTTTCTCGTCTATTCGACGTTAATATCTGTGTAATGAAATTAAACTACCGACAGAGAATAAAGTTGATCGGATTAGCTCCTAAGAAACTTATCTATAATTACCGTAAAAACATCGATATTTACGCTGAAACAATAAGAATATCCTGCGCGTCAAAAGCATCCAAAGGAGGGTGAAAATTATCAGATACCTATAGGGTGGGATTAAACAGGGCAAAGGCTCGTGGAAGCCTCCACTATCGATTCTTAATAGCCGTTGATAACAAGCGGCCCGGCGTCGGCCGTAGCCGGCAGCCGGAGGAATTCTAATGAATTTCATTAGCGACAATGACGATTAAAGTGATAACGTGCTCGTCTTGCGTCGTCGTCGTCGTTTCGTCGACGTCGCACTCGACGTCCACGTTATAGCCGTGAATCAGTGCGCACGTCTATCAAGAAATCGATTCTGCTCGGTCGGCTACGAGCACTTTAGAACCGTTCCTTGTGGGAGGAACTTAAAGCCACCCTTATCCGCAACTTAACTCGTTCGTCGTAAACGTCTTTGCTCGAGAATTCGAGTAGCCAGCCCCGCTCTTTTTAGCCTCCCTTCTCCTCTCTTCTCTGTCTGCTTTCAAAGAGTAGTTCGTCTTTTAAATGAAACGCATCCGGAATGAAACGCTCCGTTCAGTTTCCTCGGTGATCAAACACGGCTACCCTTAATGGATTTTTTTCTGGAAGATGCATTGCTGGATAGATTATTTTTCACCGGCGAATTTGTTAAGGTTAAAGGAAAGTAATTACTTTTTATCCTTTTGAAAGAATGTATATATATACACGTATATGGAATTTAGACGTTTAGATCGACGAGACGAAGAGATCGCGAGATACTACGTGGCAATTTGTAGTTCTGTGACAATTTAAAAGTTACTTAATTAAAGATCACGTAGGTACACGAGGTAGAGATGATTCAGGATCGTGAAAAATTGTGCCTTTCTCTTAAGAGTATCGTCTCTTTATGTTTTTCAGACCGAACTAAGTTATCACTTTGTTCTTTGCCACAATTTGAAAAGTAGTCAATTTCTATAGCGAGAGAGACAAAGGCGCGCATACTATTTTATGGAAACTATCGGTCGACTAGCTTGTACCGCTATAATTCTCGAGATTGTATCGCTATATAGATCCGTGAACACGTTCAGTCTACCTGACATTTTAATAGGAACTGTAGCATTCAACGTGTCCGAAAAGCACTGATTTCTAGGGACGTTAAACGTTCGACAGGCGATTCGCGTAAATTCGGCGCAACTTTTAATGAAGTTAGGGATAGTTGGCCGGCAGCTTCCGCGCGACGGAGTACAGCTTTCTGTATAGTTACGAAGTGGTATTACTCTGCTGTCAGCGGTCTGTGCTTTCACCGGGTACTGGGTGGATAACGCGGCATTTCGAGACATCAACGACTCGAGAGGATCTGTTCGCATTCGAAGTTTTTTTTTTATCGAGCAGCTTGACTTTGAAAGCCGCTGAAATGGCTCGAGGCAGAAACTTAGGAGCCGCATATTTTTCCCTCTATTGTCTGCTGGCTACAATGAGGGAAAAGTTTGGAAACTGCCGGTTATAATAGTCGAACGAGAATTTTAGTTACCTATGTACGTATGTATATGATATATATGTGTGTATGTATACATTATTTCTTGATATATTTCAGCTTTCTATATACCTAGTTTAATATATTTAGCATTGTACCAACTTTATCTTAAATATAAGAACTGACCTATCGATATAACAAATATTTTTACATTTTCGCGAAGATTTTCCATCGGCTGGAACGTTTCGTTTATGTTCAAATATTTTGCCATTGCCTTCAGGATGCTTTGCAACTCTTTTAAATATTTGATCTCGCGGTGCCATGATCCTGTGATTCTGCTTCGGTCTTTTGTTTTTGTCTGGCTTATTAGAAAAATCTCTGCGAAGTAGCCCGTGTATGTATAAACGGTGCTCGAGGCTCTTTGGACGATAGCTTTCTTAAAAAGCACTCAATGTTTGGAAGCATAAAGAAAAGTACGTTCCAATCTTTCTACCATCACGCCCATGTTAAAACAAGGGAACACTTCGGCTCCATGTATTTCATGGAAAAGTTATAAACATTCGGAGGCATAAAATTAAAATTTCCAGGAATATCCGCAACGATATTCCTCCGTCTAAGTTAAAAAGTTTGCGAGTAAGACAATACAGCGACGTTTATAATCGCGTTGGTGTTATAATACGTGAACGTTGGAGTAGAATTTTCCGTGCAGGGTCAGACAGTCAGACGGTTGTGTATTGTTGGCGAAATTTCTGATAAAATCTCATCGCGTTATTAACATCAGAATCTATTCGTGTCGTTGGCGATTCGAGTGGTTTAAGAGCCTATCGCATCGACGACTTTGACTATCGACACCTAAGGTGGGTTCTCTTGTGTCAAACGAGGTGTAAGCGTCGAGGGTGTTCGCACGAATTATCGAGCAAGCTGCGGTCCAGACTCTCCAGGAATTGATTTTCCACCTCTTCCACCTTCCCTGCCTATGCTTTGGAGCTTGTTCTTGCTCGTGTCTGGACGATAGGCGTTGATTTTTGAGGCCCTTCTTTCTCAGATTCTCTAACTAACTAACAACGTGTTGGTATTTCTTGTAGCAAGATTTAAGGATTATAATAATAAAAATCCTGAATTGATATAAAATGGCAAAATGTAAAATACGCTTAATATTCAAATGGAAATAAATAATAATTGTACAAACGATTCTAAACGAAAGAATCTCTATAGATGTAATTATATACTAACGTGTGTATTAATTCTGTCAGAATCGAATTTCTGCTTAGTTTATAAGGAAAATATTTATTTTTTGTTGATTATCAATGGTAGAAACAGATCTTTTTGGATGGTTTTATAAGGAAGACGTAACGCGCTGGAATCGGAACTAATTTTACTCGAAATAAATTGTAGCAAAATTAACTTCCATTCTAGTCACCTTTACAGGTAATCCCACGTTATACGAAACACCCTGTATACTTTTAATCACATAATCGAGAAAGTATTGACAATGTTATACGCACGTTTATATTATCGTCTACGTTAGCGCAGATAAATACATTTATCGATTATTTAATTACTGAAGTATTAAATCACGCAACATTGGCCGTGAAATAAATTAATGAACATATGAATTTCCATTTGAAATATACATGGTGGGTCATGTGAATTGTCATAAATCTATATAAATCTGCGTTGAAATGTTTCCTTCGGTTCCCATGATACAAAAAGTAATTCATATATACGCGTGCACAATTTATATGGTATAAAATAAATAGGTCGCGACGAATAAAATTATTTGTTCCAATTTCACCCAGTTTTGTTCGTAGCGCATCCCTTAAACAAAAAAATGGGGTCGGGAAACTGTGTTGAAAATTTTACGGTCGCAAAGGGAACGTTGTGGTAGGTAAATATTTTTACATAGGTTAAGCTTCTAGTTTCCAAGGTCGAAGCTAGCCGAGTCTAAAAATATTCCAAATATTCCCCATCGCGCAACTTATCCTCGATATGTTAAGAGAAGTTTCATTAAATATGAGAGACAGTGAGAGAGAGAGGGAAAGAGAGAGAGAGAGTAATTAATCGTTGATTATTAAAACGCAAATCTTTCCCAAGATTATAAAACTAATAATTTATTAGAGTTTAACGTCACCCTTTATCTCGCTTTTATCATTTTTAAATTTATAAAGAACGAAAGAACGTCCGGTCCTCGGTATGTTAAGAGAATTTTTATTAGCTGCGAGAGAGCTCACTAAACCCTGGCATAAATCCTCCTCGTAATTAGTCGTCGATTGCCGTTCGTCGAGTAGCGAACCATCATCCCGGGGCCACGAACCAAACGTTCGAATCAGAGCAGTTCGCACGTACGAGCGATCGGCAAACGAGCCGATTGTTCGCCATCGAGCCAGATTCCACACGATGGTAGCAATAGCGCGGAGGTAGTAGGACAATATCCATCCACGAGCCGGTCGAAAAGGTTCCCGAATGGCGATCTATCGGCAGATCGAAGAGCGAGTAGGTGGACTTGTGCCAATCGCGGATGTCGCAATTCCGGCTGGCCGGCACCGACACGCTGGAATTCCGCTCGAGGAATCACGCGAGAATTCTGTCACGTGGGAATTCGAACGCTTTTTTTCCAGCGTGCCTCCTCCATTATGAATTTCAAGCTTTTCCTAGAGAATTCAGGGAATGCGTGGCACGTACCGATCCTTCGACTTCTTCCCCTCGATTTGGATCGCTCGTCGAACGTTGTAATGCAAAGTCCCTCGGATAACGAATTTTCTTTTCCTTTTCTCTCCTTTCGCGAGTACAGTGTCCAATAATATAAATAGACAGATCGATCTTTGTTAATTCCAATGTTTGATTCGCAGCAATCGTTTATCTATCGATTCTTCTTTCTTTAATTCGCGATCTTAACGACCAATTAGATGCTTCGTTGCTCTAATTTACCTAATTATTCGTTCTGTTCCTCTAACTCTGATTCCTCGTCCAACCGCAAACGTTCCACTACGTTCTTCCTTTAGTACGTCAGCTTTCCTTATAAAATATATAAAAACATCAGAAAATATACGTTTCTTTCGCCTACGATCTAAAAAGTCGCACGGAATGGGAAAGTTAAACAATCGGTGGCATTGAGGGAAGAAAAGAAGGCTTCACGCTCATTCCTCTTCCAATGTCGTCGCTTATAACGTCCTAGTTCCTCGCTTTTCGGGCCGATGACCTTCTTCGTAATTATCTCTACCCTAACTCGTGCCAGTTATCTGACCACGAGACCACGACTAGGATAACACTTTGATCTCGACTTAACAATTTTCTAACTTACTTTATATCTTTCGTCGACTATTCCAGCAAAATCGTGTATTACACTTTCTGTTTTTTTTTCTCCTCTTTTTTTAAGTTCTTCTGATTCTATTTTATTTTAGCCTCTTTGATTAAATAGTTTCGATCATTGTTCTTTGGTATTCTTTGGTCTGGTTGGTGATCGTTAGTTGGATAACGCGGCTGAAAGAAACGATGGTAGGATTCGTTAGGGGATTACGATTGTTTTCCAGAGCAATGTGGATTTGTAGCGATAGGAACAGGAGGGATGATGAACAGAGGAAATGATGTTCGAGTTGAAAATCGTAGGGTTTTAGCGGTTTGAAAGAACGAAGAAGCGTGTTTGATATCTTTGAAGCTTTTGTAAGAAGGATCTTGTAGGAAATAATGGAACAGGTTTCTATGTTATATGTCTTCCTTCTATCTGTTCATAGGGTGCTTTGATGTTTCCAGAATTATCTGTCAATGTCTATCATGAATTCGATAAGATAGTAATAGCAATGCGATAGTAATTGCAATTCTTATTCTTGTACTCGCAATTACGTTATATAGACGATTGGATGATCATTGTCATCGGCTGAATGAAACTAATCATACGATGTGTTTTGTACGAAGCAAATTTCTTTAATACGTCCCTTCGGTATTTTCGATGTTACGATGAAACTATAAATATTGAAGTATGAAAATTTTAAAGATTTATATAAAGTACATATGAAAAGGCAAAAATACGTATGCCAAATATCCGGTGTACTGCATTCGTTGTATAATATTTATAAGATGAAACAAATCTTTATTTACTTCCATTTCTTCCATTACGTTCATTTCTGTGTTCGTAAAAATTTCATATTCATAAATTTATCTATAAATATTTTTGTTATATTATATGCATGTACTCCTACAAACAATGATGTACGTGTATGTACATATATACATATTCGTTTACGACGACGCTATTTCTTTTTCAGAAAAAATCGGATACATTTTTCTTTCTCGTAATTGAAAACGTGAAGATACAAAACTTGAAAAATATAACGTTTGTATGAATGATGTATGATCTTGAAGTATCAAACATGTTAATAAAATACAGTAAAATAAAACAGGTTTATTCAAATTATCGATTAAGCGATTCTCACCTCGTTCTGATACGATATTCGACATTTAATAATAAAATGTCGCAACAATCCATTCTTGAAGTTTCAAGTATTATTTAATATATTTTTCGAATTTTATTTATATTTCATTTTGCTAACAATTTCAAATCGCTTTGAAATCTACGAATTATGTCCCAATGTATGATATTACTAAGTGTGTGATTATCACAAGCTATGCAAATTATCTGTAAGTCATCTTTACTTATTTTTATAAAAATAGCATTTGCACATACACGCGCGCATTTTGTAACATGTTTTATTGAGTTGGCAACTAAGCGATTGCGGATTTTGTCAATACCACCCAATGACAAAATCCGCAATCGCTTAGTTGCCATATTAACACGTTCTATTTCTCAATATCATCGGAAAATTAGTTTAAGCAGTGACTTGGTGCATCCATTGCTATAGACTGTGCGAATATATTCGATTTCGTAATCAGCTTGCAGGACGAAGTATATCTTCTTCTAAAAGGTTAATGAGCGAAATGTTTAACGTAGTTTAAAGGTGCGCAGCATCGAACTTGACGAAAGTTCAGGATTCTTTCCGACTATTCCAGTTCTCCAACTCTTCTCGTAAACTTGGATCATCTCGAGAATGAACAGCTCGGAACTAGTCGATATTCGTCTAGCGTTGCATATATATCGAGTTATCATTGGGATTAGGGGCGTTTAACGAGTCTTCATTTGGATTAGCCATTGTTGTTATACAATGTAGATGATAGTTAATGGTACAAATATGATTATTACAGAATTTGACAATTAACCGTGGCGGTTAGATACTCGAGATGCTAATGACAATAATCTTAGGTTCAATAACCAATACACAGTCAACGGGATAGCAGATACGCTTTATTCCAAAGTCTAAGTCGAACTGCCTTACTTGTCCACGGTCCAAGTGGAACTCACCAATGTACTTTTCTCTGCACCCCTCGGGTCAACTATATTTTTGAAGAAAAGCTATACAACTACTCCACACCTCTGTTTGTACAGCTATAATAAATAATATAATATAATATAATAAAAAGTCTAGACTAAAGTATTGGGATTTCCCCAAAAATTCGAAAAGAAAGGCCCCGATGTTCTTTCATCTCCGACATATATATATGTTTACCTATCTAAATAATATACTCTCTGTCACGTTGAAAAACAGGGTTGAATCGATGTGGATCGAACAACGATGACACGCGACTTTTTCGAGAGATGCAAATTATTAACTGAATGTAAAATTCTATCGTTTTTATACGATATCGTAGAAATATACCAAGTATTTTTAATGCTTTCATTTACTTCCGTCTACTGTGTACTGTGCGTGTCTTCTCGCATACAGACAGAAACTACCGACAGAAATCGTAAGAATGAAAACGAGGCCAACCTTTTATCTCTATACTTTGTATTACGTCTCGTATGAACTTAGGTTTTGGAACTTTTGTTTGCTATCCTGTGCCACACGTAGAGCGTATAAAATTGACACTTACGCTTCCGTTAAATACATATACAGGAACTGTGCAAATATGTACGGCACCTTATAATCTCATCCAGAGCTGTGCACACAGAATCGACAAAGAAACTTCTAAGCTCGTTGCGAAACGAATAGCCGGCATTTCTAGTCGCGTAAACGGTTCCTCTGGTTACGCTGCTGAAGGATACCGTTCATTTTTCCGGCGTCGGTCGCGCGAGTGTTTTGCATTTTTCCAGCGGATGGGGACGCGGACTAGGCGAGCGGTAGGAAATAAACGCGGAATAGGTGGCTCGCAAAGTGCTCGGGGATCCGTGAGAAATATTCAGAAGCGGCGGCAAATCGATTTCGAGAAATATACACAAATCTATTCCTGGGCCCGGGAACGACGTCTCGGCTGCACGACGAGGAATTGCCTCGAGCTTGGGAAACGATAAACCGGAGGAAGAAAGAGGAAACGGAAAGGGCGGTGGGAGAACGAAAAACCAGGGGAGAGAGACGGATGAGAAACGACGTTCTTTAGCTGGCGAAAGATCGATCGCAACCTCGATAAGTTTCTGCTAGCTGGAAATCAAATTTTCAAGGAAGTTCGCGCGCGTTCGACTTTAGCGCCGTCTGCGTCGAAATCGGCAGATCGATTCCAGTTTCGAATCTCGTGCTTGAAAAGTAAAAGCGCGTGAAATGAAAAGAGAAAAGCACGGGATCGATCAGACTCGTCGGGATCTGCGTGCTATGTTTCGGGATCGAATGGATTTCGTATTATGACGAATCGCGAGAATTACGTCGGATGCGACTGCGACGGCACGCGGAAGCGAACGATGGCGGATAAAAAGTTTCGCGGAGGTTGAATATCGAGCTTGAATGTTGAAGATGATATTCCAAGGAAAAATGAGGTTTTGCGGTAATAAGATAGAACTGGCTGACGAAAAGATTAGGATTTAGGATAAGATAGGGTTACACGAGTCGGTTAAGTTTCGAAATTTCAAAACTCAAGTTGGAAGTTTGCGTATTATTCCGATCCGTTCCGTTCTAGATCTTGCGACATAAATCACAAAGAATATGATGCGCAACGCTCGATGGCTGTATCGTAAAAAGTCTAATTTATCACGAGACGACCGGATAAAATAGTAGCTTCGAACGTTTGTATCTCGTTATTCGGAAGTTTATTATTTCCAACCAGAAGGATCGTAATATCGATAACAAACATAATTAAGGACAATGATCGTTTAAGTAAATGACAGTGCTGACGAATTCTGTCTCTATAATAGAATTAAGGTACTTTAGTTATTCAATGATGGAGCTCTCAATGCCTCCATTAGCTGACGTCTTAATCTCAATTAAGCTACATTCCCATTAATCGACATAATCCGACATAGTTCAGAAACAGTCCCAGCAAGTCTTGGTAAAGCCATGTACGCCCTAAATCCATTCTCGATAACGTTCGATTGCGCGATTTCCCTGTCCAACATTGTCCTCGAAGCAACTCGGAAACAGCTTCGCTAAGCCACAGTACCTTTGAGCAGATCCAACGAAATCCCGACCGTTGCGTTCACTGGACTCGTAACGAAACACCAAAAGATTACACGGTAGAAATGTTACACGACATAGTTTGAAATGAATAGCTTCGTCGAACATACGACGAGATACGACGAAAATATCGAGGTATTTCGTTCTATTAATTCTATTGTTAATTAATTTTCTTAATCCTTCTTTAATTTTTTTTTTAAACTATTCCTTTACGAGTTCATCGGAGATTACAAAAGGAAAAAGACAGAAATTAATTTGATCCAATTAATATACTTCTGATCGCTGATACTAAAATTACGTCCTCTTTGAAAAGGAAGACAAGACACGAATTTAAAAATCCTATTCAAGTATGTCTACGTTGACAGATAATTTCCATTTTTCGTGCCAAGTACCAACGATACAATTGTAGGTGTAACACTTCAAACAATTTTTGAAATTTATATCTTTCTAATTAGAAATCCGAGATAATTACAGCCGTAGCGAAGTGAAATAATCACCGGTTGCGAAAATGTCGACAGATTTACGAGTATCATCTTTTTCAAGGACGTCTTCTATATAAAGATATCTTTCACGGTACCGCGAAAAACCCCCCTAATCTCTGTTGTATTAAAAAAAAAAAAAAAAAAAAAAAAAAAAAAAGGAACAAAGGACAACGAAAAAACCTGCCGCAATTTGTTCGGACTTTTTCTTCTTCTCCTTCGTCATTCACATCTCGAGTGATCGCTCGTGATTCATGACGTATTTTACGAGAACAACGAGAGACCCGAAATTGCCTGGACGCTCAGGTTTGTGAATAGAAACCAAGGTTATACCACCTCGTTGTGTCCATGAAAATTAGCATAAAATAGCAAACAGCGGATCGTTACTCCGCCGACCGATGCTCTCCGCGATAGTATCCTCCTTTTTCTTTTCTCTGCGAGTGCCGAAACTATTTGAAAGGATCTCGGCCTTGACACCATGCTTAGTCATCGTACACGAGTACAACTTCCGCGAGATTTTGCAATTTCCTCCGTTTGGCACCGTGACGTATCTTCGACCATTATATAAGGTGCTTTTATTTTATATATAGACTGTGAAAAATTAATATCACGAACGTTCGTGAAACGTCGATCGCGTATACTCGTCCTCGACAAATTTGTTTTCAATTTTGGCGAAGAATATTTAAGTAGTCAGTAGGTTGCGCGGTGTGTAACTTCAAACGTTGTAATCTCGGACGTTGGCAGAATTGTAAATGTAAAGATGCGTCTTCGTGAAATTTAATATAAATCATACGCTTTTTCGCTAAGGTGCGCTGTTTAACCGGAATTGAAACTGAATTTATATTCCATTCGAAACTTTGAGAAGAAACTCGACAAATTGCATTCAAAAATTTGAAAATTCGCGCTTCAATTTACATTTAAATAGCGTGGTGTTTAAATAGCGCGTGTGCTATTGTTTTACTGAAATTTTCCCGACTCGAAATATTATAGATGATTCATTACATTAACTCAAATTAGGTGAAGGATACGACACTTGATTTGATTCTTGAACGGAATCGCTATGGATAAATTTCCTTCAAAATTTAAATCAAATTTTAAATTTCCCTTAAGATACTGACCCAATGGCTGAAATATTTGCCTTCCGGTTAGTCGATCTTTATTATCAAGGATTGGCGTTTTATTAAATTCTTTATGCCAGGTTAACATCGCTCGTTTTGAAAAATCTAACAAATGAATATTGCGAAATAATAATGCCACGAGAGAAATTTTAAACGAGTATCGGTTAAGTCTGTTCGTTTTAAATGAAAAAGTAGGTATACAGGTGAAAATAAAAATAACGCAAGAGGAAAGAACGAGTTTGCTTAAAAACATATATTGAATGTACTCTGTAAATTACGTTTTAAAAGGCATACATGTATACTAATTAGTAATATATAAAATATAAAACAGGGAGAGAGAGAGATATCTAAAAACAATCAGAACGTAACAATTAAAGATAACAAAGAAATTAATTCGTTGAATTAATGCCACTGTAATATAAATTTCGACTTTAGATCGCTTTCGAGTTTCAACGATATTCTTTTATAGTATTGTTCGCTGATCAACGTTTCTGTCATTGTGGAAGCTGAATATTACGATCGCAGAATATTCTAATTAATCACACGAACCTGAACAATACGTAATCGCAGAATAGAATGTGAAAACCATTATATTCCAATTACATTAGCTGGAACTTTAATTCTTTTTATGGAAACAGCGCAAGAACACTGAAAAGAATTCCCGAACTTTTATTATAGGTTGCATTATACCTGGTCTATAAATTCTTAAAAGATCCGGCTCTTTTATTTATCAGGCGATTAACTTATCGATTAAATTACTCCACGTGTGATTATAATTCTTCGTTTAATTGTTGTATTTATTTACGATTGTTTTCTTTTTAATTTTAATAACTCGGATAATAGTTATTTAAAACAACCAACGATTATATATCGTCTAAATTTCTTATTTTAACTTCTTCTAACTTCTAACTTCTAATTTCTTGTCTTTAACGGTATTCAACGCAAATAACTGCCTTTTGCGAATATAATTACCATCAGCCTTTATCCAGCACAAAATAATGAACCATTTGAAAGAATCACAAGCCTCTAGTAGCCCCATCGCAACAAACAAAACAAATAAATCCCTCCGCGAAAGAAGACGATACAAAGAGCATTCAATCGCATCCTCTTCAATATTTCCAGCGACTTCGCGACATACCCTTTCACATCGCACGTCGCGTCGAGACACTTTTGTTCAACCAAGTTCCGTACTACCGTGGAAATATTTTCACACGTAACAGCTCGTATCGATCGAAAGCCGATGTCGTTGCCAATGCACGTCGTACCACGGCAATTAACCTGTAAACGTGCAAGATTTCTCGGATTTTCAAATAAAAGAAATTAACGCGTGAGCATGAGTATCGTATACGATTTGCGATCATCAAGATTATTCGTAATCAAATTACAAACAGACTGTTTGAATGCAATTTTTCATGACGAATCTTTGCTTCGAGGGAAACTGAAAATCTCGTCTGAGAGATTAACACGAATAATAAACCATTGTTTGTTAAAAAGAAAATAAGAGAAATTAGCGCAAGTGGTGCAAGGTTCGGTCGTCTAGAAAGGAAAATTTGAAAGTTATGAGCGTAAAAAATGTAAAACGGAAGAGTTAATCATTCGATGACAAGCCAAAAACGAGAAACACGAATCGCGTTCCATCCGCTTTAACTTTTAATTATCGCGGCTCGCGTTGCGAACAGTCGCTGATTGAGTCAATTGCACGCGAATCCATTGTATGTTAAACCGCTGATTGCCTGGTCCAGTCATTTGCTGTGCAACCAGTTTTACAAATATCTTTTCTAATTCGGTGCCTCGTCGTGTGTAAAATTTCGTCTTTGTTTAATTCTTACGAAAATCAGAACACATGCTGGTGACTTTCGGGATATTCGTCAACTTAAACGAGTAAAGTAACTTCATGCAGAGATCACTATGTACCTATTAATGAAGTTGTATAAATAGACAATAACAATCAAACTGATATACTACAATAATGTCATTGGAATCAAACTGTAATAGAAGAAAATCGTAGGTAGAAGAAGAAATAATTTTGAAACTTTTACGAGACCCAAGTCGCCAACTCGAACGTGTCTGGCCAGGCTTTCGTCTGATGTAACCGCCTTCTCTTTTCCTACGACCTTCTATGATCTTGACTGATTATGATCATTGAAGTGACAGGAACGAAATTCTCTGTTTAAACAAGCAATTAAGTCTATTCATTAAGCCAAAGTATCGATTTCCTAAAATACATTACCTTCGTTTATTAATATTTTCGAATAGCCTGGCAATTAAATATTATTTCTTAAAGCGCATAAATTGAAAAATTTCTGTTCTCAAAAGCAGTGAAAATTTGTATTCCAATATATAGCGTTATAATACAAGAACCGTACATTTAAAGGAAAAACCTTCCGTAACGTCCTACTGCGGATGTCTTGATCCTGATTTCACTTGCACTTTTTACGTGCCTCGTGCTCCGACGTTCTACAGATAAGAATATTTAATCCCTTTCAACACCATATTTCGTGCAATGCCTTCTAGCGAATCGGAGTACGCAACCGTTGCCACGTTTCTATCGTGTGAATTCATTTAAGTTCGGTGCAGTAAAAAGGAGAAAGATCACCTTCCGCTATTTATTTTGGATTAAGATTGTTAAGTAACGTGTCGCAAGTACTCCGATTCTCAGAAGGATTCGCTTTTTTGTTGCAACCGCTGTTACGTTTGCGGTGTACGAGTTCACGTTAACGAGTGACTCGATCTTCCTCCGATAAAAATACTCCATTTTGTTATGACACCACGTTTTATGTTACGTTCGTCGCAATGTTTCTCCTTCCTTTTACCTTCCTCTATGATTAACGATCGAACCACACGGCTTTTTTGTGCATCTGTAGGAAACTCGCCGATGCAAAAATACACGGCATGCATGTAATGCGTAAAAATATACGAATTATTAACAAAGTAGGGTACCGTTGTGGTATTCAGCGAGTGAGAGGAACTTTTGTTCGGTTGTTGGATTTCTTTAATCGCGGAAATTAGACAATTTTCGTCTGACAGTCTGAGAATGCAGAAATTGGAAAATTTAAACGATCCATCGTAGTAGTATCAGCAGATCTATTTTATTATGTATGTAACCATACTTTGTTACATTTTTTACATTCCATATCTTTCGACAAAATGTATATTAATTGGCAATTAGGAATCCATGCAGATTCATGAAAATTAGCGTTAATGATTGTACAAAACATCTTCACAGGTCATTCACAGGCACGATTGAGTACACGTCGCTCAAAGAAACGTGTCAATAGACGCATTTCAAGGATAGGAATATCGTAGCTCCGTTGCAACACCATAGTTTGTGCTGTGCTTCTTACAAAATGGCTTGTGCAGATATAATCGCGAAGCTAATCTCATCGTGTGAGAATTCCTCGATTCAGCGTGCCATGAAACGCAGAGATCATCTCTGGTCTCTCCTTTTTGTTTATATTAATCGATCAACATGTTGTAAGTTCCTCTACTTCTCCAGAGGATTTATTTAAATACGCGTGACGCGCGTTCCACGTATCTCTGACCTGAATAATTAAAATTACTACGCCTGGCAGTACATTCCAATAGATGGTACGAAATCCGTTTGAGAAATAGAATAATAAATTGGTTTTTGTCGAATCATTTCTCATCGTAATCTCTCGTCTGTTTCTCGATTGCTTCGTATATTCCGAAAATTTTTAAAACTATCTCGACTTTCGTCGATTTAAGGCTATCGACTAGGATTACATTACTTCCTGTAGAAATCGTTTTTAGAAATTTCATTCTCGACGATTTCAGGATTCAATTAAATACAGTTCTTCCATAGTACAATATAATTACAAACGCGTTCATAATAATAATACGACGAATATCAGTTTGATATGACGAATATTTAGTTAACAAAATTTCAAACGCACTGATACACAGATAATCTCTTCGATTCTGTACGAAAGATTCTGTTAAAACGTTAGATCTTTCTCCCGATCGACGCTGAAGCAGAATTTAAATACAAAGAAATTAGAGGATGCTGTGATTAAGCACAGGAAGAGTTTCCGCTGGCGAAACGTATCGAGTTTAAAACGAATGCGTTCGGACTCTCTCGCCGCGTCTATTTTGGCCAGCAAGATTCGTATCTAAACGATTCTAGAGAGCACTTGCGTAACCTCGATTACGATCGGTCGTACGAAACGTCCGCAGATGAGATCACAGCCTTCGCGTGGTCAAAGACCGAGCGAGAAAGAGAAAGAACAAAAGGTGCAGCACAATGGATAATCGGTGGAAAATTGCAGCCAATTATGAAACACTGTGACTCAGTTGTCAAACGTTTAGCATGCGATCGATGGATCGATGGCGAAGGCCGCTGATAAATCGCGTGTATCTATCGCGCGAGGCCACGAGAACAACTGATTTATCGATCGACCGATCCCGCGTCGTTATTCAAAAGATGCTCTAACTCTTGGCACAATTTTTTGAAAGGTTAAACTTGAATAGAGCACAGTGGACGATCCAATCGTCGCGTTACATTAGCGTTGACTTTTCAATCGTACCACGATCCATTCTGTCTGCTTTCCATGTTAAAAACCTCGTCACGACTCGTTCAATGGGCATGTTGTATATCGTTGATTCGCTTGTGGAGATTACGGGTGCAGACATGCCTGCGCGTTCCATTTTTCTTACACGCCATTTGGACCCTGCCTTGGCTAGACCGAGTGTGTGCAAGTACCTACATATTCTTTCGCCAACTTTTCTCGCAAGTTCTACGCGGTTTCTTCTATCCAACTTTTATTGCACCCGCGATGCTTATTTAACGGGCCGTGGTAGAAACTTATGGCACGGCACGGTTATCGTGTTTTTTTAATAACGATCTATATTATTCTTTCTTGGCGAAACATCTTAGTTCAGCATTTCTATATTTTTACACTTATGCGAAACGAAGCTGCCTCGAGTGAATGTTTCAGGCGGAATGAAATAATCATATGCGTGAGTGCAAATGTGAATATGAAATTGACGAATCTCAAAGTGTGTCGATTGATAAAAGAAAACACAGAAAAAGTGTATATGTAAAAAAAAAATTTCTATTGCTGCTTGATGCCGGCAATTTTGAAAAAAATCAACGTTGTTTCAAACCAAACTGATGGGAATATGGTTAACACGAGACCAATCAAAAACTGCAATTTTAAGTTGAAATCTATATTTCACTTTTTTATTTTTTTTATTCTTTCTTTACTTTTCGATCTTTTTATTTTTATTCTTTTAGATTGTGTTCCAATAAAATAAATATTTATTTTACACGTCTGCCACTCTAATTATACTAAAAGGTAGTAACAAAATCAAAAAACTTCCTCTCGAATGGTCGTTTTCTTACGATCTACTCGTTAACCATTGCAGATATATATGCGTGTTGGATTTAGTAAAGAATAACAGTCTTTGATAATTAATTAAGCTTTCCTACATCTTTCAATTTCATTATTCGACTACGCAATCAATGCTTAAGTTCTTGCAAAATAAACGAATTATTTCCATAAGTCTATACGCTGTAAGAACATAGCACGAGTAATCATAAACTAAAGTACAAAAAACGATATTATCATCATTGTGCGTTACTTTCTTAATTTACAAAGTTCCTCATTTCATCTCCTGAACCAGTCAATTACTAGATATTAAAATCACCGTTATCCTAATTAAGATTTAAAGCAACTAAAATACCTCTTAGATACTTTCAACAGATGTAGAATGTATAACCTACTTTCCAATTTATAACATTGATCGACGTAACTTCTGAACCATTCCTATCACCATTACAAGCATATCCCGAATAATAGTAATATTCATTCTTCGTAGAAAGTTGGACCAAACAACGTCAAAATACGTTTCTGACGGATAAACTAAACGAAGAATTCGTTACCTACAAATGAGCATTATCCTGCTATAAGTACAGATGATTCCATGATCGTAGTACAGAGCCAGAAAGGACACGATTTCTCCCATAAAACCTAACGTATCCTGTACCTAACGTATACCGGACGTTAATTTAAGTAACAATTGGATGTTATACCAAGACGTTACAGCAAGTCGAAATATAGAGAAACGCGACGATACTACGATCGAGCAGACGTTTCAACGTATCTTTCCACGAGAAATCGCATCCTATCAGGTTGTAGCGCGATCTCGGAACGACTCTGTACGTCTTAATGCCAACGAACATCCCTCAAAACCCTGCCGTGAGTCCTTAACGGCCTGGTAATGGATCTCACAATTCAGGCAATTTCGAGCGCCAACGCGCGCGCGCGTACGTACAGCCCATAAGCAAAGCCGCACTAATCCGTGAAAGTAGGCCGGCGTGCATTACCGCTAATCGCGCGGCCGGGGTGTCGCGCAGAGGCGTTTCAGAATGAAACATCCCGTACACCTGGTCGAGGCTAGCGAGGGAACCACAATTATCGGGGTTCACGGTACGCGCACCTGCTTACCGCAGTACATCGACTCGCAAGCAGAAAACCAGCTCGAGCCAAGGAACACCGCCGCGATTGTCAGCGTATAGTCGACCAGCCACCTTGACTCGGTCGAAGACTCTCCGCTCTTCGTCACGCGCACCTCAGGCGCCTCCGATGGAATAGTCCCGCCTCACAGTCGCCGATATCGCAGGAGAAAGTTTTGTTACGCGAGCCCTGTAACGTTTTAACCGGCGTTATGACCGGCGTTACGTAACGCGAGAACGCAGCTGCGAATGCGTGCAGCTGCTAAAATTGGAGCGGTGGTTGTGTAGTCGCGAAGGGTTGATTAACTTATTAACGACGAACGTAAGCGTTAACACGCTGCAAAGTCGCTTTTCTTAACACTTCTCTTAACGTTCGGGGGAAAAGCGCGATGAATCACATTTTCAACGCTTTTTAACGCGATTCGACGCGTTTTAAGGCGATTCTACGAAATACGTGTTGCTTCGATAACTGCGGATGTACAGTTGCCACTGTCGGGCTACTTCCTCAACGTGAAACCAGTTCTGACAGTGTTTACAAAGCGCACGGAAGATCGGAAATTTTCTAGAGAACAATCATAAAATCTGTACGTTCTACCCTCGGTCATCCTGTTTCGGCATTGGCCCTCGAATATCCGTATTTGTTCTACGCTCTTAAAGTTTACCCTTCCGTAGGATCGATGGACATTGGGATCATTAGATGGACGAAAATATCGTCTACGTAGTAAAAATACGATGGACACAAAGAGAAGCTCGGTAGATATTGAACAGGGTGTTAGTTTTCTTCGACTAAACGAATCAATATCAGATCCTTTCGTTCGAATTTATTCTTCTTTCAACATAAAATCTTTTAATAAGTGCACAATTCTTGCACCATCGTTGCGTCTTAAGCAATGCTAGAATCGAAAGGAGACTACGGATATAGATATCTATAGGTAGATATTAAATTAATATAATAGATTCATTATAGAAATTTCAATGTGACTTTAAACTCATCGTAATTAAGATTTCCGATAATAATAATTGCTTTCGTTGCATTTTTATCTAATTGACGGTCTAACTAACGACCACGTCGTTGCGCTACGACAAAAAGTAACTTCACACTCGCCTGTATCTATTATTGCATCCTGCGATCTAATGAAATCAACGACATTAAAATCGCGTTAAAAGTTGTCTAAAATCGTCTTTCAGCTGCGTTTTACGGTCAAAGTCCTCGCCTATCCACGCGTAAAACGTAGTCCTCTGAAACGAGTTTCGCGATTTCCAAACCGTCGCTTTCGACGTATAGATCTTGAAAGTGGTTTCAGCCTGGTTTCGCTGTTCCGTAGTCGTCACCGGCTCTCTACACACAGTAGCGGCTATTACGGGAAAAGTACACGGTCCTCGTAACAGAAGATTCAGTATGTGCTTTACTGACGAGTATCCGTCGCAACTGTGTTGCGTGGCTTTGTTCGGGAGCAACCGGCCTCGAAATTTGGCTACTTCTTCGCAGACCAGCGCAAGGAGACGCTAATTGCCACGGGTTGACACAGTTCGCGCTAGGAGGCGAGAGTGGCGTTTTAGTTGGATGAAAAGTAGGCTGGCGCGCGCGTGAGCTCAATTCGACGCGTGTTGATGGGCCTCTTTTGTCGTGTTCGCGTTCCTGCTTCGCGATAAACTACTTTCTATTACAATGGTCCCGCCTGTGTAGAGAAAAAAACGCCTCGATTCCAGAAATTGTCCACGACTGGTTCGGTTACGAGTAAAAGTACGTTTAGACAAAGCGAGCGAACGCTCGTTCTCCCGTCACTTTGGTAAAATTAACAGCAGCTGTATAGGGGCGCTCTTTTCACCACGCTCGACAAATTGATCCTCGTCCAACGGAGTTTTGAGCGATCGTTATAGACAAACGACGAATATTTTAGTTCTATTGCCAGTTAACCGGGTCGAATTAAGATCTAGAAAGCGAAGAATTAGCTAAAAAGCGCCAGCTGAGTTCTTTCGCGTATATAATTTATCAACTGGTAATATCGGTGAATTGAAATTATGGAATACGAACTTCTCTTTTAAGATTTTAACGATACTAAATGGAATTGGATAACCGGCCTCGTAATTTGTAGAATTTACTCGTAGAATCCCGTTTGTTCGATCACCAAGCTCATCGCTGTTACGCGAAGGAATTTATTAGTTACCGATAACTTGTAACCTCTGACTCGTAAAATATCCTTTGGCTAACGATATTAGTCCCGATATTATTACGGTATTATTACACGCCAATGCCACGATAATAAATTCATTGTACTTTGATAGGATAATAACGTACGAGTGCAGGTCAGAAATTAAAAAACATGGAATATCTACGTGGATCATAATTGACCCAGTCTTCGCTTCCGATATTGGCGGACGTAGCTACAAGTGTGGAATACTCGTTCGATCGCATTTCTGAATCTGCTTGTCAAACTTGCGTTGCCACCAGCTACCGAAATACTACAGCAATTAACTAGGGATTTCAAAATATTCTCACGTGTCGTGGGCAAAATTATGAAAAAACTACGTGAACTTTTCGGCCGATAGAACTTTATCCGACGTCACGTGTTAATGTCAATTACGCGTAAAATGCTAATGCGCCATTAGATTAGGTAACGTAGCAGCTACGCTCGCGTCCAGCAATATCGTACCGTAGATAGCGTTTGAATTAACAATTGTTAATTTATTTCAGTATCAAACATTCCATCGAAGTCTATTCAGTCTTATCGCGGCGTTCTTCGCGATGATCCAACGATTAAGATTTATTTCACGCGTTATATTACCGTACGTTAATAAAAAGATAAAATAAGCATAAAACCAAGTATACTTAACGCGTATGTACGTACCTGTCATTAACTCGTTCTCATAAGCGTAAAATATTTCATTGTACAGCGATAAGGAAAAAGGTCGACAGAACAGGTTTTTACCCTTGCATGCTAATTAACCATAATTAACAGGTATGAGCTGTCGTACTACTTGAATCCGTAAAGATCGACAGACTGAAATAACTAGCTAAAGTAAATGTACATAGTTTCGTGAACTCATAATCGTACGTGTCACGGACGTATGTATACGTTAAGCGATTAAAAGAGCACAGACTCTGCGCAGACGTAAATTCCGTCGTAACAAAAATAAAGAACACAACGATACTGTTTGATCTTGGATTTTAGTCGGCAGTCATTCGCCACAAGACCAGTCACAGAGCCGATTATGAGAGATTTCAGCGTCGAAGTCTTGCTGTTTTAAGTGGTGCAACAACGTGGAACAAGCAGGATTCGCGAGTAGGACTCAGTAGGATCGGTCGATCGCGAATCGGCTCTTCAGACTAGTCGTCGGGGATTCATTTCTTGTGTTATGCCGTTGGCTGAACAATCGCCGTATCGATTGTCCGAGCCGATCGACAGCGTTGAATTTAGGATTGTTTCGTGGGCCGACTTGCCGGGTCCGCCTCGCAATTAGCTCCTTATTGATGACCAAGACCCGATGGACTATCGAGTAATAGATTACGGTGGTCCACGAATAATTGCAAAGCTTGTGGACGTGACCGGTAAAGTTTTAGTAATGTTTCAATGGGTTTCTCTTCAGTTATTTTTTATTGTTTCCGATCTTTAAAGGCTGATTTGTAACTGCTGCTTTTCTTAATCTCTCGCAGTCGTTCAGGATTAAAGTTACCACGCTTTGGATCAGTTGCATGAGAAATTTAAAAAGATTATTTTAGACGTATTTAGTATCTTCTGCTTGTTTATTATATTTATTAAAAGACATATATACGGATATCATTTCACTTTGAAGACTATAGATACTTGTAGATCAGAGCGACCATTGGAATATCCAAGTTTCAGTTAACAATAAGCGAGGATTATTCGGTCTAAGCAACTACTAAGACAATGTTAAGGATTCTCAATCATAAATGGTTTAGTAAATTAGTTATAAATAGTTTATATTGCAATTAATGAACCTACGTATTGAACATGTATCTAAAGTGTATCTAAAATGTATCATTAGATATGTATGTTAAAAATTGAAAATTCTTTTTCATCGTCTTCTGTTCTCGAAATAAAATAATTCTGAAGAAGGATAACCAACGTTTTAAAAATATTTTAAATAATAGAACTATTGCATTTTGTTCTGATTAACTGCGTTAAAGCTACGTTCAAATGACAAGAACGAAATATTTGTTTCTCGTCCGGAATAAATTTCTAGACTGTTAACAGTTTTGCATTTTCGAAATGCATCCTTGAAAAAATATTCTACGTCACGTTGATTTACGTGTTAGAAATTACACGGGACAATAATTTTCATAACTCCGTGAAACGCAATGAAAGTTAAAAGTACGATAAAGAGGATTGACTCGTAACATTTTACCGCGTTTATCGACGGGAACGAATGCAATCAGAAGACAGGTGGTCGCGAGTGCGAATGTCAAATTTGCATTTATAATTAAGCATCCGTAGAATAGAGTTTGGCACGGCGAACGATTCTGCAGTTGGTCGAATCGAGTCAATCGATTCGTCAATTTGTTTACAACGAATCATCGCGTGGCCAAGCTGTCGATGACAAAGACAAAATCACCTTGTAACCAAATCACTCGTTTCGTTGTTTGTTCATGTTAATGGAATCAAAATGGAAAACGGGGAATGGATTCGACGCGCGCTGGATGTGTGGCGTAAAAAAAAAAAAAAAAAAAAAACGCAAGTGGAGGGGAAGAAATAAAAAAAGAGGGTGATTTTACTGGGAAACTGGCATAAAATCTGCATCTCGTGTCTGGCCGATTGTTTCGAGTTTCGTGCTGACTTTTACCCCACTTTTTTATTCCGTTGAGATACGAGACGCAACGTGTAATATCGAATGCAGTGGAAAAATTATTTCATACGGATCCCTCTTCCATGCAAGCTAATTTAAACAATTTTAATCATACATTACGATCGCAAACATTTTTCAAACGAATCTTTTCCAAAGATCAGAAAACTCGGTGTTAAAAAACACAGTTCGATAATGTAAATTGAATGAAAAAGAATCGCAAATCAAATGTTATTTTAATGGAACGTTATTAATGGATTAACGAAGATCTTTATTGCCAACAAAATGTTGGCTATCCTCCTTCAGAATTATTTTATTTCGAGAACAGAAGACGATGAAAAACAATTTTCGATATTTAACATACATATCTAATAAATCCTTATCGATCTTTAATATACAAGTAGCTTATATCGTTGTACAAAAAATAACCATCTTTTTTTATACTACTTTTACTTTTATCGATTCCTTAAGTGGCAAACGCTAGACATTCTTCCGCCGATTCCCATAGTTTGACCGGCTGCTTTCTTCTTTCCAACCTTCTACAACCTCGAGTGCAGCGTGTCAAGGCTACCCGAGGCCAACGACACGGCGTACCAGAATCGTCTAGCCGCGAGACTTCGATCGTTTATCGTGTTGCCGCATCCTTTGCGGTTCCCTAGCTGGAAAGCGATCAAGAGAAAAAGAAAGCAACCGAGAGAAGTTGTTCCGACAATCCGTGAAACCGCTGCACATTCCACGCAGCTACGCTGCGCGGCTTCTCTTATCGAATTGTGAAACGAATTCTTATCGATCTTTATCTATCGAACGCTATTCGTGTAAAATTGAACAGATGTGTACGATCGATGGAATTGCAGTGATATTAGGTAACTTTCATATTTAAATTATTTTTATTGGAAGAATAGGAAGGATGTAGTAGATTTCATACTTGAAAGTGCAAGAATTTATTGCTACAAGAATTTACAAAGTGACGTGATTTTTATAAAGTTCGAGCTGCGTCCTTGTTACAGTAGCCTTTTTCAATTTTCATTATTTGAAAATGATAACTGGATCAACGATTTTTCTATCTACGAAATAATAAGATTAACAAAACAATATACAACGTATGAGACATCGACAAGTCACGAAACTCGTCTTGGAGAAGCTCGACTATCGCGAGACGAAGATCTCTGTGTTTCAAAGATCGTCAAACCGAAACTCAATCGCTACAGAGACGTTGAGAACTGACACGATCCATCACAAACGAACAAATTCAACGTAATATTTTCTGATTTAATGGTTGTACGTTGACTTTCATGACTATCTGCGGCCATTGACCTAATCGTAGTTACTCGGATCGGCTTGGAAGAAATTGAAATGTCTGTCTGCTGAATCTCTAGCTGTTTATTCATCTTCGTTGCATGCCATTATTCGAATAGTGAATCTCATGGTTCTTGGGTAATTTACAGCGAGCTTGGCATTTCCACAGGCTTGTCTATAGAATCTCACGTGTCCAGTCATCACTGTCATATGTCATGGTAACCAGATTAGATTACGTCGGTACAATAGGACCATTCTGATTCAGTATAAATTCAGTATAAATTGTGCCAAGTATTACAAATTATTTTCATCTAAATATATTTCCGTATCGTAAATTTTTCTTCCACTAAGAGTACACATATGAATATTCGAAACTATGGTTCATAGCACGTGTTGCTTGAAATGTACATAGAAACGATTGTTTCGTCTTACATCTTCTGTTGTTATTTCTCTATTCAGAGCTAGGATCACAATGGCTATTATTTTATTCTTTGGATAAATCTATCACACCGTTCTGAGCCGGAAAACTTTCATTGCATTTTCTTATATGGACTAGGGATAAAAACAAAAGAACATCTTAAATATATCGATTGTATCTAGAACTATCTTCTAGTTGCTATTTACTGTAACTGGAGCATCTGCATATAGATGACGAGCATGAACTCACGTTATTATTTTCAACATCTTCGTTACACGAAAAATCTACGCGTAATGTTAGGAGAACGTATGTAAACCTAATTTTTATAACCTGTGAGTTTACTTAATGAAGCACGAACAGAAATGAATTACTTCAAGTTACGTCGCCTTTAGTCTCTTCGAATCTACGTATATTATAATTCACTTTTAACAAATCCGACATGGCAAAAGAACGTAGGTCCTTCCAAATGAGCTTCTTAGAAGATCAACGCGTATTTTCTTTTTGCCCGATTGCACGATCGGAATTAAACTTCGCAATAAGAATTGTGACTTACTTTCATATGTTCGTTGGATATACAAAGAGATACGATAATAATAGATAGCATCAAGAGGCTGTAAATATGAAGATAAATTTTCAGAAATAACGTTTGCAACATCGCGACTTTTCCCTGCTGTATAACTTGATCAACGTGGCTCGAATGAACTATCATTATAATAACGTGCAAGAGGCCGACGATCCACAGTGTCGAGTTAATTTGTCGTCGCCTGTTAACAAGCTCAATTATCTCCTTCATAAATATTCGCATCATCTCCATTCCGCGAAAAGGAGTAAAATCTTGTATAGCGTTAAGAGAAGATGGAACAGGTGAAGGGTAATCGAACGTTGCATCATTTATGCGTTTTGCATCGGGATTACGATGTAATTGAATAGCAGGGACGATTGATTACCGTGGAAATTAGAAAGTGAGGCCCGTCTGATGGCCTCCTCCTGTTCCACGGTTACTGAACCATAGACCGCGCGCGTGTATATTTTTCCCGGGCGAAATAATCGAATTTAGACACGTCGTGAATGGCAATTCAAACAATCGCATTTCCATGCAGTCAAGCAAATATCGAGCGAATCGAGCGAACGACGTACGAGTGGCCGTAATTCACCGATATGTTTTACATCGATGATTTTACGTGAATTGTTTACGATGCGGAATCGTATCAGCGCACGAGACCGTGCAGTTTAAAGCTTCTCTCGAATGAGCGAGAGCGCGCCTTGTTACGCGTGTATCTATAAAAATATGCTCGTTCGACTGAAAATACGTCGATCCAGCGTTTGGAATCAAAGCTTTCAAACCGATACGCCTGACTCGTAGTTCGAAAATCTCGTATAGCCACTCGAAATTCTGTATCCGAGAAGTATTTTGCTTTTGCCGCGGTAAAAATTATCCAGAAAGGGACGGACCGTTATAGAGTTTGATGATCACTGAATCTATTCGAGCCCCGACCCTTTTGATGTTTAATGTATACAAACAGAATGGTGGAAATCCGCGGATATTAGAGGAATAAGCTTTAACTAAAACAGCGTATTTAAACACGTGTGTTCAAGCTAAGAGACTATTGAAAAGCAGACTTTGTCTTTGCGAATATACGTGTCCATTCATCGGTAATAAAACAATTGGAGAGAAACGAAATAATCCATGAAATTACCTTTGGAAATGCTTAGATTGTGAAGAATTACGTATTTATTTATGATAAACATCCTATGGTGTTTTATATCGTATAATAAATCACATGTAGACTATAAAGAGTTTAATTCGTTTCAAACTGTTTCAATGAGATTTAGTCGAGGGAATTGTATAAACGTCAGCGTATAATTGTTGATTAATTATCTTTCTATAAAATTCTAGCAAGTAGTTTTCGCAATTTCGTACTACCACGTATTTCGGATTGTCATTTTAATGAACACAAAATTTGAACCAATTAATTATTTCTCGTGGAATCGCGTTCTATACGAGACTAGTATTATGATATTATCATATACGTGTTACGTATTTTATTTAATTGTTTGCGTTTTGAAGCTTTATGCTAATAACGTACCTATTGTTGGTTATACATTCTGAAGAAATCGCAAGTTGCGAGCGATTGAAAGAAAAGATTATTGTAGCCTTTCATACTTTAAAACAATCGAATACGTTAAAAAGTGTCCATAGAAATTTAATTAGAGGAGCAGAAGTATGTGTTCGGCAGAATGGGCAACATTTTCAGCAATTTTTGTAATAATAAACTTTATGATTACTTCATATTATTTCGTTATGTATTCCTAATTTTCCGTTAAGGCAAAAACAAACTTAAACTGCGATAATATTCATCGAGACAACGATCTACAGTGAGATACGTTATAACGAAACGTTGTAAAGTGCACGCGTACCGAGCGAAGATTCAAAGTCGATTTTCTCGAAAACGAAGCCTCAAACGAAAAATTGTTATTCTATATTTTCGACTTCTTTTTTCGCGTAGAATCACCCCCTTTTCGCTCGTACCACCAGTTACCAACCACCCTGTATATGTCGATTATGCATTATAGTTTTTTTCAATTTCACAACGTTCGATCCCTCCGATGATTATTTCGATCTATATTTTAATTACGTTTTAACAGATTTTACAAAAATGTAGAGTAGATCGTTCCTACTACAGTTTCTTTAACATAGTTGACTATTTGTAACGTCGGAAAGTTTCCTTACAGCAACGTGATTCGCAAGGACCTAAAAGTCTCAAAGAGTATTAACCACATTATACATGCTGATTTTAAAGTAGGACAGACTGAAACTCTTTTTCAAGTAGATGTAGATGCAGAGGAAATTTGTAGATGGAAATATCGTAGCTACTGGAGTTCGGCTTGGTCCTCTAAGTGAAGAATAATGTCTACGGGGATTCTCTCTCGACGAGAAGAAGCGTGAACAATTAACGCTTGACTTCCATTCTTTTTTTATTCAAAGTTAACAATGCCTGATTATTCGACACATGTAAATTACATTTGCCATACTATCGTACGATCTATTGGAGAATTTCTTCTCAATTAAATATACGAACGATTTCTTGATAACAAACTTCTGCTACTCGTATCCGCAAACTACTGTGTATAGTGTTTAATAAATAGAAATGATGATCAAGTACCAAATAGTGTGAAATTAAAAATTTTGGCGGGTTTAAAGAAAGAATCTGCTTTATAAAAAGAAAAAAATAAACTTTAAGATGCTACAACAATTATTTAAATAAACTTCTTGACGAACTTTTTTATTTCATCGAGAAGAAAAATACATAATAAAATAATAATAAATAATTAATAATAAAAACATATAATAATATATAATATATATAATAAAAATATATATTAATCCTTTTTTGGTTTCTTGTTTCGGTCAAGAATTACGAGGTGGATCTTCCTCGCCGATTGAAAACTGCAACCCATGAAATAGGTTTAGAAATCTGTCATAATTTTTTTTTACTTTAAAAAAAATTTTTTTGTGTTCGTTAAATATATATAAAACCATACCTCACAATTCAAGAACTTTATTTCTTTCTTTTCTTTCTAAAATAAATCACAAAAAACGCGGTTTTAGAACATTCTAATTCAGGACACCCTCTTAATCGATCGGTTGTAGACATTTACCATCTTTAAAGATCTAAAGAGAGACTCAGTGCTAGAAGAAATGTATCGTACTAAATAAATTGATTTATTACATTTTCATTTATCTCAGCTCTCGTCCGATATTGTACAAATCAGGTCGCTAATAAACAAGGGGTAAGAAACAAGGAATTAATTAATAAAGAGGTCGACCAACAGCTTTTGAAAGTTGTTCTTTATTTTTCTGGCATTTTTATAATTTGCTATCTCATTCTTAATTATCTATCATAACGTCGCCTTAGTCCTTCTCATTTGGTTTTTCCTTCTGCAAAATACGCGTCCAGGTAATTGTCTCTTAAACTGGCGTTCCTCGACGACTTATCTGATAACTGTCACCCATTGCCGCGAGACATCGACTCGGCTCGGAGAATTTTTAACGAGCTGAAAATCGTAGAATCTTGGACGAAGCGTTGTCGTTGAAAATGGCATCATTTGTCGCCAGTTGTTCATTGCGCGCTGAAACGTGTGCAATGTGTAGCGAAAAGGTTCTTTATACGGGACGTGTGGCACACGCGTGCACGCGAAGCAACGAAATAAAAAAGAATAGATAGCACTGGAGAGCGATGGAGTGAGAAAATCAGAGACTAACTTTTCACGCGTGCCATGTTCGCGACACAAAACGCTAACGGGTCTCTGGACTTGCAGCCTCCGTTCCCGTGCATTTACAAAATTTCCTCGAGCATCGCGGAATTGTATCCGTCTACTTCAAAGGATTTCGCGTCGGGAGACCGCCACGAGTCGGCAAAGCGGCCGCGAGTTAAAGAATTATTCGTGAAAGCCGTGTACTCTCGTTTAACAAATTGCGATTCCCTCGATACGAGCGTTGCAAATGGAGGGGAAATGCACTGTCGCAACGCTACGCTCAGTTTTTCAGTTTAGAATCGGTTTTCTTTGCTTGCCAAATAAGCTTACTTTAGGATAATTTTGTCATTGTTGCGACGAAACTACAGCAGGCTGCCGTATAACGCGAGTTCCTACAACGACGATTCCTATAACGCGCCAAAGATACTGTTTTCGTGTAACGCGATTCTCCGTACAACGCGTCAAATGCATAAAATGAAGCAAATAGATTCGTTGAAAAGATCGAATCTGCAAGCGAAATTGATTCAACAATTGAAAATGAACATTTGCTTCCATCAAAACGAAGACGTAGAAAAGTAACTTTGGAAAAAGATTCGGACAGTGACTAATAATCGAGACAGTAAAAGTATTTTTCAACGTAGAAAATCTTAAGAAACATAACACATAAACTTGTTTAATTACATTTTTATTAAATTTCTCTGAAATAAACGATTTTTTACGTACAACGATAATATGTCTTCCTTCAATCAACTTGGTATATATTTACTTTTAAAGTACTGTCTTGTTTCATAAAACATAGAAGATAAAAGTTGGCGTAGCAATAATCGTTTGAAACATGTTGCCTTAGATTATTATGCGAGTTATGGGAGAAAAATTCCCGTAGACCAGAATTTCCTATAACGCGAATTCATATAGCGCGCAACGTATTAACCGCGTTATACTGCAGTCTACTGTATAGTCTACTGCTTATAGTCTGGCGAGATAAGCATTTAACAGCTACGGAAGTCGCGGTTACTCGTTAAACGTCAACGTTCTATTAACGCAATTTCTTATTTGCTGTTTTATTCTAGTCGATTTGCTGGTCGTTAGTCGCGTTACATCGGAATCCAATATCTTTGATTCTACAGAGAGTCAGAAATTATGCAGCCGTGCATAATTCAAAGGAAAGAGACACTGAAAATCAATTAGAAATTTCCTATTATTGGTAGATCCTATAAAAACGTTTAACCAACGTTCTTAGCCTAATACCAAGACCTGTTCGGCTCTGAATCATCCACAATCTCCGACAGAGTCTTCCCTTCGTTCTACTCTTGTATCTTTCTTGCTCGTGCAATCCAACAGAACCAGCGTTGCCTCGCCTATCGCGGATAGCGCGACACTAAGTGCATTTCCTCGTAACAGAATCCACTTAATCCGTGCGCGAATCACGAAATCCGGGAAACGCGGTTACCGTTTCTCGTCTGGCCGCGAAATTCATCCGCGTGAAATGGCCATCGCGAGAAGGTTCGCAGGACAAAAGCGGAAATAATTCATGTCGGGAATGATATTCGGTAACGTGCACTGATACACGATGCCACGGTTCGATCGGACCTAGTCAGCCCTCGAAACAACGGTCAGCTTTGATAGGCACATCAGAGTCCACGTGATTGATCGATGGCCCCACTGGTGAATTACGATCATTGCGAGCTGGCATTGTGGACGTCCTTTTTAAAGGTACGTTCGCGGTGCTCCGTCGCGACATTGCAATGGTAATGGTGATACTTCTTTCGGGAAACTTGCTTTAATTGATCCGATTTGAAAGGATTACGCGCGGTAATTGATTGGAATTCAGGGACCGAAGGAATTTGTTAATAGTTTGAGTGGATTAAGGGGTTTCTAAGGTGAATTTTCGAGATTAGAGTGAGCCTTTATTATTAGTCGATGCTATCGAATGTGATTATTGATCGAGATTTGCGATTTGAAACGCGACGAATAAATTAATCTTCTACACTTTTTGAGGTAATCAGCTTTTAGATAATGCGAAATGAACTTCGTGTTTTGGGTTTATTTATTATAAAAGAAGTATACTGGATTGTGAATTATAATATGCGAAGAATTAATTTCCATGTAATAAAATACAAATAAAAGACGTAATTTCGATGTAATAAATCAATCTTTGGGATCTTGACTGCCTACTTTGCAGCAAGTTTGAATTGATAGTAAATCCTTCTTGTGTACGCTCTTCTTTATATAAAGATACCTGTATGTCAGGTCTGTGATATAAATTTAATCTTCAAAAGGAAAGTTAAATTATTAACAGGATCGTTATCGTTTACATATCATTAGGTAAACGCATAACATCCAAAGAGAGAAATCAAGAATGAGGAGTAACAACATTCGTCTGATATTTTTACCAGAATGTCGTGGTAATGACCTGGAACTTTCTGTTCGACGTACTACTTTCCTTAAACCAGTGTCTTCAATTAACGAAATATCGCACGCTTACGAAACATTTAACTTTCTTGCCATCGAAGTATCGGATGCAAAGTGAGGAAAATTATCGAACGATTGGAAATAAACTTCATAATATTTCATAAACTAAGGTACCCTACTGTTTGACATTCTACAAACACAATCAGTTTGAAAAGAAAATCACAAATTTCAATTCAATATATTCCTTGATCGTCTCAAAAATTGTACTAAAAAAAATACACGTTTCGTGTTGCTTACAGCAATTCTCTTGCGATTCAATCACATGACCTAAAACTGAACAGAATTTTTGAACAACGAATTATCACCTTCTCTGCCTTTATAATACTCCGGAAAAGCGATCAGTTGGAAGATAAAGTTAGCATTTCGAAGATAATCACTTGGCTACTTCAAAATCTGTGCACGAAATGTTCTATACTTGTACAAAGTATCCAATAAGTTTTAATCTCTTCCACCAAGATACTCCACTTTATCCTACTCTGCACTCTACAAACTTGGCCAGTTACAAAGTAAAATTACTCGATTCGTTTCTTCGATCGTTCCAAAAGCATTACACGAAATAATCCATATTTATAAAAACTTTTTTACCACCAAATTACGCAATTCGAATTGAAAACAATTGCAAACGATAAATCTTAATCTTTACCATCGTAAGGGCCTCTGCTTCGTAATAGTCTAAGAAGGCGATAAATTCCAGGATAGAATCGCTAAGTTCCAAGTTAACACGATTTCTTGACCACTTGAAAGGTTTTGCCAACGAAGAATCCTCAGAAATACCCTCGACGAGATAGCAGCGTCGACCTTTCGCCTCTTGCCAGTGGGAACATATCTGACTCCGCGACGCTTCGGTGTTGGCCAATACGGAAAGCAGGATATGTCGCAAGGATGTCGCAAGCATCACGAGAGGCGAAAAAGAAAGGATAACGAGTCCGGTGTTCTCACACGAGAAATTACGCCGTCGAGCAGCCATAATAATAACGATCAACGCAAACCAGTGGCCTTTTTCTCGGACAGCCTGTCTTCGTTTTAATAACGACGGGAGCGGTAATGATCGACTTGCTCGATCGAAAACCACGGGTTGCAAGCGTTGACATTATCTCTTGGCAATCACGATAGTAATTACTATTAACCTCGAGTTTGCCTTAGCCGTGGATAAATCAATGCAACCGATTTAACTTAAATACCAAGCAGTTTTCTTTTGTTCTCTCGTTCTCTCTCCTTCTTTCTTTACCATGAAAATGCTGTATATGTTAAGAGGCCCGTTTATGTAAGTTTTCCATTACGTAAATTTTGTGAATTTGAATGGAGGAGTCAACAGTTTTGTGTTGTATTAAAATATAATTCGTTTGGGATTGATCGTCGACGGTGGAGATTGTTCGTTCTCTGGGAATACGTCCAGCCGAGTGTTTTCTCTTGAATTATTGAAATTTTAATATGGTCTTTTATTCTGTCAATTTTGTAAATTTCGATTCTGAGGAATTTGATCTAAGATCGTGTAGTTTTATGTTGTTTCAATTGGTAGCGTAACTTTCCAGGATCGGTTTAAGAATAAGATAGAATACGGCTTTGTATTTATAATGTAACATGTGCTTTTATATGTTCGTATAAACACATTTATAAACCGTTTTATATTAAAGAACGAGTAAGTTAATTGATAAATCAATGGCGAAGTAATTTTCCCCAAATGTAGGTTAATTGAATCGTACAACAGAATTTATTCTGTTATTACAGAAACGAGCGCAGAAATATTTAGCCAGAGAGTGTTTCTATTTTATCGTTTGGCATTCTGTTAAAGTTTCAAGAAACGGGAATCGAAGTAATGAAATGTGAAACTTAATCAAACGAACATTCCAGTGGAGAACAGACACAAACAAAATGGGAAATACACGAGCGAATAAAAAATAAGACGAATCTATAGAATAACTTTTTACTTGTAATTTCGTTCCCAAATAAACGAATATCGCGGTACGTAGCTTCATATTTGCCTTATTAAATAAATATCGTTAAAAATTGCGCACGTTTATTGCAATTCTTGCTTATCGTACACAACGATGGACCATGGACGATGAAAACAAATATTACATTTTTTGCGTAATAGGTACTTTTCATCGCGGTAAAAAAATTACAGATAATAATTTCAGTCTTCCTGCCAGCGTAATTACACTTCTGCCAACTTGTTACGAAAAAAATATTCATTTCCACAAAATTCGCGTTTTCTCATTTTTGCCCGGAGTATCGCTTCCCGTTTAATTCATTCAAATCTATTAGCGTCAAACATTTTCCACGTGCTCTACGTTAGTCAGAAATTTAAATTTGAAACTCTTATATTCGAACGGACAACAAATCGGCTCACGGTACGAAAAAGCTCGGAAATAAACTACGGGAAAGAAGAAAAGCTATTTTATACTCTGAAAATTACGCAAAGATATATCACCGTGGTAGACATCGCGTCTTTCTTGCGCGTTTAGTTGAATTTTCGCGCGATTAGATCCAGAGCGAAAGAGTTTCGTTGGTCGCGCTGAGCGAAGGAAGAGAAACACGGACGTGGTACGAAACGTGGAAAAAAGAAGCACGTTATCCATCTATCTTCGTGATAAATCGTTACTACGTTATAAAGCGATTTACGACAATTGTCCGCTGCATACCTCGATACCGAACGTTTCGCAATTAAGCTGCACTGTCCCCTATCGAAAGATTTCTTTCGCGTTGTTAATGCATTTCCCGTCCCTCTGAAATCATTTCTCGAATACCGTAATAAGGCGTATCCGCTATTGGGAATACTTTTACTCTTTCCAGACCGGTCAATTATCTCTGCGGCTTAATTATTACGAAACAGTTGTTTGCTTCTCTTTTTTCATATTTTCCTACCTGCCTGTTAGTCGCGTCATTCGCTGTTATTTGTAAAGCTAGAAATAAACTTAATTGGAAATCGAAGATATATCTTTGATCGTTCGAACATAATCTCTGCGTTTTCTTTATTTTATTTTATTTTTTTTTTTTTTTTAATATTTTTCGCACGTTGTGCCTTTTTTCCTTTCGTTTTTCTTCCTAGGAAACGTCCTTTTTTCTTTTCCTTTTCCTAACTCGAAACGATTAGTCGAGTAATTAAGTTACCTGTTTTTTTATATTTCGTTCACTGATGAATTTCTTTGTTCCGGCCTGTACCTACTCTCCATGTAATTGCTACAAAGTGGACGTTTAACCCTGCAGTCTCAAATGACCCAGTGGAGCGTGAGTTAACCAACACTTCCCGTGTTGAGGAAGATCGATAGTCTTCGTCTTGGAAGATACCAAATACCTAAAACTAACGAAATTCGACGTGCATAAGTTTGTATATTTAATTGCGACCAGATATAAAAGGTGAGATTAATAGGATATATTGGATCGGTAACTAAGTGATTGCGGATTTCGCCATTAGATGGTAATGACGAAATCCGCAATCACTTAGTTGGCAACCCAGTAGTTGTGGCCTATCGTTTGAGCGCGCAGTGACAATAAACGAGACAGAAATTGAGAAAGAGACTACGAAATATTTAGCTTGGAACGAGTTTGAGAATCAACGAAAGCTACTTCAAAGAATTTTTTAGCAAATAACGAGATAATCGTTCTCTGCTGTGAGTATACTGTAAGCAAGTTACGTACATCGGTGTAGGATAATAAAATACGTTGTTTGCATAATCGTATCTAAGTATAAGTAATATTTAATAAGTACTTTATCGTACCTAGATATTGAAAGTTTAATGTCTGAGTAGGAATATATCTAACAAAGATTTTAATACAATAAATTTTATTTCTGCCTTTATAATTAATTTTATTTCCTATAATTCTTTTTAAGGATATATCCGTTTATACTTGAGCGTAACATCAAGTTAGAATTTAAGACAATTTATTTTAATATGAATTAAAGATGAAACGAACTACATAAATTTTTCATTAATCGACATTAACAAGACTACGTTCCATTTTTATTATTACAAGATCCTTTTAGTATAATGCAACAATGTCCGGGAACAGAAAAGGTTATCCAAATCGCATAAAAATAGCTCGTAACAGTGGATAGGAAGAATATAAATGTACTTAAGTATCACTCTAGAAAATTACACGGATTTTAAATTTCTCGGTCGTAAAAACTTTTTGGCGAAACTTTCGCAAGAGTGTTTATAGCTCGACATAAATTCATAACTGCGCTCGCGTTACACCGCGATAATAGATAAGAGCTAATAATATGTAGCTCGTTAATTATGCGTGCGATAAAGAAATTAAAAACGGAATTCACAGAGAAATCTGAAATACATATCGTGTACCATAGAAATTACCCTTAATTCCCTACAATAAGAACGTGGTTTGCTTATGGGACAAAAAAATATAATTAATTCCTTGCTTCGATTTGAAAAATAGGAAATAATGTGTGTTATAAATGAACATATATCATGTTATTATAACAGTACACCCTCTTCAGAAATCGATAAATAAAATATGATATAAAATGATAAAATAAAATATGATTCTCATATAATTATATGAAAAAAATGTTTAAGAAACATTTAAATTAATCAGAAAAAATTAATTAAAAAATTAATTAGTAATTAGAAAATCAAATATTATTAATACATAAATAAATAGGTAAATGGAATATATTTGATACCTGACCTGATTAAATTTAAATTTATTAAATATAATTGCGTAGACGTAACGTTTAACCATCGTGATAATATAATTGTTAAGTGTAGAAATCACTATTAACGACCCAAATAATACGATTAAATTAACCACCCCTTACTAGCCCGGCATACTAACTCTGTCGAAGATGGAATGATTTTGATTTTTCGGGACAATTCATGGAATTACAATAGGATCCAGTAACGTTCACGCTCTGTGCAAAGAATTCGCGTTAAAGAACGATTATTCAACGAGCACTCGAGCCGTGGACTGATTCCTAGGAAGTGGAAGAAGAAAAGCGAACCGTCAGACTTTTCCTCGTTTGTTCATGAGATGACGAGGCGCGACGCCCCCCTCTCCCTTTCTTTCTCTCAAACTTCCAAACAGTTACCAAGAGAAAGGTGATTGATGGTAGAACCTCGTGAGTGGCTTGGCAAAATTTCGCGAGAAAAGCAGCATCTGCATGACAGAAAAAAGAAAGGAAAGAAAGAGAGAAAAGGAAGATAGAGGAGGAAATAAGAGAAAGAAGCTCCTGCCGGCCACGGATAATTAATTCGATTTGCCACTTTCTGGGTGCAATTAATGATTCCTCGCGCCACTGCTGATTTCCTCTCTTCTAAAGTCGCTTTCCAACGGTCTGAATGATGACGAAATCGTAGAACACCAACCGCGCTTATAAGAATCTATAAGGTGTTCACGGTATTATGGACCAATGTTTTTCTCGCAAATGTTAGATATTCGAAAACAGTGAAAGGAAGGAAGCTTCGATGTTTCTTACAGCCAACGTAATACAGTACATCGATTTTTTCATATATGCGAGAATATTGCATAGTTTTTTTAAATAGGATGCTGTATATATATTTGTATACCTTATGTAAAGACAAATTTAAGCGTACTATCGATTCAGAAGAGGTCAGGAATGAACCAAATAAATTCAACATCTCGTAATGTTAAATCTACAGTGTGTTGCATTGACACGGTTACGCTGGTCCAACGCTGATGCGCGATATCGCGGACACCCCTTTGCTTGATTGTTCTGGTCTATTCGTTAGAACACACATCCATCTTAACGATAGTTTAAAACGAAGAAACATGGAGATCCCGTCGACTGACAACGTTCCACGTGAAATGAAACAAGCGCTATAGGTTAGCACTTCCCGATCTGATTTCTGCAATGATCCGTGACGCTCGAGATGGTTAAGAGCGAGTTGACACGCTCGACAGCCTATAACGTACATAGAAACGTCGTTGAGATGGGATCAACAGGAAATACGAATGACTTCTGGGTAGCAATTAACGTGCGTGACGTTCGGGGAATGTCCAACGTAATTGTATTGCGGGCCGCTGCAACAGTCCACGCAGTGACCGAGTCAACCGACATAGGCTTCAAGCATTTCGTAGTTGGTTCTATGGCCAGCTTTTGAAAGAAAGCCTGGTTAATGAGCTGAGAATCGAGATGCGAGTCTTTTTGTTTTGGTGGATGGAGAAGAAGGAAGTAATTTGGTCGAAAGATGTCAGGTGATTTTAATCGTGCAAGAGGGGCGAGTGTCGGCAAATTGAGGAAATATGAAAAAACGAAGGGACCTGTCCGAGATTGTGAAAGAAGGAAATGACAGAATTCGTTTCCTTTCTTTGGGTTTGATTGTTTCACTGAATTTGAAAGTTTTTTTTTTTATATTGCGCTCGTATGAATAGCGTTTTTACCGTGAAATACGATGGCGTTTGTTTCTCCTTTATTTTATTTGTTTTAGCTCGTGCATTTTTGTGAATGAAAAGAATAAATACCGAGAGTGAAATACTTTATAATTAGACTATAGATGTTTATACAAATCTAGTTTTTTCAATTCTATCGTTGCTCGTACAAATTTAGAACGCAACTAAAGAAACAAAGTTTAGATAGGCATTTGTTTCGTTATTTATATACTTGAACAAATTCTGAACTTTGGATATTTTGTGTATTCTTGTATACCATATGCGTCCTATAAATTTTTGTTCATTTAAATCTTCTGTCAATTCATAAACATTTTCGCAATCTACTTGAAATATTTATATAAACGTAATGGATTGAAATGTATGAAAGTAAAATGAATGACGAAAGGTCAGAACAAAAGAACACCGGAAATACATCGTCATAGTATTCGCAATAGGTAGTTTTCATCTTGGTTTATTGTAGTGATCATCATCGTCGCAAGGTATTGCAACTATACAAATAATTCATAAATCTTATTCGTTAAATAAGACAGTGTGTATGGTAAAAAACGCGAAATAAAAATTATTAAAATAAAAATATTACTCAAAAACATCGTGTCTTTTTTCCAATACGTTCTCTATTTAATAAAATTTATGTGCATTCCCAATATCTAATTGATATTCAAATGAAGATTACCAGAGAAGTTTTTTTCCCACGGTTACAGCTCGAATGAATTATCGTCAAAGATCGTTACGCATGATCGCGCAGTACCACACGCAGTATTCCCATCATTGAACGAGACGATCATGCGAGAACGAGAGAACGCATAATCTTCGTGAAAACCTGAGAATATCGCGTAGAAAAATAATACGCTATAAATATAGCTTGGCTAAATATGTTTTCTGCACAGGTCGAGCTTCGCAATATTTTGGAATGAAATATTACTAGGAATTCTCCTTTTAAATTGTCAGAGTCCATGATTCTGAATAACTGATTAATGGTGTACATATCAGTCAGTTGAACGTAGTAATAATTATTCAGAAGATCGATTTGTAATATAGCTAACTCGCGTGTCTAACACGAGGATAGTTTACTCGTTTATATACACCGATACGTTCGAAAGTTAAAACGCCAGCTGATTAATGATTAAATGCAATTCCACAAGATTGAAACTGGTTCCTTTTAATTTGCGACTGATTTATTTTAAGACAAAATTACCAATGCTTTGCAGGACACAGGAAAATATATATATATATGTCGGAGATGAAAGGACGTCGGGGCCTTTCATTTGGAACGTTTGGAAAGGTCCCCAATACTATAATCAAAACTTTTTATTATAACTGCATTTAAATAATAAAACTGAGGAATAGTTGTTTATGTTCTAATCCGAGTATGGGTGCCCGAGGTTTATGACGGTGGGCTTGGGCTCCAAGTGACATAACGGGTCACTGAACGTAGCCACGGCCACGGGAGGGACCTAACAGAAGTATGGAATAATTATATAGCTCTCCTTAAAAACAAAGATTGACCCGAGAGATACGGAGAGGAGTATATATGAGCAGTTCCACTTGGACCGGAATTTAATTCATTCAGATAAGTTCTACTTTTACGTTGAGTCACACTAGGATCGTGTGTCACATCGCATTCGTCATCCTGTTGACCGTGGATTCGTTATCGAACCTAGATTCGTTGTCATCGACATCTCGATTATCCGATCGCCGTTGTTATTTGTCACATTTTGTAGTAATTACATTTGTATGAGTAAATATCATCTCTAGTACATCACAACGATGGCCAATTCACGTGGAGATTCATTATATGCCCCTAACTCTAATGATAATGGTATCTATGGATCTATGGTAGTGGTCAAATGTTTAGAAAAGACGAAAAACTAGTTCGTATATAGAAAGATATTTATATTTATATTTACGATAAAACTGTAATAATATAAAGTATAATAATACAAAGAGATTCGCATATGGAAAAATTCTATTTTGACGACGAGTCACGTGAGATCTTAATTTTTGAGACACAGTTTTCGGAGTTATTATATGATTATTTAAATAGGATAGCGAATTCTTGAAGATCGAAGTTACAATTTAATTTCGAACAACTCGAGATCTAGTTTGACAATTTTATCGCATACCGACGAAGTGAATAAGAAGTTGCGAGCAGTGGCACTAAGTTTCACGAACGATGAAAATACGATAGAATCAACTGTATGAAGTTACAGAGTGAAGGAAAGAAACGATTTTAAGCCGAGTAACTTCTTTCTTAATCGGCAACGGAACAGATTTCGCTTTCGCACGGTCAACCCTTGTATCGTTCGCTACTCACGTTCGACTACCTGACCTGTTTGTAAAATTATTTTTATAGCTCGTGTGTACCACGATAAACAAGTGTGTAGGGGCAAACTGGACGAACGTATGAATCTACCAAATGTATCTACGTTTCCTCTGAAAATAAGTATATTTCTCGAAATATCCGTAATTGAAAAATCTAGTGGAGTAATTGAAAGGAACGACAAAGTTGTTGGAAATTTCACGAAATAAAAATTGGCTGCATGTATGATCCCAGACACTTTGACATAAGTTTCATTTCTTTTATACAACACGTAACTTACTTTCTTTGAAACGTAGTGCTTTTTAGTCTTTATACGTTTTCAAATACACAGCAATGGTTGATAACTAGAAAACGACGTATTAAATCTTTTTCTATCCAGATTTACGTAACTAATGAAAATATTGAAAATTTTACTGAGACTTCGTATCTAAACACTCAAATTTTCGATACAAAAGAAACGATTAAAAAATGTGTGTTTTAATCTGTAACGGAGTCATTGAAAATACGAATATAGTTGAAACATCTACGTTTTACCTTTTCTTTCGTATTAGGTTGTCCGGAAAGTTTCTTTCGTTTTATAAGGAAATTACAGACGCACAATGTTTTTTGTTTTATATTTATTGAATTATGCACGAAAATAATAATAGAAATAGAACGAAATGGGTCATACGTAATTCAATAAAATAATACAAAACAGAAAATGTTGTCCATCTATTATCACCTTACGAAACGAAAAAAACTTTTCGGACAACCTAATACAATGTATTATACTAATACAATCTCAGTCGGATTATTTCAATGTTAAAAACGAATAATAATATAAAATCACATGTCATCGACGTACAAAGGTACGCGATATAAATAGAATATTTCTTTAATTCACTCGTCATTTTGTATCTTTTTCCACAAGATATCACAAACTTGTTAAGCTGTTGATTGAATTAGTCTATGAGAAGTAATAGTAAACTGTATAAAACGTTTCGTTGTATCTCCGTTCCAAACTTTCCACCCATTGTGTGCCCAACGTTTCTTAAATTTCCACTCGACGAAATTCAAGAGATCGCGTTGCAATCGAACGAAAACATCAGCCGAACGTGCGCTCCTTCATCACGTGCGCTGAAACCAGGTAAATGTTGTCTCGTTGGTCGTGGAGCTGGTCGGAGAAAACGATCCGCTTTAGCCGACGGGGTTTCTCTGTCCGTGTCCTGTCTCCTCGATCTGCTCCCTTAATAAAGCTAATTGCACCTTCTCCGACCTTTCGCCCTTCGTCACCCTTCCTTACGGTCGGTCTTTTTCCAGCGACGTCTCGCCTCAAACCCTCGTCCTTTCCGGCGACATCTCTCGTTTCAGCTTCGACGGCCAAACGTTGTTTAGGTCTCGCGTTAGCGTCCATTTAAGGACGCGGTCGCATTAACGTTCAAATAAACGTTAGTTAAGAACGAACGTTGCAAGCTCTATTTGTGGCGTTAACATTGTAACGCACGTACCAACTGCACGCAGCTAAGTGGAGCTACAATTTTATGTCTGAAAATGACAACTTAAACTCATCGTTAAAGTATCCTCTTCCTTATGCGCGAGTTTTAGCCAAATAAATAACAACTTGAACTGTCTGAAATTCTCCCCTGTTAACCCTAAACGTTTCATACCTCTGTCATCCGCAATTATCACGGCTATATACAAAACTCACTCCCTTCTAACTATTAGAATCACACGAATTGGCTGTCGGATAGCGAAAATTCATCGAATCTCTCCAGAGGAATTCTCGTTAATGCAAATCCATTTATGAATTTTATACACATTTAATAGACTCGTTTAAATCCAGCGCTAATCGTCGTTCTCCGCTCGGATCCTTGATCTGATTGTCGGAGTAATTCCGAGGCGTTCCATTCTCATTTAGCCGAATCGAACGGTTGGCAAAGGGGTGATTTTCCTCCAGCCTGGAACATCTCTAGTCGGTTCTTCTTCCTTCCATCATTATTCCATGTCCTGGCGGAGTCGTGCTTCCTACCCTTGTAATTTTTCATTCACCAGGAATATCCAACCGGTGCGCTACCGACGCAGGAGAGAAGAGAAGTCGGAAAGAGCGGTGCTTTCTCGAGTGTGAAAGCTAGACACTCGAAACACAACCCTCAAAGATAAGTCTCGTGCGAACCGCCGTCCTGTATTTTCCTTTTTTCCCTCCTTCCCTCTCCCTTTCTTTCGTTCCTTTTCCTTTCTCTTTCCTCTCTCCGTTTTCTCTCCTCCTTTCTTTCTTTTTTATTTGACACGACGCTAGCTTCGGTGAATCGATAGTACGAGACTTTATCGCACAACGTATCTTTCTCCCATTTCTCTTCGACCATCTCGCAGCAGATTCGCAATTTGCATGTTTCAAGCTGTCGCGCTCGCGTCGATGAAGGTTTGGGTAAAGAGGCGCGTGCCTTCGCGAGGGACTCGCGGCCTCGATGCTTTGCCAGATAGATTTTCCTTTTTTAGATGTTTGCTTGAGGAACGTTCTTGAGGAATTTTTTTTTTTTTTTTTTTGATATTACGAAGAGCGTGGGATTTTTAGGAATTTCTAGAAAGAAGATTTTTAGAAATCTACAAATAACAATATTAATTGATTAAGAATATTACACTGTACGTATAAAAATGATGCAAATCTGAGAAATTCGTAGATATCCTAATGATTATATCTTTAAAATAGAATCGAATTTTAGGGCAAAATCTAAGAATCTAAGGATCTTTATTCTCCAAATGTTAAGAACGATTATACACATCATACGTTTGCGTAAATTTCGAATACAGCGAAAGTAACTCATAAATCGTGGTTACTCGATGTTCTATGACACATATTTTCCAGATGTCACGTCTATGACTCTGAATTGGAAGTTCAAAGAGCATTCGCGGCAATCGAGAAGCCTTATCAGCTTGATCGATCACTCGACATAACGAGATTGGCTTCCGCGCCTCCAATGGAAAACCTCTATTTTTCACCAGCCATGAGTGAGGCATGAGTACGTATCCATCATACGTAGGTACTGTTTCCACCTCTATGACTTGAATGTCGGTGCTCATGTCTTAGATATCCGCTATCTTATACGTCTTAAATCTATTAACTTCGATATTATTAGAAATGTGATATGAGAAGGTTCTCCTCCGAAATCGAATCATCTTTTTATCTTTCTCTGTTTTTAGAGCAACGTTTGCGTAACTCACAATTGACAACAGATGAAAAATATATATTTTTTATAGCCATATGATGTGTTAAAGAGAGAAAACAATCTTTACTTTGTAATTTCTTATTCGTACGAGCGCATTCGTTGTTATCGGAGCATACGTTCGACGATTATTATGAGATACAGTACATTAGAAAACTGAGTTATTATCGTTGCATCGATTATTTTAAAATACAACTATCGCATCTCGGTCAATATGAATAGTACATGAAATATCGTAGAGGAATTCTTTTTCACTTTAGAAAAAATTTTAGTCTGAGTATGTTTTTATGAAAAGCGTACGTTTCTAGATGAGAACCACGGTGGCTTAGCCCCTTGATCCTGCGGTTGTTCCTTTCTTGCGCTTCCTGGAAGGCCGTATTAGAGCTTCAAATTAAGGTGTCACGTGAAATATATTTGTACTTCTACGTCTGGCAATTGTTGGAACTGGCGGAAAAATAAGCGTGTAATTATACGTATAAAGCGAAAATATGTCGCATTGTCAGTGACAATTTTTCATGGTTACGGTTATTACAGGGCTATAGCTGGACGAGAATGTCAAAATAAATTGACTCGATGAATTTTTGACAAAGCGACATGCTTGATTATAGAAAGCTGCGTTTAAGAATTCATCAAATTGGAAGGGCGGATCGTAATTATAGCTTATTCGGTTGGACAAAGTTGGTTTTACCTGTTAATTACAAATTTATACTCCTGTAAATTCATAGTCGAAATAAAAAATTAACAGATTAATTAACTACGCTACAATTATCGTATTGTTTGCTTTAAAAATTGTCCAGCTTTTCGAACGATATGCAGATGTTTTAGACGTTACGCTAATCAAAAATTCTATACTGAACACTTGTGCTTTTTGAAACTGAGCATTTTTTTAAAGAAACGAGAACGCGTTGTGAGATTGCGTTGGGAAAGTCTTCACGATCGCGCCAGAATTGAGCCGAGTGCAAAAAAGAATTCTATACAAAATAATTGCTAGAAGAGATTGCAATTATCAGTTGGACAATTATAATAATTGTCGTTGCGTCGATGATACGTTAATTAGACTATCGATCAATAATATAATATAGTAATTATATTTAAGTATACAAAAGTATACTTACAAAATTTATAAAGTGGCAACGGTAAACAATAAAGAAAATTCAGCGGCTAATTTCTCAAATTACAGACGATGTGATTTCACGTTAGAAATGGTGTAGCAGTGCGAGTCACTGAATCAACTAACGAAGCTTTGAATGAATCACCTCTGTCTTATAATATTTGAATAATTACTACTATTACAAATATTGCGCTGTAGTTAAATTAATCATCGTTAAATAATCTTTAGTCAGTGAGAAATAATTAACGATTATTCGATATAGTTTCTTGCGTGTATTGGTAGATCTATAGATCATTCTATAGAAGACTTTATGCTAATTGTATCCAATTTGAAACTACAAGAACAGCAAGAGTTGCAGCGTGCGGTAGAACCGAGAAACGAAACAGCTGCGGGAATTAAATTTGTAATTACGCCTGTAATCGGCCGTGCCGCTTCTATTTACGCTCGTCAAGCGACAGAAGTCAATGAGTGA
Organism: Bombus affinis; assembly: GCF_024516045.1. Classification (NCBI taxonomy): domain Eukaryota; kingdom Metazoa; phylum Arthropoda; class Insecta; order Hymenoptera; family Apidae; genus Bombus; species Bombus affinis. Next base: position 16,232,973 of record NC_066347.1, read on the forward strand.
GTACGTGAATAATTAAAACTGATTAATTTGTTGTGCCTGTTTCGAGATTTAATGTACCGCTTCATTAACTACGCAATTATCCTCAAGGGCAATTAGGATATCAACTATTTTTACCGTGCAATGCAATTAAATCTGAGGGGATAAAGTGTCGATTAATTTACACGAACACCGGAATATATCTAACTACGAAGTTTATTAGAATATACCCGATGCTTACACTAGTCGTACAATATACTTGCTGTTTCGTTTCGCGGTCGCTAATCGATCGGCGCAAAGAAGTGTCGGTTAGATTGTCGCTGCTCGAATCTCTCGGTAACTCAGGATGCGTCGCTACCCTGTCCGCTATATTTATATCCGCCGGAATTGACGATAGGCGTTGGGATTTGAATTTCGAGAATGTTCTCGAAACGTCCCAACGGGCGCCGAGCTCGCGACCTGTTTACAATTGTTGGTTTTTTGGGTAGCTGACTCACGAGCCTATGGTCACGGCAAAAACGATGGATTTGGCCTAATGATCGGAACCGCCTAAGGTCGATAGATCTATAATTAGCTCGTGTTTGAGTAAACACGGTTTCTTGTGTAGCGGATTTGCTGGGCAAAAACTATGATGACTTTTGTCGACAAGTACCGCTACAGTACCCCCCTGCCATTGTTAACGTTCTCTTTTGTATTAGCTTTTTTTATGATAACGGGCGTGCCCTTGCTAACCGTTTAATTCAAACCCGCTTGAAAGCGGTCGGGAAAACGAACTTTCCGGCCCGAACGCGTGGTGTAATGCGCTCTTGCGTCTCCGTCGCTTTGTTGCTCTTGCTCGCTGCTTTGCGGTCGGAAAATTTTCCTAAGTACAACTACGTCATGGGCTTGTGCGTTCCTTTCTAGGTGCTCAATATCTTCCGACACGATGAAGGCGGGTTTTAGACGGTCTACGGAGACTTTTACGCTTTTATCCTTCACGCGTATGGTAAAGGTTTTTTCCCCACGCTGTATCACTTGATAGGTTCCGTCGTACGGCGGTTGCAGAGGGCCTCCGATTGCATCGTGACGAACGAACACATACGGCGACGTTTCTAAATCGCGGAACATGAATGTCGTCTTCTCGCCGTGTTGTGAAGTCGGCAGAGGTCTGATCTCGCTCATTCGCTCTCGCAGACGGTTTGCGAATTCCGCGTTGGCCTGTTGTTTTGCTGGTACGAAAAATTCCGCTGGCAATCGCATGCCCGTACCATAGATCATTTCGGCCGCCGTTGCGCCCAGATCTTCCTTGATAGCGGTTCTGATGCCTAGAAGAACTATGGGAAGGCTTTCGACCCAGTTGCTTGTATTGTGGCATTTGATTGCGGCTTTAAGCTGCCGGTGGAAGCGCTCTACCATCCCGTTGGACGCGGGATGATAGGCTGTGGCACGCAAATGCTTAATGCCGAGCATCCGGCATAGTTCTTTGAAGAGACTGGATTCGAATTGGCTGGATTCCTTGGTCAGTTGTTATTTTTGCTGGGACGCCAAACCGCGCTATCCATGTGGAAAGAAGAGCCGAGGCAACGGTCGTTGCTTCCATATCCGGTATAGGAATCGCTTCGGGCCAACGTGAAAAACGATCGATACATGTTAGACAGTATCGGCAGCCTTGAGAGTACTGCGTAACGATAATGTCTAAATGTATATGCTCGAATCGTCCTGCGAGCTCTCCGAATGTTCCGGACGGCGTCGATACGTGTCGCGTTATTTTACATTGCTGGCAGGGGATGCATTGCCGTGTCCACGTTTGGCAATCTTTATTTAACGCAGGCCAAACAAAACGCGATTTTACTAATTTCTGGGTTGCGCGAATTCCTGGGTGGGAAAGTCCGTGGAGTGCATTAAATACGTCGCGCCGCAAGGATTTCGGTACGTACGGTCGTACGATGTCGCTTGACACGTCACAGTATATTTCCGCGTCGTAATCCGGAAAACGAATTTTCTTGAGCTGTAACGCGGATGTACCGGAGTTAACGATGTTGCGGAGTTCTTCATCGTTTTCTTGCGCGACGGCGAGGGTTTTGTGATCCACGGATTTTCCTATAGCTTCGATGCGCGATAGGGCGTCGGCGACATTATTGTTCAGCCCTTTTATATGCCTTATATCGGTCGTGAACTGACCGATATAATCTAGGTGCCGGAACTGTCTCGGCGAACACTTGTCGGGATTTTGACCGAACGCGTAAGTGAGGGGTTTATGATTTATGAGGGGTTTATCATACGCGCTATATTTTCGCTGCGCGGCGTTTAAGGGTTTAGTTAAGAAACCCAACGGTTGCCAAGCGTTGTTCGCGCGTTGCTGCAACACCGCTCCAATTGCAAAGTCGGACGCGTCTACAGCGAGGCTGATGGGCGCGCCAGGTATAGGATGCGTTAACATCGTAGCGTTAGCTAGGGCGCGTTTCGACTCGCTAAAGCTCGTTTTGGCGTCCTCCGACCAGGTAATGAGCATGTTGCCCTTTTTCGCCCCTCGCAGCAAATCGTTGAGGGGTTGCAAGATTTTGGCTGCCCCCGGTATGAAACGTCGATAAAAGTTAATCATACCGAGGTACCTACGGAGAGCTTTGATATTCGCGGGGAGCGGTGCTTCAGTTACGGCTTTTACTCGATCGGCGAGCGGTTTTATACCCTGCGCGTTTACCGTATGGCCTAGGAAGGCTATCTCATCGACGCCGAACTCGCACTTTGCCAGGTTGATTACAACGCCGTAATGATTTAGACGTTCGAACAAAATCCGCAAGTGCTCGTGGTGCTGTTCCTCGGTTTCCGAAGCTACCAGGAAGTCATCGATGTACGCGTATACGAAATCTAAGCCACGCGTGATTTCATCGACGAAACGTTGACACGTTTGCGCGGCGTTTCGAAGCCCAAACATCATATTGGTTGCCTCGAAAAGGCCGAATGGTGTCGCGATTGCTGTTTTTTTAATGTCCTGAGGCGCGATTGGAATTTGATGGTAGGCGCGCACTAAGTCAATTTTTGAGAAAATTTTCCTACCGTGTAGCTGCTGCGCGAAGTCTTGGATGTGCGGTGGAGAGTACCTGTCAGGAACAGTGCGAGCGTTTAGCGCCCGGTAGTCACTGCAGGGTCGAAGACTTCCATCCTTCTTTAGGACGACGTGTAGCGGAGATGCCCAGGAACTCTTCGATGGGCGCATGACTCCTTGTTCGATCAGCGTTGCAAATTCCGCCTTGACTTGTTTGAGCCGGTCTGGTGCAAGCCGGCGGGGTTTGCAGTACACGGGTGGGCCTGGTGTGGTCTCTATATGGTGCTCCACGCCGTGCCGGATTTTCTCTCGCCCAAAGGCCGGTGGGCGCGTTAGATCAGGATATTTTTCCAACAGTTGATGATAGACCAAATCCCCCTTTACGGTCTTAATCATGAGTTGTTCGCAGTTGGCGGCGTATCCCCGGGTCGTTAGCTGAGTTGTTGTGTCAAGAAGACGTCTCTTTCTTGGGTCCACAAGCAACCCATAATGGCTCAGGAAGTCCAGGCCGATGATGGGGGTTTGCACGTCGGCGATCGTGAAGTGCCATTTGAAGGCACGTCTGAGGGACAGGTTCAGCTCCATCGCCAAGGTGCCGTACGTTGCGATGGGCGTCCCATTGGCAGCGAATAATTCGTACGCTGCTTTCTTCACGTCCCTGGATAGCCTGCTTCGGGGATGAACGCTGATGTCGGCCCCGGTGTCTACTAAGAACGAGGTTTTCGTTCTCTGATCTACGATGAAGATGCGGCGAGATCCCAAGCCGTCGTGGTCCGCCGCTTTTACGGACGGCTGGGGTCGTTTCCCGTCTTCCACTTACACCGGGCGGTGCATTTTTTGGCGCGATCGCCGAATTTCCTGTGATAAAAACAAATTCCGTCCTGACGCGGGGTGTCGCGCGAACGGGAACGGCGACGGCGTCGTGTAAGGGAGTTCGAGCATCTTCGCGGTGTACGGTCCGCGTCGATTTTTAAAGCCTTAATCTCCTCCCTCAGCCTGCTGACTTCGGCGGCCAGCGCGTCGTTTTTGTCTGCATGCGGTGCCGATGGCTCGGCGATTGTGCCCACTCTATGCGCGCGGTGGCCGTGGCATTCGTACGCCTCGTCGATTCTATCCGCAGTCCTGGTCAGCTTTTCTATGTTCGTATCGTCAACTGCGGCCAGGACTTCCCTGATACGGTCAGGGAGGCGGTTCCTCCACAGGTTTAGGATGAACTCGTCGGACGCGAGCGGGCTGGCTAGTTTCTTTAGGTCATTGTAAAACTGTGAGGGCTTTCTGTCGCCCATCTCTTCGCGTTCAACTAACCTTTCAACCTTGGCGCTGTCCGACTCTGTCAGGACGCGGATTAGCTCGCTCTTCAGTTTCTCGTACTGGCCGGTGGCGGGGAGGTTGGTCACGGTATCCTCTATCTTTGCGAGGTATGGTGGGTCGAGGAATCCCATGAGGGCTAAGGCCTTTTCGTCATCGTGGTTAATGTCGGCTACGCCGAAATACTTCTCTAGGATCGAAAACCAGATCCCGATCTTCGTAGGCATAAATGGCGGCACGCGGAACGAAGTTGAAGATGGTTTGCTCTCCTTTTCCATAGTGTGATTTGCAGACTATACTGTTCACACCGCGACTAGTCTATCACTGTCACCTCTTACACAAAAAAAATCACGTCGGGATCACCAGTTGAGGGGATAAGGTGTCGATTAATTTACACGAACACCGGAATATATCTAACTACGAAGTTTATTAGAATATACCCGATGCTTACACTAGTCGTACAATATACTTGCTGTTTCGTTTCGCGGTCGCTAATCGATCGGCGCAAAGAAGTGTCGGTTAGATTGTCGCTGCTCGAATCTCTCGGTAACTCAGGATGCGTCGCTACCCTGTCCGCTATATTTATATCCGCCGGAGTTGACGATAGGCGTTGGGATTTGAATTTCGAGAATGTTCTCGAAACGTCCCAACGGGCGCCGAGCTCGCGACCTGTTTACAATTGTTGGTTTTTTGGGTAGCTGACTCACGAGCCTATGGTCACGGCAAAAACGATGGATTTGGCCTAATGATCGGAACCGCCTAAGGTCGATAGATCTATAATTAGCTCGTGTTTGAGTAAACACGGTTTCTTGTGTAGCGGATTTGCTGGGCAAAAACTATGATGACTTTTGTCGACAAGTACCGCTACAAATCGAATATTTTGCGCCGTTCCAAGTGTTCGTCGATTTGTTCCCATAAAACCATCAAAATTCAGACGAATCAGAGTCTCGATTCTTTCGAAAAATTAACGAAAAACGTGGGAAGTTCGTACGAAGGATATCGTTCTATCGTACAAAAGATACCCAGCGAACAGAACAACTTTCGAAAGAAAAATTATGAAGCGTTCTATTTGAACTGTTGTACGACAGTGTAGTTGCAGTATCCATCGAAATTAAGAAAACGTCAAAACGTTAAATCAGCGAGAAACTGTGAGGGAAACGATCGACCAAGTCGAACGAACATAAACCTGAACTTTATATCCCAAGAGGGTGGACGTGCTCATGTAGTATACATCTAAGGAGGAAGCTTTCGATCATGCGAGAGAAGGCATACGCGCGAGACTGGCGAACTTGGTACGCTCAATTTAGCGCATCGATCGCGCGAGCAGCGTCGTAAAACGGAGAAACGTTGCTACCGCCAGTAGTTTCGGTCCGAACAGAGCGTATACTTGTAAGTTATGGGAATGACGAGAAGGTGCGAGCGGCAATATCCTCGTTTCCGAAATGTCGTGCTTCGACTGTCGTTACGAATCGCGGAATCGCGCCTCTCGGGAAATGGAGAGAATCCTGCTTCCGGTTGCGTACCTCTTCTTCTTCTCCGATAGTTTCTTCGATCTCCTGTAACACCTTCTGTCGCTCGTCTGCTGAGATTTTAACTCGATTTAGTGCCTAACAGCTTCGAAATCGCAGGTTTGCGCGTGAAAATAGGCGGCAATATATCGATCTTGACACACGTCGCTACGAACTTATTATGTTCCATATCGATTAACAATATAGCCAACGCGAACTAGCTTGTTAACAATATACGAAATGCTGCTACAGAAGAACGAACCGTTATACGTTGAATCGATCAAGTAGCTGTACCATATAATCCTTTTATTTCTAGTTCTATGAACGCGAAGTAAATTGGTTTTATCTACGTTAGCAGCAGGGGAATCGATTTTCGTACTGACAGAACTGATTTATGGTCCCATGTTAAGCGAACATTTTGTACTCGACTTGACCAAAGCCAAACACTCTAACTTCTTGAGTTCTATGTACGCAAATACTGTTTCTCTGCTCTGCATTTCCGACCGACTGTGAAACGTTTTGCAAACGATTTTCACTCGAATTGTCTATCGTTTGTTTGCCTACGTGTACAGACATTTAGATAGATGCTTTTGAATATTTCCTCTTTCTATCTGTTTCAATAATCTGTATACGATTCTTTTCTCTCTCTCTCTCTCTCTCTCTCTCTCTCTCTCTCTCTTTAATTTGATAAAAAATGAAACAGTAGCTATAATCGGATTAGCTTCTTTTTTCTTTGACCTCGTTTATAAATTAAATTCTTTCATTTTTGTATATCTGGCCTCGCTTTAAATCCAATCCTTCCGTTTTTATATTTTTGCTCGTTGTAATTGCGAGTGAAACTCGTCCGTAAATCATTTCACGAGGCTTTTCTACTCGTTACAATAGTTTTGGAGAATACGTTGGTGGATACGTGTCTCCCGATTTTCGCGACGATCACGCCTATGTACCGAGCATTTTTCCGGCTATCACGATAAACGACGCCATCGATGAAACGGCGAGTTGATAAATTTAGCCTGCGATATGTTTTTCCACTCTGGATAAATATTCGCCAACGAAATCTGAGACAGCTGTTAATCAATACCGCTCTAATTCTATTTATTCTCTGTCGTTTGTTTTCGTATCCAAATTTGCATCTCGTTTGCACGATTTGTTACTTTATCAATGATACTATTCGAATATCTAAAATCAATTTGAAAACATTCCTTGAACATGTGTCGCCGCGTATATTTTATTTCTATTCTATGTTGCATTTAAAAAGCGAAATAAATGTACACAGCGTCTCGCGAAAGTACTTCAACGCGGTATTTATGTATTTTGTGTGTGTGTGTGTGTGTGTATGCGCGCGCGATTGTGTGCGTTATATTAAACACGTTGAAATTTCATTAGCACCGTAACGAAACACAGCTGTCATGATTAAATTTGATAAAATATAGTTGGAAGTGGATGATTTCTTTTTATACGAAGAGCGTATGTGTTACTGCGCCTATTCATAAAGATTTAGAAGTTGCTAACAGAAGCTCCTAAATCAATATAAAATCTTCCTCTCTTCTTAAAAGCTCTTAGGTATTAGGCACTCTATACTCTATATATTCTGTACTTTACAGCTCTATCCTCTATAGAAGCTTCCAAGTATTATAAGCTGCTAAGTGCACAGCTGCGAATATCCATCGTATTTACGGCAGAAGCTAATTCACGCTAATTATAAAGAAAATCTCGTTGGAACAATATAAATTAAATCTGTTTCGAAATATTTACAATTTAATCAATCACTAAAAGCGATACTACGTTATCAACTTAGTACAATTTATTTAACTTCGCCGTCCCTCTCGTTTCTTCTCCGCGTCTCGATTTCTTCAGGTACCTTCTCTTCCAAATGTTAAAATACGTTATTCTTGAAAAGCGTATCTTCAAATATTTACATCTTTAGACATTACCTATATTTCGAATCATCGAAATGGATATTAATTTGCTGATTTAACGCTAGAACTAACGATAATTAACACGAAGCTATTTCTACCAAAACCAGTGAAAATGATTGGTTTTTAAATAATACGCAGTAATGGAATATTTTTATATTTATCGATTTATTACTTTCTTACAGAAGGAGATGTTATGTAGTACATTTTTGGCATTATCGATCCATCTGGTGATCCCTAAACGAGGCTTGACACATTTATAAAATTGTAGAAACACTCGTTTTGACTGCTGTGGTATTTCTAGTGTTAGCATCTAGCGATCTAGCGATCGATTCGGGATTTTCCTGATATCATCATATTGAATGGTGCGCAGTAAAAATTTTAAAAACGTGCGAGAAGTTGCACAAAACGAGGAAACTGGTTAATTGGGATTCGATAAACAGATTGCAGGATCCTTTTACAAGTACCAGTCATTTGAACTGGTATCGGTGTAAATATCCTTGATACAAAATTATTTTATTATATTCAAATTCATTATATTATTCTTTTAACTATGGTTGCGAAAGTCACTACATCATTGTGAAGAAAAAATATAACATGAAGTAGGAATTTTAAAATAAAATTGTAAAACCAGTCAGTCTGATTGGTGTGGTAGTTCTAGTGTTAATTAATAGGTTTTAATATATCGACATATAACGTTCGAGGCATATAGACGCGGTCAGAATAGCAGGATTAAATGTTTACGTAGTATAATCCATAAATGAATAAAGTAAGAACAAAAGAATTGGGAAGAAAATTGATATTCTTCTAAAAAGAACAGTTGTCCTATATCCTGAAAAATGTATTGTTCGCTCGATAGCAAGGTATTTTTTAAAATCGCGTCACGATCATATCGATGGTACAATTTCGTTCAAGACTAATCGATCTTCCGGTTGGAAGCACAAAGGAAAGCAAAGTTATTCAATTCTCCCGAACAAGGAAACGTCACGTAACGTGGACCAAAGGCGTACCTAAGGCTTTCGAACGCTTTTCAAGCAACCACGTCTACCAGCCACGGGAAATAATCGCGTCTTTTGTGGGGCGTTCGTTGAAAAATAGCCGGCCCATGGATTCCGTTTCTCTTCGTGGATAGAATTTTTCGAAACGATGCACGTCGGTTTACAAAATGTCACGCGAGACACTGACCCCGGCCATTGAGAAATCCAATTCCCAGCGGACGTAGAAGGCAGCGCATTGTTTTGACAATCCATTGCCCAAGATCCATCGATCGCGACACGTGCACAAGACGAGTTAACTTCCTTCCTGTACAATATGTACCTAGTCCTGTTGTTTCCTTTCTACTTGGATACCTCAGAAAGTATCGTGAGCTTCTAGGATTTTAGCGTGTCTTTCGTGAGACAACTTACATGCGTTATGAATAACTATGAATATCTCTCGTTAGTATGATCGTAAAAATAAGATGGATTTATTGGCTTGGCAACTAAGTGATTGCGGACTTTGTCAATAGGTGATATTGAAAAATCTGCGATCACTTAGTTGCCAATCCAATATATTGAGCAAAGAAGGAAAGACTTGTTATATTTTTCTTAATAAGTTTATCGAAAAATGACAAAATCTCCGGAAGTAGTGGGGGTATGTCGCTCGATTCAGGATCGAAAGTATGTTTGAGTCACTTAGCTGTTCCTTTGAGAACTTCATAGGAGAGTTTTATGTTTTCACTTTGTGATTTCTGTTGAAGTGGTCACCACTTTTAAGAAAACTCTACATCTGGTCTTTTTAGTTTTCTCAAGCACTGAAGCCATTGACAGCGCATGGACAATAGACTGGAACGAAGGCAGACCATAGACAGTAGACAGGCGATGATGGTTTTGGGGTTTTCAGTTATAGGGTAACACTGTTAGCGTGCGAATCTGGACCAGCTCGAATTATATTCCTACTTGTACTTAAATTTCTGTATTAAAATATATTTTCTACTTTACAATTTATCCACGGGTTCCTCTGTTCATACATCTAATAACCTCGACAATTTCCAACGAGTTTATTCAAAGAGAGCAAGATACAAAAACGCGGAATGTAATTGCAATCAAAGAATGTAAAGCAATATCAATTTATATGGTAAGCGTAAAGACGCAACAAAATAAAAGACAAGAGGATTTTAACGTTCGAGCGACGAACATTTTACGACACCCGAGTGACGCTGAGTATTCGCAGTTGACAAATTTTTGATTACAAAATCTAGAAAAAGGCAAACTCAACTTTCACGGACCACCTAAATTCTTCGAGTTAATACCCAAACGCTATTTACATCTGTTAGATCATCCTGTATCGATAATACGACCATTGATTTTCGTATATCAGATATAACTAAAAGAAAGTACACGTTAGCAATTCAATGAGTGACGAATTTTATCGTATTTTTTTAATAAAGTGTCATCTTTTTTTTATTAAGTCTTCTATGCAAAATTTATGAAACTCTGGTACCAACGATTTTCGTGTTTTAAAATTAGCTTTTGAAAAGACAGCATCGCTTATTAGATCAGATATAGAAATCGTACTACACCTTATTACCACCTGTATGTACATTTCAAGCATTTATCGATGCAAACATTTCGTACAATTTTATACAAACTTTGCGCTCGAATTGTCGAACAAATGGTATTAAAAGATCTAACAAATAATTCGGTCTTCGACAGATCTGTCTCTTCGTTTTAATCGCAACTCTCGTAGAAAATTGTGCAATTAAGCGTGTTAAACCCACGCCTAACAATGTTACGTAAAAATGTGCAAACAGATATTAAAAATATGTTCGAAAATAATTGGAAACAGAATGACCGAAGCTACGCGCTATGTATTTCCCGAAATATATTCATTTCTCTAATAAAATATATTTCTCTAATATTCATTCGCTTTATGGGCGAATTCTTCAAATACTGCACTTTGAAATTAGCCGAGCGTAAATTATAAAATCGTACAACTCTATCGGTTGTAGCTGCAATATATAGAGGAACGAACAGTGATAACGTGATAACGGTATTAAAAATTAATACGTGAAAAGTCGGTTGTGAAACAGCGAATTTAAATAGCACACGGCGCGAGAAAGAGAGAGAAGAAAAAAGGCTAATATTAAATTTCGTGAGATTGCGTTTACCTTCTTTCCTGTGCAGTAATAAAACGTACTATTCTCGTGGTTCTCTTCAAATTCTCTAATAACATTTACTAGACTTTCTTCTTTATTTTTCGTTCTTTATTTTTAGTCTCGCTTTTCCATCTTTTCTAACTTGTTGATCAGAGAAGACGAGGTAACTTGTCATGCGAATCAGTCACGCCAATAACATAGTTTCATATTTATGACAAATAAATTAAACGTTCGAATATGTTACGACACTTAATACCAAGAAACTGCTGAACTTAACGCCACTGCTGTGTTTAAGATTCAAAGAATGTACGCACGAATGTCTAAACTTGTACAAAGAAGCTGCTGTTTAGAAGTTTGCATGGTATTGACGAGAAACGTATTCTAAACTTTCGTGTTCCACGTGTCATGGTGCCGATCATGCGACCTCGAATCTGCATCATCCTGTCGTCGTTCGATCCGCCACAAACCACCCAGGTTTGTGGTACTATCAAATTTATCACTTAAGAAGTCTTGAGAATCGCCACGTGCGTCTATGGACTTGTGTGACCTCGAATTTCATCAGCTCGCTGTCATAGGCCACAAACCACCCCAGGGATGTGGGAGTATAAACTCAATTACCTAGTATCGTAGGATTCGCCACAGACCACCAAGGAATCGTGGGGCTACCAACTTCGTCACTTTGGAATTGTTAGACCTCGCTACGCAGCATCCTCGGGATTTTCGAATCTCGAACCCCACTACGAGGAATCATAGGCTCCGCTACAAATTACTCAGGAGACGTGGGACTTTAAACTTTACCGCTTCGGGCTTGTGAAATACGCCCGAAACCATCACGAAGTCGTCAGATTTCCAACTCTATTACTCGGCAACCTACAATCTCCGATGTATACTAACTTGAGTACGATAGAAAGTCGAAATCCACGATATGGAGATCGTTTGACGAACGAGATGTGTATAGTTCTGGATGCCGGACTGTGAATCTTGTGTTCGCGTTTAATATCTCGAAACATTGATTTTTTAATTTTTCCTCCAGGATCGTAGATCATAAACGTGGCGCCACGAATTTACAAACCACCGATCTAAGATCCTAAATTCAGAACTCAATGTTTGGGCTTTGAGTCTTACGTTCAGACTCAGATCTCGGATTTAGATTCAGATCTCAGGATTCAATGCGAACACTTTTGGATTTCCAATCTTCTATCTCGATTCAGAATTTTCGGTCGTAAATTCAGATCGCTAATTCCAGGACCAGACACCGGATCTTATTCACATTTCGCATGTAAATCATGGATCGCGAACTTTCTTCGTTCGAAACACGTCCCGCGACCAAATAAAGTACAGAGCCTCGTTTCTATCGCCTACGGCGAACTTTGTCACTCTCGACTGAAGATTCCGACGTTCTAATACTTCGAGCTAGCCGATGAATAATTTGTTGCCATGAAATCGTACATTTTGAAAATTTGCTTACGTTAATCGCGTAGCTGGAAATTATAAGACTACGAGCTATCGCTGTATTTTTCGCGTTGCAGGGAAGATCCGTTGTCTTCTTCCAAAAATTTTCTAATTCCCTTTACCTTCGTAAATGAAATTGGACGAATTACTGTAACGTACATATACCACGATATACTACGTGTGTGTTACTATAACGTACATACAAGATCGATAAGCACGTTGTTTGCTATTTCCTCTTCAAATAAAAACCTGTTAACCTACCAATTTCTCATCACCACACCATAGAACAAGAAAACAGAATCTACTCCAAGAAGCGGTTCCAGGAATGCTACTACATGTTGTTATTTATCTCTCTTTCTTGATAAAAACCCAGTAACCTTCCGATTTTACATTATTTCACTATCCAACAGAGAACACCCATTATTCTTTCCAAGAGTACAATAGAATCTACCGATCTTCTTCTTTCTTACATCGCAACAAACATTTCCTCTCTCTTTGCCAGTTTCTTTTATCAGTAATAACGAATACGTCATTATTTCCATCGTAAACTCCTATAGGCATCTTGGCCTATATTGCAGCCAGCGCTGTATCGAACGCGAGTAGCCAGGTGCTAGGAAAGTGGAATATTATAAAACGCAAGCCCCGGTGCGTACTTGTTAAGCCGCTGGACGTCGTTTCATCCCCGGCGCGCCGCTTCATTTCTGAGAGTTTCGCTGCACGCCCGGCTGCCGTGCGAATTACAGAGAAAAGGAGGGTTGCACGGGGGCGGGAAGAGGGACGGGGCGGAGGGCCGCGGTTAAGAGAAAGGAATCAGCGTGCCGGCACGCGAAACCGGCAGAAGAGACGACTCCCTAATCAAGGCGACATTGTCACAGGACGAACAATATCCAACGCCGACGTGCACGCGAACTCACCCTCCGCCCCTTTTGCGCGCTCGCGAGTACCAAGAACACGTATTACGCGCGCGGACGCAGTCAAAAGTATACAGGGTGTCGCTTAACTAACGTTACAATTTGAAAGGAAAAAAGATATTTATACGCGCAGAACCACATCCTTCGAAATACTTTATCATCGTCGCTTACAAGTGACACCCTGTACATGATATACACGCGTACGCGTAGACAGGTGCGTGTACACGATTACAGAGACGCGGTTAAACGTATACGCGTGGACGAGAACAGGAACGACCTAGAATAAAAGTGTACAAAGGTGTGTAGGGATCGTGAGACGAGATCGTATTGGTGATGGCGGGGGAAATATGCGTGTTCCTCCGAGTGAAACACGAACACGAACACTCGAGCCTCTACAGAGCTATTTCCTCTTCTCTGCTCTTCTTTCAACGTGTTCTATCTCCGTTTTCTTTTTTACTCTTTTCGCCGTTCTCTCCAGAGCCTGCCACCCCCTTCACGATCCTTCTTGCCTCGTCTAACCCTCTCTTTTCCGTCTTGGCTGGATTTTCCGCGCTTGCGTGAGCCCCGAGACTCCAAGGAGAGTCTCGTTAACGCATAAAGGGACGCGTTACTTGTACTCCTAATGGGAATGAACCCAAAGAAGGAACCACCGACACGACTTTTATCTTCCTGTACGCCGTTCATCCGTCTGCGTGTGATCCTCGCGTATGTCTTCCATGATCCGCCTTTATCTTCTACTTTCTCCTAGTCCTTTTAGCGATGTCGGAGCTTTCACCGTCATTGATGATATATATATATATGGTTTTACGATACTGATCGGTTAGTAATAACGAACAGAGACTGGTGATAATTTTATTTATAAAACATCATACGCGTTGTTCGAAATTTTATTTCCGATAAAACGATATTATTCATTTGTGTTCGTCGCGAAGGATATGAAAAATGTTGGCAAATCTCGACGAAGGTCGATACTTGGAAATTGAAAGTTTCTCAAGACGCGAGTCTTTCGTCATCCAGATTATGCCACTAGTTTGAGACTTGGGACCTTGGGATCTTTGAGAGCTGCGAGGTCAGCAGGATCAAAAATATAATCCGCTTTCATAGTTCACGAGCTTCTTCGTATTTAACGTGCATACTAATTTCGATTTTCGTCTATTCCGCGCTGCGAAATATCTGTTCAAACGAATTATCGCTATTACGCTTATTTGGCGAGAACAAGTTTCAATTCCAGAACTATCTATCGTTATTCTAAACTCGTTGGAACTTCATGCGGAATCGAATCAAGTACCTCTTGAACGATGCTCGTGATCGACTTAAATTATAATAATACGAAGCAAATTTATAATAGATCGAAACGCGAACAGAATAGCATAAACCCGGGCAGATTCCAATTTAGAAGTTCAGTTCACTCCCTCAAACTCGCCGTAACTTCCTTTCAGAATCTTTTTTCCTAACGCGGAGTACACAGCATTACCATCAATTTACCTAGTCCATTAGACCATTTACTCGATAGCAGAGGATCCTCTTCCTCTCTTCGTCGAACGGTCCGATATCAAACCGGAAGCTCGAAACTTTCCTTAATAAATCTTCAAGCTCGAACGAGGCGGGAACGGCGCAGCCCCAACATCGATACCGTTCATAAAACGCCTCTCCCTGGACCGTTTCCGGTCTCTAATTATGCCACAGGAAAAATCGTCCGCAGATAAATGAGAAAAACGAAAAAGTTACCAGCGAGTTGAAGCGTCGTTCGAAAAGCTAGATAGCCACGTAACCGTACAACTTTTAGGATTATAATTAGTTCTCATCGCTATCGGCCAGACTCTCGGATAGTATTTAAATACCGGCTTGTATATATTTATCGTACATAGTTACACCTGACCGGCTTAAATATATGCGTAATTGATAGAACGTCTGTTGGCTATCTTGCGACTGAATTCTCCGAGCTACGATGCTTTAGGTAAATTGCTCTCTCTCTCTCTCTCTTTCTTTCTCTTTCCCTCTCTGTCTCTTTCTAAAGGCTCGCTCGGATTAGACGAGTAAGGTTTGAATTCGATATGAATTCAACTCTGGATTGAAATAATTGAAATCTGTTTGATATTCTAAGCCTGTTATTTTAGATCATTTGAAACATTTTGTTCGCGTTCCTACGTTTACTCTCGTGGCGTATAGCGAGTCGTTTGTGTCAAAGTAATTTGAAATCCACGTAACTTTGTTCTTTTGCAGGATTTGAAATATCTTTGAATATGTTGATTTTGAAGTCTGTTTTTATTTGTTTATCTATCACTCTTTCTTTTCTCTCTCTTTTTTTTTTTTCTTGTAAAGTTGAATTGAGGTGAACTTGAAACTATCTTTATCATCGTAAAGGTGTTATTTTACTCGAACTTGCTTCAAGATATTCTCCGAAGCTTCGGGCGAAGTTGATGTTCTTTCAATCGCTCTGGACTTGGAAGAAAAAGCAGTTACAGAGAATAAATAACGCGAAGATAAATCTAACCATATTTCCCCGATATTTGTTTCTTAAATGAAATAAAATTGATAATGGTAGTAAGTAAAATTTCGCGAGCTATCGTATTGAGAAGATCATACAATTTCTTTGCTCAATATGGCGAGTATTTTCGTACTAATGAAATTAATAATACGACCATAGTATACAAAATTATAAAAAATTACTTATGAATCCAACTATAAGAATTTCTTCCTTCAAAAAATGTATCCCGGTACTAATTTATTTACAATTTTCATTATTCGTTACATCGTATTTGGAAGTTTACTGTACGTTTATAAAACTCAGCGGCTAATATCTCCACTGTGTATCGTCGTTACAACGATCGATCATATCTCTTTGCTGTTATCATCGTTGGCGTTTGTTGGTCGTGCCTGGTAAAATTATTTTGAACACGTTCACCGTTCGTTCACGTTATCTATCTTACTATCCGTCACGGTATTGCACAACTAAAAATGATAAAATAACGCGTTCCTCTAATGTCGGCTGCCACAATGAATATATTTTAATTTCGCATCCGCCGTAACTTACACTTAACGTAATAAATACCCGCACGCCGTTATGCTCTGTGGACGATCTGAAATTCTTTTCCGTGCAGCTACTTTTCGCAAAAAAAGTATATCGAGACTACGTGTATAACGCAGACCCATAAACTTTGATAATGCGTTAAGTGGGAATTTATACTTATGGAATATTATACGAAATTATCACGCGTCATATATCGTCGTATCTGATATTTTTGTATTTTTATTATACAGGCTGTTCGATGCAACTACATCAATTTTATACGTAGCTTTGGAACGACAGAAGATGGAAAAGAACTTCATTAGGCAAATTTACTTGGTTTCAAACGATACACGATCCTGGTGTAGCGATTCTACCATAGCGGAAAAGATTCGGAACAACGCTAAGATTGATAACGTTGATTATTTCTCGTCCCAAGCGAATTAATTGCAAGAAGTTAAGAAACTATTCCAGGTCTCTTAAGCGTTTCGAGCACGCGGTCCAATTGTTGGGCAAAGTCAACTTGCAGCGAGAAACGGTAATGCAGTTACCGGGTTCTTGAACACTTTTCCATGAAACTCATAAGTTTCTGCCGTGTAAAGGAATATTCTCTCCCCGGGGTATACTTAGGATAGACGTGGTTCTCGTTCGGGGTCGTCTTCAATCTCTTTTAAATCTCCGCTTTTCTCCCCTTGCTGCTTTATTCAACGCACGATCCCAATGACCTGTAATTCGTTCGTTAATTGAATGATTATATTACGTTTTGCTAATCATTTAATTGATCAAAACCACGATTAATCTCTGCATAATTCTAATCATTTTCTACATAATCCACTAATATTCGTCAGCAATTTATCCCATATTAATGTTACGTACATATCGGAATGTATTTAATTCTGTAGAATAATATAATGTATTTTAATGGAATTAATACAACGAACATCATAAATGCATTAGCGTCGACGTATATGAAATTTTACTTCCTTGACTTCTTAGGTACAGTTGAATTTTGTGCCGGGCTGTTTCTCCGTACGACAGAGTTTGACGCGAATTATGCGTAAACGATACAGCACTGCAATTTGCGACGGATATGTTGTATTCTTCGCAAGCACATTGAAATGGTAATTTTTTTAAGAAAAGTGGTAATTTATGTGGTAAGAAAAGAAAAGTGGTAAGAAATGGTAATTTAATTATCAAAAACTTCAAGATATGACGCATATACTTGAACTTTAATAATTAATAATACAATTGAATGTGACTGTATTTTCGACGAATCGCAGGGAGACGCAATCGCGAGGAAACACGTCAACGGCAGTCGTAAATTGCCATTATGATTCTAAGAATCGACACCGCGAATAGATCGATCCCCTAATTTTCGTTGAGATAATAGGGGTGGTTGAGTTGGTATAACGCTGCGATTATCAGGGTTATAAAATATATATTTCCCACAGGTTAGTACAACAACACAAGTTAGTAACGCCGCTGCTTAAGATATAGGTGATGAGACAACTTACTTGCGTTATGAATATAGTATCAAAAAAGAGGGAGGTGTACGCTTTGTTACGCTGCGAGGCTTTAGTATGGTTCGCGTTTCTGACCGTCGCTCGCGGTCCTACAATGTCGCAGGCGGATCGGCTTATCACCCCGATTGCATACAATGTATCGACGAGCGACTTCCAGAAACGTCGATTTCGGCCTGTTGTTTCAAAAGAACGCGGCATATGTGATCATAGGCGCGATCCGAGCGTAGTGGCGATCGTCTTCCCGAGAAGACCAAGAAATGATCTAAGGTCAAAGCAGTCCTTTTTGAAGATTCTAAGAGCACACGTCGAGAGGTCGGATGTATAAAGCTGCTAAGCCGAACGAACACGTTGACATTGTTTATCACTGAATAATCTGTCACTCTTTATCATTATATTCATCGTTATTAAATACACAAACTATATCACCCTGTTAACAAATAAAACATCCTTACTCTAGACCCATTTTAGATACTGCATGAATAACTATGAATCTCTCTCGTTACTATGATCGTAAAAATAAGATGGATTTATTGATTTTGTCAATAGGTGATATTGAAAAATCCGAAATCACTTAGTTGCCAATCCAATATATTGATCAAAGAAGGAAAGATTTGTTATACTTTTCTTAATAAATTTATCGGGTAACTAATAATACAATTGAGTGTGACATATTTTAAAGCACGGTACGACACATATACCCGCGTCACATATTTTCACGCTCATAGCGCGATAGTGTTCTTCGAATTGCTCTTCGTTTTCTATTTTGAAGCGATTTTCATCTTAAAAATTGTAAAAAATTATAAGGATACGGATCGGCATGTTAAAAAGAGCATCAAAAGAAAAGACTATATATTCTGTATGTATATTGTTAACACTGTTATAAAATGTTGCGAGGACAAGAAAAGTGTGAAGCAAGAGAAATGAAAAGATGTTTAGTTCCAACGGAGAGCGAATGAATCAGTAGAGCGAGCCACTGTAGTTCCACTTCAACTCGCAACATAAAATGACTTGCACCCTCTATATAGAGGCGGTCCGAATTCCGGCAAATTCATACTGTCGTCTCACCTTGAGAGGTAACCAGGCAAATCAGCGTAGCCAAATATCTGACATCCCGGAAGATGGAGATGGAGATCTTGCCCAGGAGAAGCAGCGAGTTGGTGATAGAAATGAATGTATACGTTGTTTGCTTCTTATGTATATATTGGTTTATATATATATATATTTGTACTTTTGTATATGTATTAGTATTATTACTGAATAAAAGCTTAAAAACTTACTTAAGAAACGCTGCTTATCTTTCCTTGCTATTCATGTGGCGAATCTTACAATATTAAAATTAAGATATCTTTTAAACTAGTCATTTTTCGAGTTAAGTACCGGTATACTCTCCTGTAGAGAATTAAAAATTGCATCGAATAGTGTGTAAAAAATGTATCGTACCATTTAGCAAAACAAAGATCATCCTCAAGTCTCAGAGGTGCATCCACCTAGATAAGATCTGCGACCATCGCCAAATGTCCCTCTCGAAATAGGTTAAGTTTTACTTTTCTTTTTCTTTTTTTTTTTTTTTTCTGTACGTGGAGAAATCCTCATGGACACTCCGCTGCTACTAATAATCGGCAACAACAGAGTAGTGTCGGACTTCTTACCAACTAAAACCTACCACAATGACCATCCTACGCGTGCGACGGGAGTGCTGCAGAGACCTCTTACGAATTATCTTTTCGTTGTATCCCCCTCCCACGTCCTCTTGTTCGAGCCAGTCCTAAAAATTCCCTAGCTGTTGAATTTGGTGCTAGGGGGAGGAGCATTGTCCCTAGCGTCATCCTCCTTTCTAGTCGCAGTCAGTTTGGACGGCGATGAAGCGACTCTAGGCCGCCTGACCGCCAGGATAAGTTCTACCTGAAACACTTTTATCTTACTTTTATATTATTTATCGTAATTCCATGTTATTTTTATACCATATTATTTTATATTTAGATACTCGGTATAAATTCGATAAAATTTAAAATGTGAAACATGAAATTATTAAGATCTGGATTTCGATTAATGCAAAAATCTTTTTCAATTGTTATCGAGTAGTTAATTGTTTGTGACAAGCAAATCTAAACAGATTCATAAAGCTTTTCCAACGACGATTCACGTAATTTATTGCTTGCTGATTAATATGTTCATTTTTATCATTTGAACAGATATGAAGCCACTGTCGTGGAACGGTGTTTGTTTGGAAAGGTTTCTGGCTAAATTAATTTATTACCTATGTTAATCGGATCTAACATCGGATATCTGTGAAAGCCACTATAGTGGCGCATCGTACAGGTGTAAGCTGAATTTTTTATATGTCATGTCGAAACTTTCATTTATCTTGATGGAAATGTTGGTAAATAATGTTCTAGTATCTACTCAGTAGAAAAATATTCTGTTGTAGAATTTTGACGTAGTATCAATTTTTCTTAAAATGTACAAACCCCGTTGCAAAAATTTGAGATGCGATGAGTAGAGTACAATGAATTAAAATCGCCTAAAACAGTAATAAGATGATCGCGAGATATGGTGGTTATAAACAAAGTAAACATTTATTCATAACGAAATTTTTACTACAATATCGGTTTATAAATTGTTTACAGTTCTAAAGTTACAGATCAAGTAATAATTCTTTAACATTTTCCAGTGAAATTTTCCAATGGTTTGCCAAACTTTTCTTGTTGCGACGTACATTCTTTAAATTTTGACACATTTGGATGTTCCATAAGTTGTCCAAGCAATTTTCCAAAAGCTTTTCGCTGTTTAATTATAAGGATCCATGCCGCAACATCGTTAACGAAACCTTGTACAAATAGGCATTTCCTGACCATCGATAGGTCGAGATCAATTTTCAGTCATTAGTACCATGGTAAATTTGCTAAATTTATTCACGGATGTAAAAACGTTGGTGGTATCGTTAAACTGACGCGTCGCATCGTGTAAATTGCGTCCGAATAAACTGATCGCGGTGTTGTTCGTTTAAATTTTAATGAACGTAACAGACAGGGAGCGAGGTGGAAATCCTACGGCGCCGGCGTTGTTATTACCTTCGAGCTTTGTTCGCAAAAATACAGCAACGAAAGCGCGTTAATCCGCGTCGTATCGACGTTATTATTGGCCCTTTATCATTCTATGCTCGCCGCGGGCAGTCTTTCACGATATTTTCAGGAAAATGAATTTTCCGCGCGCCTCCGCTGATACATTATTGCCTATACGTGCGTTAACGAAAAGTGCATCGCGTACCATGTCGCGTGCAAATACTTTCGTTCTTGTGTCGCTTAATAGAATTTTCTTATCAAACTGTCAAATTACTATCGAGCCTAATCATTTTTTCCAGTAAATTAGAAATTTGTCGTGGAGATTTGATTATATCGGGTAAAAAATAAATTCGCAATTTTTCCCCTTCTGGTATTGAGACGTTTAGAAAATGAAATGTGCATTAAATATTATTGGGATAATTGTTAGAACCTTTGTCTAACCATTGTCTCGCTTGAAACTTTAAATCAACATGCGCACAGTTTACAGAATTTTAGATAAATAAAGAATTCATACGCTTAATATTGGTAAAAAAAATGTTATTTTACTGATAATAAGATCAAATGTTTTTCCATCTATATATCGGTATTATTAATATTTTAGCGTATTTCTTGTTATTTTGTTCCAGATTTTGTTTCCCATTTCTGGATATATAAATCTCTCCTTTAAATATTGCACGTAATTCATTCGAAATTTTATCAATGAGGTTTAAGTTAGACAACACAGGTTCTTAATTTATCACGTTGCCCTTGTAACTTTGCCAAATAAGTTTTATAAATTCTTAGGTTTTTATCTATATTGGAGGAATGCAAATTTTTGACTAATTAAACATTGATAATTCGTATCGATTATCACACTTTGCATTAACCGAGCACCTGTCCTAGTATTTTTGAATGAAAATGTAGGTCATCGTAGGTATATTAATTTTATATCGAAACTTTTTTCGTATTCCATTGCATAGGTGTTACACGTACGTTCGCACGTAGATCTTTTACATTTTCTTAAAAGACTAGATGTTTGTAGGATTTTCGTTTCAATTTGGAAAAATAAATCCACATTATTCTTCGTTATATGGTGTCACGATTTTATAGTGACAATCTATTAAGATAATTCATTCGCCATGTCTTTTTCCCGCACTTGACTAACTCGATTTTCTCAATCTCACACAAAAGCTATTTTCTATCAAAAATACGATATATTCGCGATATAACTATAAATTCACCTATACAAAAGGCTATAATAAATGACATACCTAAATTTCAAATAATACGTGAACAAAGAGGTGGAGTGAGTTTGAAATTATGCTAGTGGAACCTCTTCTCTTTATAGATCATGATGATGGATAGTCTTGAAGTCCGAGGAAGGATTTTAAATACGTCACGGAAAGTTGAAAAGCTCCGGCTAGAATCGAAAATTTGACTGACGACTTCCTCGAAATCGCTTCCTGCAAAAGATTAATAGGTTACGAAGAACAGGAGTAGATACGTTGTGACTCGTGAAAAACTCGGTTTCTTTTTCGAGGCGATGTTTTTCCAAGATGCTTCTGGCCGAATATTGAAATATCGATGAACCGGCTTACGATATAGCCGAACATAATTTCCATTAATCTGCACCCCTTTTTACTCGTGAACTTTCGTTCCTTTCGTTTTATGAACTTCCAAAATATCATTTCTCTTGTTAGCACTTTCACTGCCTTTGTACTTTCAAGATTCGCCATGCTTGGTAACCGTCTTGAATTAATTATAAATTGTAAAAATATGATTTCCTCTATTAACACGCACTTGTCATCGAAACAATCACGATTCTTAAATTCGTTTGTGTTAAATTTAGATTAAATAAATATAGATTTTAAAACGTATACGACTTGACAAATTAATATATTCGTCACACCTGTACAATCGTATTTGGTAAATTTATTATATTTTGAATGAGATTTGACTCGAACGTAGATTCTAATATATAATCCTTCGTTCGGAAACGTGTACATAGAAAGAAAGATTTGCTTCGCAAATTTGTTACAATTTGGATTAAGTTCGAGTTAGATATATATATTCCAACGATATAGTTCCATCAGTATATTTATCATTTACAAAATATACCTCTTGAGTTTACTGTGACTTGATTTAACTTTGAGTTACAAGTTTTGTCCCCGCGTCATTGCTATATCAACGGTTCACTCGTTTAGTACTCAAACTTCATAAATTTGTTATACCTACAACATTTACACGGTATAATAACTCTCGCTTAATGTAATGGCTACAGAGTATATTTCCAGCAAACAAAGTTACAGGTCGTAAACTATCCATAGACCTTTACGATCTTCGCGACATCATAATTCAGATACAACGCGATGGAACATTTTCTTTGCTTGTCTAACAAGATTTGTCATCGATGTTAAACCACAGTTGGTATCGAGCTGAAAGTAGGCTGCGTGCTTAGATTCCGACGCTTTATAAATATTTCAAAAAACGAAGTGATATCTTCGAGCAGACTCGACTCTAAACGCGACGTCTCTGGGGAACAAGAAACGTAATCCCCGATATTAGAACATCGAACATTTATCGAATAAGTTGGAAACTATACGAGCATCTTGCCAGAGATCTATCGTGTGAACGAATGTTTGGCTATGGGCGGAGAAAAACGTGAAAATCAATTTTTCTCAGTTTTCTGATTTCAATGATATATAAATTTTGATTTATAATTATTATACTTTTGATTATTTAATAAACATTTTCGAGCAAATAGGGAAATTTTAACGTAACACGATTGAAAATGAAAACGATCTGCTGCGTCCAAAGCTGCAAGGTCTTCTAAAAATAGCTAGTAAGGCGACAAAGTTTCGTGGAAGCTACGGCTATAATTATTAAGACAAACGATATTTTCCAATCTTTGAAGCGGACTACTTTGAAAGACACGTTCCAAAATCGAATCGACGAGTGGACAATTTTAATATCATGAGATCGCTTGATAACAAACAGGAAATGTGACTTGTCGTGTTCCTTGCCTATCTTATTAGCGAATAGGATAAAAGGATTTTCGAACGTCGTGGAGCGTGTTAAATTCTAATTAAGCGTCACCAAGCTGAATCCATCAAGGTTCGCAGCTTGAAATCTCACTTTGAGTCCCGTAAAAAGTTTCGGGCATAAACGAGCTAATAATTAGGCACGGAAACAGCCGCAGCTCCAGCTTCCGCGAGAACTTGTCCGTCTATCTTACAGGATCGCGGTGCCCTGAGGCGGGCCGCGTTAACTCCAAGTTTACGATCCGACAGACGATTTCGTGGAATTGGAATGAACTTTGCCTGAATATTCTCTCTTTCTCCGACTTAGTTGCATTTGCGATGTTTAGGATGCTGAGTGAAACGTCCAAAGCAGATAATACTCGACTGCCTCCTGCTCTCTTTCTACGATTTTAGGCTCTATCGTATCTTATTTTTGTCGTTCAAGGGTTTCTTAAGTTTGAGGGAAATATGAAAGAATCGTTATTGCGGTACGCGTGATTTCTTATTCTAATTTTACTTTGTTATCAATATTTTAAAGTTATTTTGTTTGTCGATAGAAATGCAACGTTGAGACATAGAAATTTAAGGATTCTAAAATCCTCCTCTTTAAACGCTAAATGGATTTTCCTTCGTCGACGAAGAACACGATTACGACTGATCGCTATTTTTCATTTGGATGGAGCAAATAAGAATTAACAACTGTTACAAATACATTATTCTATAGTGAGACAACAATTTCACGATAACATTAAACTTGTGCCAACAAAATCGGAGTGAAAGCTGTCTGAAGAACTACGTACGTAATAATGCAAAATTTCTATGAAAAAATTACAAGTTGATCATTTCAATCACTGTGCCGGCGTTAAAAGAAAATGAACCCTCTGCTATAATATTTAAATTCACGTGTCAGATTCGAGCAGCTGGCAGATACGACGCAGGCTACACAACTGGCGATTATTATTAGACGTCGACCGATTTCGCGTAGAAAAGCGATCTGTGGTTCCATAGGTACATTTCCCCAATGGTTATGACATCGATTACTAGCCCGGTGGAATCTCGCGGGCGTGTCGAGACGATCGTAAAAGGCAATCGCGTAACTATAATCGCAGAAGCATATACGAGGTCGGTAGAACTCGTTACGATCGCGAAAGAGACGAACGCATTTCGACCTGGATAAGCCTGGGACACCGGGATAACGCCCGCATCCCATCGCCGCGTAAAATTTCATAGGTCTGCGAAATTTCTGCTGAGAGAGTAGTCGAGTGACGCTCGAACGTCCCTTCCCTTTTCCAATGCACCGGCCCGTGTCGATCCATTGATACACTGCAAAATTGTTCGAAATCGTTCCAACCACGCTGTTTCACAGCTTAGTCACTGTCAAATTTATTTCGATAAACGAGAGCGTAGATTTATCGGTGGGGAAATTGGCGTTAACGTTGCGACCGAAGTACAAAAGTTGTGCGTGTCCGGTGTCGGTCGAGACGTGTATTCTCCGATGACCGGGCCTTTTCGATCGATGAAATCTCGCGAGTATTACGAGTTATCGATAGATTTCAGAATTGAGAAAATTGTATTCTTACATTCGCATCTACCTACAACGATCTCCTCTCGATTATCTATCCCCGTGTAGCTCGGAATTGGACAAATTAATATTCTTGAAGTTTCGAAATTTGATTAACCAAGAGACGATGAAATCTGCAATGTAATTTTGTCATTCTTGGTTTTGTTGCTTATCTCGAGCAATAGAATCTCTTTGACTCCGCTTGTACTTCGAATTGCGGACCGTCTTGTGTATTAGGTCATCCCATAAGTTCGTGCCGTTTTTCGAGCGGTTATATATGTTAAGATCGTTTACATACCTTTCAGTTTCTTGAAAAAATGTAATCCCCCTCTCGTTGTACAACTTCTTCCCATTTTTCATTATTCCGTCTCGATAAAAGTTCTCTTGTCTTTCTTTAAAATATGAAATGTATGCACAAAGGTCGGTACGAACTTATGGGATGATATATACTAATATAATACGATACTATATTGCAATTTGTAGTTGTATATTCTCAGTTATATATTCGGACAAGATGATCGATGTCGATACATCCTCATAGAATATTTTCAACTAGCCTAAGGACCCGCTATAAATCTTAGGATTTGTTTAGCTAAGATTCTCCAAAAGGGACAAATAGCCTTTCTCTTAACAGTCCCTAAGTCTATCACCTACTACGGAAAGATACGAGAAATCTTCTTCTCACGTACGATGCTTCCCGCTAGCAACTTTCTCTCAAGGGCAGTTAACGTCCTTTTCCAACTACCAACACGAAATTAGCCAATTAACAACGACGTCCATTTCCCTCACTTTCCGAACCAAGGCTTCCCTCAACAAATCCGATGATCCCGCATCCTTAGACACACCCCATCATAGTTTTCCTCTATAGCGTCACCGTGACGGAGACTCTCTCTCTCGTACGAGCTCATTAACGATTTAAGTGACATTTTTACGAGCAGTGATTACTCCACGTTCTAACATAGAGTGGAACTTAGATCAAGTTCGTTAAACACTACTAACTCTATTCTTAATGTGAACCCGACATATATATTGTTAAATATACTCAAGTGTTCGTTCCTATCACTATCACGATATCCAGCTCATATTCATAACTAATCCCGCTGTGAATTGCAAGCATTTGAAATTTAATCTGTACTTTGACGATTGTATGTTGATAACGATAGTAGAAGAAGAATGAAACAGCTGATATATTACGGTATTATCGATCGATCGCACCTCATTCATACTTTCATGTACGTACGTTACTACAAGGGCCTGTGCCGGTGTAAGAGCTGCGCCACGTGAACAGAATTCCTCTGAAGGAGTCTCGAGAATATCGGGCGAGAAATACTCCTAATTCGGTAAAAGTAGATGCCGGTTTCCGGTTGCGCGTGTAAAGCTTCAACTTTATGCGGCTGCGAACACGAGCACCATGGGTGCACATGCATAGACGCCGCTGGCGGAGGCCTTAAGCAGCGACCGAAGTTCCTAAGTTGCTAATAAACTAAATAAGGACTTAAGTATGGTATAAGGAAACGGAGTTTGCGGTTTAACGTGTAACACGGCGAATTTAAAATCATATCGTCAACGACGTCGCGCCACGCGCAAACGAGATAAGTTGTTGCCTGACGAAAATACGTTTAAGTAGTTCGGATATTAAACTCGTAACTCGTTGGATCCGTACGTTTATCTCTGTTCCTAAGCTGTTCCTTGCCGAATAGACTTTTTTCTCGGTGGCTCGTAACGCGCTGACAAATTTGTCAGCGATGATTCTCGTAATTTGCTTGCAAGCCTGGCAAAAGCTTTGGAAAAACGATTCTTTGGCTCGCGGCCAAATTTCAGATTTGTGGCGAAGATAGGATATACAGGATAAGTCGATTGGCAGATTCTGTAGAACAGGAAGCAAACAAGAAAAGAAAGAGATAACTTGACAGAGGAAATTTGGGTAGGATTATTTTATGAAATTTATTAATTCCTTTAGAATCGAATATTCTTTTTCTTTTTTTTTAGCTTACGAGAAAAGTTTCTTTGTTTTCGGATAATTTTTCGACGAAAACGTAGTACGCGTCGTCTTTTACAAAGACAAACCGAAGTTGTATTCCGTAGATAAATAAATCGATATAAATGAATAAAAATCAATCTATTGGAAAATTGTTGGAAGTTTTGCGATGCAAGTGAATAAAAATAAAAATAATAAATGGTACGTAAAAGGAGGATGTGTTTCGTGGTGTAACCGCGAGATAGTCGTTGACTTGGCCTCTGCGTAATAGTCGCGAGATCGCTGTTAATCCCCGGAGGTAGATAGTCATTCACGGACAGACAGGCTAAGCGGATCGCGGCGGATTTTAATTAGAGAGACGACCGCTTTCCGATTTCATCGTCTAGTGCTCCAACTCTCCGTTCCTTGAATCCAGCATGCGCTCCGTCGACGTCTAGAAAAATTCGTGGTACTTTTACTTCTTTGATCACTCGCGTTTCGTAGTTAAACACAAGCTCGCTTTCGTCTCTCCACTACCTCTCCTATTGAATTACTGAATTCCGAGTAATCGAGTTTGACGGTTTCATACGTTGGTTGTGGAACTGCTATATTTGAACAGCCACATATATGTTGATAAATTACAAACGTAATAGAGTACGAGAGTGATTTAGATACGTAATGCTTTGCAAGATCTCGTGGAATTAATCTCAAAGATATTCGAGATTGCAAATTGAAAGTTATGCATGCACGGTATATGTATAATACTGTTTCTTACATTTTATACGAAAGTTCTTTTTAGGTTTATAAAGGTTTATACGAAAGGTATTTTTATGCAGGTCGAGTATTTACGTAGTTTCATATTAAAGAAGGAGAATAGTTACACCTTGCGCTACAGACAACGCCACTTAATTCTCCCATTTACAATTTTCATCCGCCTTTGATCCCTATAATCGCTTTACTTACAATTTCATTGCAACTAATTTGGCAATAGGAGGCAGTCGTCTTTTGCTCCATGTACTCGAACAAAGAACGTACCGATCGTCGAAGATTAAGATCATCGAGTTCGCCGTTTCTCTCGAAATATCTTAAATTAATTGTTTCTATCCTCGAAATGTATCTTCTGATCGATCTTGAGACTTTCTTACTTTCTTAAATCACAGAATACTCAACCGATAAAAATTACACATTCGCCTTAAACAACGTATCTGTGAAACGCGTATTAACACCACCGGCGTATTTCTAGCAACGAGTTCCGTCCATCATCGCTGGAACTTTGCATCCACGGTTCATCCAGCGGGTGCATGTTTCGCTAACAATTCGTTACGATAATGGAGCGAGTGCAACGGCGGCCCGAAGTCGCTAAATCGACTCGACGAATTTCTGACGCCAACTATCTACTATCGCGGCTAAGTGCTGAGAGTGCACTTTTCGGCTGGATATACGTGTACACCGGACCATTTAGCGGGAAGAAGTTAAGTTCTAGCCTCGGTTACTAGGCGACCAAGACAGCCTTCACGCGAGCTCCCTGTTCGAAACGAAGATCAACCACCGACCGATGAATAATACTTTTGTATAGTAGAACAAGAAGCAGCTTTCAAGTACAGAGCTTATCGGTATCCAGCAAACTCAGCGATTCCTGATGTTGGACAGTTCGACGTCTACTTACCACTTGTACAGCCTGCTTGACAACTTACGTTGTCATATCTTTTTGGTCCTTAATCCTTTGACAATGTAGAGGAAGACAGGTTGTGGCGAACTATTGAACGTAACGTCAAAGTTTAATAGTCTTAAACGTCATCGTACGTAGAGAAATTAATGACGTTTATTGCAATCTTTATCGCAAAGAGTATTAAGAGTACGAGTATAGGTTTGCGTTGTATTTGATATCAGAAACGCAAGAAATTTTGACGAAGAAGTAATTATTCTCCGGATTCCAAGTTCCTTTAAAATTTTATCAGACCGTCGAAGGATTAAGATACTTTGATCGTATCAGGGTTGAAGACGCAAGAATTCTGTGCTTTTCTAAATACGAATAACACGGCTCTTGTGCCTACCGTGTCTTGGTACAGCTCTAAGTGTTCTTCGTGAGTATCAGTTGGCTCTTTTTAATTTTTCGGGTGTATATATTCGACTGTTTTGGTTATCTCCTGCGTTCCATTGCATTTATTACGTTACTTCCGCGTGATCTTCTTTTAAAAATATGCATACGTTCGTCGCATATTTTTATACTCCTTTCCCCGACCGTGTGGCATTGAAATGCTTCCTTTAACCATCAAGAAACGTCAAGTTTGCAGGATCGACAAAAGTGAACTTATCAGGTTTGCCCCGTATGGTTTGCAATTATACAGCTCGTACTCGACCATCGAGCACGTACACAACGTGATACCACAACAGTAAAGTTTCGTCCGATACAAAAAGAAAAGCATGGAAACTTCGTGTCGAAACTGCCAACAATGACGAAGGGATATCCAGCGTGTCCAGTGGCAATTACCCGTTTTCCATGCAATTTTTCCGCGATACGTTGACCCAGTTCCGCGAACACTCGATTTCATCGATTAAAACTTCCGCCGGTTTGCCTAACGCCCACCCCTCTCGAAACTCCAACTCGATGCCCCAACCCGAACGATTAATTCTCGCGCCGTCACAAGCGTTACTCTTCTCAAATTCCTTTCTCTCTCTCGCTCACCCTCTCTCTCTCTCTCTCTCTCTCTCTCTCTCTCTCTTTCTTCCCATGAAATATTCCTAAGGAGACAAACGTTCCGGTGGAACAAGCACGATACGTCGGATACATATTTTCTGTGTGCTTCGGGCTAAGAGAAATCATGTCGGAGCAAGGAAGAGAATCAGAAAAAGATAGAAAAGAGAAAGAGAGAGAGAGAGCTTTGAAAAAAAGCAAGAAGCACCCGGGGCTCGTTGTTGGTGCAAAGGGGCGGTCGAGTCAAGGGGATGAAAATTTCGAAATAAAACGATAACGAGGGCGGCGTACAGTACACCAAGCCCGCCTGCTAGAAACCGTCTGCTGCTTATTACGTCACGCTGAACGTAGTTACTAATTAGTTACATTCAAAGCGCCGCGGCGCGCACCGGCGTCGTCGAAAGGGGTTGAACGAATGCTGCTACCACCGGTGCTGCTGCTGCTGGCTGTTACTGCCGCTGCTACCAGCAGCAGAGCCAAGCAGACCGACAGAGATGGCGATGCTGGTGCTAGAGAACGAGACTGTAGATATTTCACTCGATACTGTATACTACTACAAGTCGATGATACTAACAGAATATAGGAAAGATAATGTCTGTTACTCGTATACGCTGGTTCACGAACCTATCCGAACACTTACCGGAGAAAATTTTCATGTCCGTGTTTTACGCGCTCTATAAAAGATGTTGAAATTTCATTGGCATCGTAAGACACGACTGTCACGCTGGTGAGATATAAAACTGATCTGAAAACTTGTAGAGAGATTATTATTTGTTGTACAGACCGTGATCGGAAATTTATGGCACGAGTGAAGCGAGAGAGATTCTACGGCTCGAGGTAAGGCGAAAAGCGAGAGTAACAAAATCGCGTTGGAGGCTACATTTTCGAAAACATCGACTTTCCATGCTACTCGGATATGCGTTTTGCCTAATTCGCAAGTCGAGCGAAGTGCATAATCGACGGATCATTCTACATGCGAAAATAGGTTGAAAACGTAGAATGAAGGTTTTTCGTATGGAGTTCCATTTTGGAGGAAATCGAATCTGGAAAGTGTATGTAGCAACGAACGCGTTCAAACAGTCGTATTCAAAGTCTATTTTTGACCAAAACGGGACATTAAACGACGAAATTTTATTCCGTATTTTTAACTTGCTTTCACATGCAGAATATCAGCCTATCGTGTGTCGTCGACTTCTGTCGAGTCGAAAATTAGTTAAATACACGTACGGGTACTTGACAAGTTTGGAAACTCGATTTGCTCGCAAACGAAGCCTCCGACGCGATATTTCTATTCTTGGATCTCTTCTTATTTCGAACCTGGGAATCTTCCTCGCTGTACTTGCATCGCGAACTAAAGTACGATACAGTGATGTTGTCGGAAACACGCTGACTTCTACTGTACCAGCCGTAACAGTATATTAATAGTAGCGATAACGTTTGTGGCGGTACACGTCAGTGGTATAACCGTATAATCATATACCTCCATGTGGCGAACTTAAATTTGTTTTCCTGGTGCGGAGGAGGAACGGGCAGATGAAAAAAAAAGGTGGAAAACAGAGGAACAGGAGGGTGAGAAAAAAGAGAAGAGAAGAGGAGGGGGAGGGGGTAAAATGGAGGAATACACACGCACAGGAAGAGACCGGAGAAAGCAACCGAACCCGCGTCCTTTCCCCCGTAGGCGGATAGTTGAAAACCAGGCACAACGCGTCTGCGTCTCTTCTCCTCTCCTGTCTCTCCTTCTCCTCTTCGCAGCGTTCTCATCTCTATCTCTTTCGGGTTTTCCCTTTCTGTTTGGCCGCCGCGCGCGAGCCCGGCTCTCTCGCGCAACCCTTTTATTTTACGATCTCGTTTCCGCCGCGGCGTTCCTCTTTTTTTCCCCTCCTCTTCTCTGTTCGTCCTTTTCCGAACACCAGCCGGTCGTCTCTGTTGCTCCTTGTTTCAACCTCGTTCCTCCTGCTTTTTTCAAGCCTTCTCTGTTCCTGTCGCTATGCATCCTCGTCGGGTTTGTAACTGCTTTGACTCTCCTCCACTTTATCTCTCTCGCTCTCACTCTCGTACTCTCGCTCTTTCTCTGTCTTACCCACGATCGCTCTCTTTTGCCTCTGCGCGTAGATTTTTTCTCTCTTTCTCCTATTTTCTCTCTTTTGCCCGGTTCCAGCGTCTCTTTCGCTCCGTGTTCCGGCTGCGCTCCGCTCGCCGCGTATCCACGACGAAATCGATCGACCGAAACCGTTCCGGAGAGGACGAATGAAAGTAGCAAAAGAGCAGGAGAGGAACGAGGCCTGAGCAGATTATCGGGCGGAACAGGGAACGACAGAGGATGGGCATCCACAGAACGATTTAAGGGAACCGTGGCAAGGAACGAACGAAACATTGCCAGCCATTTCTATCGGCATCGAAGCCACCATAGAAAGAGGCAACGCAACTTCTGCTCCGGCTTTTATGCCTCGTTGATTTATTATTCTTTGGTTGAATCATTCGAGGAACTGGAGTTTTCATTTTACGTTCGGAGAACCTGCTCCTCTCTGCTCACGCGTCCATCGTTTGTCCCTTCGTTCGAAGTATCGAGTTTTCGTGATCTGTGCTGTCGAATACGTCAAAGCTGTGTACGTACAAGACACAGAGGATATTCGAATAGGAAGTTTAGCGTTGCTCTATTGTTTCTAATTATCGGACTGTAAATTCTTACGAAAGTTCGTGATTTGATGCCACGATTACGCTTCACGTTGCGTATGTGCATATGTTACACATACTTTGATAAATTAGAGACATGAATATTCAAAAGTGAGCAGAACGATCCATAAAACGATAAGCAACTCAGCGATCTTGGTCAATTACAGCAATAAATGCAATGAAATTTTATCATCGCGTGAGTTTCAAACGTCGAGCAAATTTGAAAGAGAGAGAGAAGTTTCTATCCCAAACTCGTGGAAAAATAGAGGAAACGCGTAGCACGTGAATTTCAAAGATAAAGGTTACAAAATATATAGAAAAATAATGACTATCGATTTTAGGATTGAGAATCGACACATTGCGTATACAGAAATGCGTTGTCACAGAGTTCGTTAATTTCCATGAATTAATGATACAATTTTTACATATTAAATGATACATACATCGTTGCGTTTGATTAACGATACGGGAAGAAAAGTGAATTGATGTAATTCGTGTTTGCATTTTTATTGTTACAATTTGATCGATGAAATTGACAATAAGTTATGGAAGCAAATATTGAGAGAATAAATGGAAAGATAGGAGAGATATTGCAAATATAGAAGAGACAAAAAAGATATAAAATACAATTTGTATCCTTTGTCCAAATTGTTTGTTACGTTCTCGGTGGGATTCGTATCGTTGTAGAAAAAGTAATCGATCGGATTAAAAGTTTCATTGATTTCATACGGAAACTGAAAATTATTCGCCGCTGCGAACTTCGAATTCTTTCAATTTCAAATAATTTTTACATTTCCAAAAGTAAAAGTCACATTTACGAAAACGAACGCTGATTCGATTTCGACTATAAGAAGAAGCACTTGTTGAAAGATTAACTGGAAAATCTGGTATATCTCATCCGTATAAATATAATCTGGAATATCGATATGCAAATTCAAATCGAATATAAAGGATTAATCAGAGTTCTAACAAGAAATTGTCCGCGAGCCATGAAAATTTTACGATGTATAAATTTCTATCTGACCCAATGGCGGTCGTCTCCCGTTCCGCGTCGAACGTTCTATTTCATCTCGAATATTTTTATCTCATCGCCGCATGCACGGTAACTCTTTCATAATCAGCTTTCCTTTTTTCTTATCTCGCGAGCCAGCCGGATCAATCGACCGTAACGCTTTAAGAGCGCCTTCCCGTGATACGATTGAACTCGTCATCCACGAAAATTCTAAGAAATTTCGTCCCGATCACGATACCAATGCAATCAAAAATTCTAGTAGATCAAAAGTATTCGCGATATCTATATAATAACGTACGTATACATAATAAAACACGACACGAGTGGAATATCTCTCGATTCGCCTACCTACGATATTTCAAATAATTTCAAAAGTATGCACGAATTACACAGTGTGTGATTTTCTTCTCGATACGTTGTTCTTTCGTTGCAAATTCCAATTTCGAATTGCGATATTTATTTACACGAACTTAACGCGCCAAATTATTATATTTTCGCGTTATGCCGTTACGTTTCGCACGAATATGTCACGTTTCACGCGTAAAACATTATTAACGTTGATTATCACTTTTATCGACAAATTTCTAAATGATCACCGGCATCGTATAACGCGTGTTAGATGATACTTGATTCTTGAAAAAAATAAAAAAAGATCGTCCCAGGAGCCATTCCATTGATTCTATTTCAATCCGAATATTCCTTTAAAATCGTAATTTCATCGAACCGGAAATCATGTCCCGTACTGGTTACAAAGAGATACATCGGCGTAACACGATTTCTGATAGTCCCGCTGAATTATGGCGGATCGATCGGCCATTTAATCACAGCTGTCACGCGGCGGACATAATTACTGCAGAAAGATATTCAATGGCGGTTTCAGCTGCTGACGAAATTCCATCTGGCCCCTGTTGGTCCGGTTGTTTCGACCATACAGCGTTTCTGCTCTTCCTTTTCCTCCTCCTGTTTCGTGATCTCGTTACCGTAAATCTTTCCCCGTGTACTCCGCGAACTCGGCAAAACCGATAGAATCGAATTATTCGTCCCTCCTGCGCGCCAGTTTCCACCAAAGAATACAGATGAAGTTAGTATGAAGTGCTCCTTCCAACCGATAAATCTTTTCGAATCGCGTACCGATCTGCCTCTTCCTTTCTTTCTCCAAGCTTTCTTTTTTCCATCGTCGTCGTGGTTATTGCTCTCGCCGAACAATGAAATCATTTCCGCGGCCAGATTGCTCGTTACCGGCTCACGCGTTCTCGCAACCGGACAGATAACCGAATTAAATGTAGACATCGCGATCACCTGAACAGGCAAAAGCTTTCACGATCTCGATTTTTCCTCCGCGATGAACCAAGATTTTCTTGCTTACCTTGCTACATAGAATCGCGGATGATACTCGCGAAACGAATACCGCGAAAGATTTGCTGACACTTTGATGAAGTTGGGGGTGAAAGAACCCGTAGACTGCTGGGTGAAAGTAACTTTCCTTTATCTCTTATTATTAGGCGTTTATGAAGAGATTTATGGGTTACGTTTATACGATAATGTTTCAGAGGAGCGTAGAGTAGAGGAGTGTAGAGATTATCGGACAAAAGCAAACTTTCCTTAGATTTAATTGGGCGTTTTACGAGATTGTAGCAATTTGGAAATAATTTTGGTAGCATTTATTAGGAGATTGGATTTTAAATCGCGAAGCGAGTTTAGATTGAGAATTTTAGGAAACGAACTTAAGGGAAGAGTTTTAGGTAGATATTATTACAGAATATAACATGATCATAATATGTTCATATACTGATATACGTAATATAACGAAACATAATATTATAGTCTTCGTTCGTTATATGTATTAGAAATAGAATCGCAATTCAATTGCTGAGAGGTGAACGTGTATACTTGAAATATAAATTTGGAGAAAATCTACAAATATTTTTCTCACCTTCTATGAAAATTTACGTTTCTGATTCTATTGAAAATTTACGTTATGATTCTACACGAAGAAATTAGATATTTCCCTTGAAAAGATATATAAATTCAGGTACAATGAAACGGAAATTCTCAGATTCCTGAATACACACGTTGAAGAAAAAATACGAACGAAAATGATTTCGTATAAACATCACAGAGAGAACTTATAAAAGACGTATTCCACTTTTCAGAAAATCCCATACATCGTTTAATTCCATACTATTAGGTTGTCCCAAAAGTTTCTTTCGTTTCATAAGGAAATAATTGATGCACAACATTATTTGTTTTATATTATTTTATTATATACAAGGTGGTTGGTAACTGGTGGTACAAGCGGAAAGGGGGTGATTCTACGCGAAAAAAGAAGTCGAAAATATAGAATAACAATTTTTCGTTTGAGGCTTTGTTTTCGAGAAAATCGACTTTGAATTTTCGCTGGAACAATAGCTTGGCCACCACGCTCTCCTGATTTAACTCCGCTTGACTTTTATTTATGGAGCCATATTAAATCAATTGTCTATTCTGAAGAAATCGCAAGTTACGAGCAATTGAAAGAAAAGATTATTGTAACCTTTCATACTTTAAAACAATCGAATACGTTAGAAAGTGTTCATAGAAATTTAATTAGAAGAGCAGAAGTATGTGTTCGGCAGAATGGGCAACATTTTCAGCAATTTTTGTAATAATAAACTTTATGATTACTTCATATTATTTCGTTATGTATTCCTAATTTTCCGTTACGGCAAAAACAAGCTTAAACTGCGATAATATCCATCGAGACAACGATCTACAGTGAGATCCGTTATAACGAGACGTGATAAAGTGCACGCGTACCGAGCGAACATTCAAAGTCGATTTTCTCGAAAACGAAGCCTCAAACGAAAAATTTTTATTCTATATTTTCGACTTCTTTTTTCGCGTAGAATCACCCCCTTTCCGCTTGTATCACCAGTTACCAACCACCCTGTATATTATGTTCTATTACTTCAAAATGGATCGTACATAGTTCAATAAAATGTTGTGCATCTATTAATTCCTTACAAAATGAAAGAAACTTTTGGAACAACTCTTTTATTTGCCGTTAAAATTAAACAGATGTACCGAACTATCGATGTTTCAACGCTATCGGTTGCCAAAGAAGCTTGTTTTTTTAACAAACTTCCTTCGTTAAAAGAGTTATATTTCTCATTTGGGGAAATTGTTGTCACATTGAAGTAAATATTTTCCACTAACCGATACCATCAAAATCAGAAAGTCGATAAAAATAAACTTCTCGTATATACGATTAAAGTACTGAGCTAATTACACCGATGGTACGAGTGTAGCCGTACAGTCTGTTTTCTTTTCAGCAAAAATTTATTGGATGTAACGCGAATCGGGTAAACAGGGCATGTGAAATAATTGAAATGGAAATATACGTCATTGATGAAGTTTTGTTGAAATTTGAATTCGTGTATCGGGTCATAATATTTGCCGACAAAATATTTCCCTTTCAGAATCGGCAGGAAATTTCGAAAGAATGAAGCGCACCGATCTGAATGACAATGAAAGCTTAACTCCTGCATTGTGTTATCCAATGATCGTACATTTAAAAAAGCAGAAACGGAAGTTTATCGAATGCACGTTTACTCCCTAAAACGTGCGACTAACGGTGAATTTATTTAATCTCGAAACTGCGATCAACTTCGAACGTTCTTGTATCTGGTTGCCATAATTCTTAGCCGCCTACGCGCTCGCCAACTTAAATCACTTTTACTTCGTTCCACTTAATTAAACGCGACATTGTAATAATTTCATACTGAGTGGAAAATGCCTGGCAAATCGATCGCCTATCCATCTCGCCATTAACGTCCCTTCATGACGGGGACAATCGAGTTCAATCAACGGCAAGTACGTTGATAATTCGATAATCGTAAAAATTCCCAATTCCTAACGTTATTTCTGTACTCGATAACATCTCCTGATGAGTACTCCATTATCATAGCGTTTTCACACTATCACTAACACTGCGACGTGGTTAAGCATCGTTTGCGTATACGCATTCTTTGCATCTTCGAGTTTCCTATAATAAACGCGGCAAAATCTACGTATAACAATACGAACTTGACATTTTAAAGCTCCTGATATTTTACGTGGAAATAGAAGTTTAGACGGATAGATCGAACGAATAAAATTAATCGTATAAACGTAACATAGATGATATGAATTGACGAAGTAAAATGAAGCAATGGTTAACAGAGTGCGTCAGTTAACTGGGAATCGGTTAACCGCGCCACGCAACTTTATTGAGATGCCCGTCTCGCGAGTCCTATGAATAGAATATCAATTACTGGAAAACGAACGGGGAAGATCATCCTGACTTACTTTACCCTGTTGTGAGCCGTCATACGGCAGGTAGCCTGTCGAATAAATCTCTTCCCTTGTTACGCAATCGGTCGCTCCCTCGATCCATCGAACGAGCATAAATTCTCGTTAGAAAAATGTCTGCTTATGCTGCGCCACGTATTGTACTCGATACGTGAACGAAACTCGGACGCGAGTTTTATTTATTTCTATTTATTTTATTTTATTTCTATTTATTCCATCTAAGCACATAATTTTAAGCCTGGAAATTTCAATGGTAAATTAACGTTACGATTAATCTTAAAATCGTCGTGTTACATGCGAAAAAATTCTTTCGCTACGTCGCGCGATGAAACTAAACTAGCGTGAATTTTTTAGTCTCGTAAATTTGTTGTTTAACGCGACTCGGTAAACGCGAATCTATGTAACGCACGTTAGTACGGCAAACGTGTTTCCTTATACCCAACGTTGTTGCGTAACAGTACGAAACACCGAACAAAGTTGCCAGTGTTA
Organism: Bombus affinis; assembly: GCF_024516045.1. Classification (NCBI taxonomy): domain Eukaryota; kingdom Metazoa; phylum Arthropoda; class Insecta; order Hymenoptera; family Apidae; genus Bombus; species Bombus affinis. Next base: position 16,271,512 of record NC_066347.1, read on the forward strand.
ATGTTACAATTATCACGTTGCGCTAACGATATTACAGATTTGCTAATTGAGGTTTCGCTGGCGAAATAACCAGCGTATCGTGCAACGAGCATCGTACAAGTGATTTCTAACGGTGCAACGACAATTTCTAATACCGCGACACGTCGTAATAACGACACATGTAATGAAGTTTCCCTCGCGTCCACCGCTGCTCGATGCTATGCGATTGCTTTACCTAAATCGGTATTTTCACCGGTGTTAAATTATGAAACTGAAGTATTCGCGCTATTATTATCATAAATTGATTACCGTCGAAATGTACCTATCATAATATGTAATATGTAAATTGTTACGTTATGTAATCCGATGTCGATTAGCGGCAAATATTTCTAATCAGCTTTGCCGTGTTAATCCGATTCATTGTCTGAATGTTCGTTCGATCAAATTAAAATTTTCAATTTTAGTTTTAAATTACTATCTATCGATCTTGAATAAACCTATTTCGATTTGATAGCTGAAGTTGGACGAATAATACACCGGTATTGCGGTAGAGTATTTGTTATGTTCGTGAACCGAAATGGATTGAATTAGTTTGTCGCGTTGCAAAGATTAAGCCTCGAAGTAGAAATAGTCGATTACTATGTTGCACCTGATCTACGCTGAGACATCGGAAATTTGAATTATACGCTGCATATACGTAACATTATTAGAGAAAGGAGGATTCAAAATCAGGATACACACGGGCGCAAATTATAAATGAATAATACTTGTCACTGTGTTTGATACTTTTAATATATTTACGTATATTTAGGTGCGAAGTACAAATGTTTTACATAGAACGTGTCGTGCAACTATCGCGTGGAGAATTATGTTTGCTAATATTATCAACGCAAACGTAACACCTGCACCTTCTTGCGCAATAATTACCTATGATTAATAAATTGCAAGTCACAGGTCAGTAGTTTCTTCCTTGGAATTTAGATTTAGACAGCGTAATCAGAAAATGATAACTAATAAAATTTACTTGTGCAACTTCATCTGCTTTATTACCAAACTTGCAAACGTTGTACGAGACTACTTATCGATACCCATAATGCGTCTTTCTGTTAGTCTAAAATTTTCTATTGGTCTTTTTCCATAGCACTTGTAACCGTTTCTACAGCACTCGTCGCACATTTCAAACCCGACGTACATCTCCTGTGAATATTTCAAGCCAAACTAAAAGCATCTACTAATTATTGACAGAGAATCGAATATCGATACGATCTTCTTCGCCAAGAGCTGCCAAAGTCTTAATGCAAACGTTATCGCTCATGAACTTCATATACGAAGATTAAACAAAAAGAAAAGAGGACACGAAAGAAAATGATCGCACGAGTCGTTCGACTGCTATTCATCGCGACTATCGACCTGCGACTATCGTTTCGTTCTATTCGCATCCGTGGCAAAATAGAAAAAGGAACTCTCATTCACATAGCGATAGAAGGCAAAAAAAAGTCGAATCGATCGACGTGAAAGTGCCGTTAACGCTCGAATTCCGCTAATCTGAGCGAAGAAGGAAAACACGGCTGTTCGGATATGGTAAAGACGAGACCCAGCTGTTGGAACGCCAGCCAACGACAGCGAGTTGAACGCATCGCCGACCGGTACGTGCCAGGAAACGCTAATACCTGAACAGCTGATTGATCGAACGGGTTTGCTATGATCCTCTCGTAATCGTTGTAAGCCAAATACGTGCCATGATACGCGTTACCGCAACCCCCTGCGTTACATAGAGGAGGAAACGCGACGTGTTAAGTAGCAACAGGACAAAGATTATCTCGAAGCGACGTTTGTCAGCTCCACGGCTGGTCGTTTACCGAAGTGATCACCTACGGTCATCATTTGCGTGGCTATTCGTGTTTCGCTACGCTATTTGACACGCGGAATTATTTTGCCACTCTGTGCGCGTATCTTTTGCTGCTCGGTTTTGTTGTTAAGTGACGGAGAGCTTTGCGCGTATTAAGCCAGATACAAATGCCTGTCATCCTTACGGCTGGATGGTCGCACGACAGTTTAGCTTACCATCTCTGGTAGTAACACTGTTTGTGTTTCAGCGTTGTTGTTGCATTTGCAATAAAACGATTTCAGAGAGACGTGTTTCGAGCAAATAGATGATACACTGGATTATAGGTATAAAAATTTCGTTGCTATATTTAGCTTGGACTAGAAGTAAAGGAAAATATTATTAGACTGTCCGATAAGTTTCTTTCCTTTCATAATAGATGAATAACAATTTCTGTTTTATACTATTTTATTGAATTAGGTGTAATCCATATCGTTCTATTTCTATCATTACGTTCGTGTATAATTCAATAAACTAATATGAAACAAAAAACATTGTCTATTATTTCCTTATAAAACGAAAGAAACATTTCGGACAAGCTAATATTTTGACGAACACGTGGCAAAAGAGAAAATTGCTCGCAGATGGATGAGTAAGACGATATGCTACGCAACATCATCAAGGGCGACGGTTGTAATCGATGGTGCAACAATCGTAAAAAGTTGCCACGTCGCATGCCTCATGGAAACGTAATTGTTGGCACCGATCAGTTTGCCAATTTGTCTAATTATCTGTTTAACTTCCTAGCGGGCAATTTAACCTACCCTCGAGGGATTTAATTAACTCGGACGAGCACAGTTTGTCCTCGCAAACGGAACACATTCGACTGCAATAAGTTTGAAACGCGTAATGCGTATAGATCGGACGAGAATGAATCCGATTCTTATCGTAGAAGCTGGCGAGCCGAACGGAGAAGTAACGAGGAAGGTTTTACTCGGAGAAAACGTAAGTTTCGACAATTTCTCCGTTTCTTGGTGGCAATTCAAAGTGTGCAATTATGCAAGTGCTTCGCGTTCCAAAGAACGTACATGCGGGAAATTTAAGACGAAGCTTAAAAGGTTCGAGTCTATTTTTTTTCTACGTTTCGTCTATCTTTGTAATCTTTCGGAATACCCAAGAAGGAAGTGAGAATTCAGAACACAATTGTACCAATAAAATTTAAGCAAATTTACAGTTCTACGCATTCTCGTCCGCGAGCTGACTGATAAAACAATTCACTTCGTAAAGCCGCGAACTCTTCGTTTCGATATAAAAACCATTCGATCTTACCAAAAACGAATGCAAATATTAAACCTGCCATTAAGCTTTCTCGCGAATAACCAATACTTTCGAATGTTCTTCGGCAATTACAAAGGCTATTAGTATTCTCTCGTTAACACGCTCAATGCGAAAGACGCGAACGAACGCGTGATAGGAATTTCCTATTTTCTTTCGGACGATGCCTGGATAAATACTTTGCTAAGGGAAAATCCATGCAACCCGTGCCGCATTGAACGCGTTGATTGATCCACGATCGATCGATATTCTCTAATTAATAACTGTAAAATTACCGATTGATAAGATAAGATAAGAAAGGGAAAACAGGGGATAGAACCGAAACAATGGGCGATCCTCTTGGAACACACGAGCCGACAGACTTCGAATCAGCGCACCATTACTATCGATTTATAACTTTTAGCGTGAAAGCACGAGCTGTTGGCGATAATAAAAAGGAACAACCGCGTCTGGTCGACCAAATCCCGCGTATTTCCACGGCCACGTTATTTCTGCGAGTCGCGAATTAGCAATTTACCTCGGTCGAGTACTCCTGGCAAGCCGATCGTCCTCTCCTCTTAGCCCAGGCTAAACGCAATTTGCTCGAACGGAGGCTAATGCAAGAGTTAGTAGACAGTCAGTGCTGTGGGTCACGACGTAATCCGATTTCCTGAGCGTTAATTCGCCTACCGACCAAACCGACCTGCGCTCCTGCGATCGCATTATTTCCAAGCCGGTCACTCGTTTCGGGGACACCAGCGTCAACCGCTTGCCTCTACACCATGTCTGCAACGTTTCGACGTGGTTACGACTTTGGCTAATAGATAGATAAGATAATTCCCTCGAGTTTATTTCTAGAGTTTTATACGATCGTTATTACTCGGTCGTATAAAATCACGTTTCTGACGTTTAAAGATATCTCGAGTTTGAAGAAAATGCGATATATCGTTCGTGAAAATTTTGTATCAAACGTCTTGGTGAAACGCGAGTTACGAGACCTCTGTTTGCTAATCGTTTTTGTTCGTTAAAATAAGAGCGAGATTAGCGAAATATAAAAGGTGGAAACTAGGAGAACGACTCTCGTGTAACGAGAATTCGATGAAGCGAAAATACGAGAAGCCTCGTGAAAATATTCGAACACTTGCTTAAATACCTTTTACGAATATTATTATTATTTATTAGGTAATTCTAGTTGGTTTACATGATATTTTACAAGATATATTCCGTTCGTATTTTTCTGGCCTTGCACTTCTACTTCGTATGCCGCACGTACTATTCTTCTATTCTTTCAACGTCACTTGGACGATACTCGATGTCTACCCTTCTTGCCAACATCCTTCCACTTATATTTAAACATGTATCTAAACCTACTTATTCGATCCTGTTATCCTAAACTACGCTAAACTACTCGGATCTACGAACTACCTGATTAGGCACTTCTCTTGTCCTTCCCTTGCTCTTTATCACCCTATCCAATTAGCGTTTACGAATATATTATGCGTGTTACGGGAAACATCTTTGCACCGTTATACAACTCGATTATCGTGATTATATTAGTAGAGTTTGGAACAAATTTGGAAGTATAGTGTACGCAGAAATTGCAAGATATTTGATACAAACGTATTTAACAAACGAAATCACACGTTTCGTTCAGGACGCCACGGGAGTATTTTTATTATTCAAAGCATACAATGGCAAAATAATAATAAATTGATGATGTAAGACAATATTCTTCTCCAATGGATCGTTTGTCTTGATCACCGTGGCGCCTTGGTTAACAGTTAAAAGCGACATATTATAACAAGGCTTCGTTTATTTCAACAAACCATTCGCGTTTGTCATTTCGTAAGCAGAATATATTGTTGAAACGTGTAGAAGATACTAGTAAACGGTATTTGCTCATTCTATATATAAAAGTAAGGTATGTGCAAACTTCTAACTTCAATTATATGATTATAAAGCAGCATTTACGATTATTTTCTAAGCTGCGTTTATAATAATATTCGTAGATTACCCTTCAAAGATATGGACGCAAACACAGTGCACCGTTAGATGCAAGATATTTTCCTTAATAGACGCACCTTGGTATGTTACCAACGAAACAACACATGGCGACCTTAAGATACCTACAGTTAAAGAAAAAATATTCAAATTCAGTAATAGATGTAACATAAGAATTGACAACCACCAAAACCCTAGAAACTAATTACTCAATTACTCGACACGACGGATCAGATCTGCAGGCTAAAAAGACGTTATCCTCTAGATTTAAACGTTAGATTCAGCTAGAATCAAACATACGATAATCATTTATTATTATTATTCACGTTATAGTACCACGCCGGAATAATTTATTTATAATTCTCAACGAGAATTGATTGTAAACTACCTCCAAAAAAAAAGAACTGTGCGTCTAGAAGACTAAAGAGAAAACACCACACTGACCTCACTAAAGAAATAAAATAGACAAACTGGAAGATGGTATCCCGCTGGGGGTAGCCATCCGCACGTTATCTTTGTTTTTATTTAATTCTTTTCATTCTCAATTTGTCCAATTTGGACATTTGGTAGAATTACATGTTATTTAGCAATAAGAAGAATTTACCAAAGAAGAATTTACCAAATGTCCAGCTGGACGAATTTTATGGTACAAATTGAATAATAAAAAAAAGAAACTGTGCGTGTCGACGTGAAAAGAAAACTTTTTGCGATTGAGCCGCGTCATCGCCAAATAAAAAAGAAATTCTTATGATTGTAAGAAGTTCAAGCGCTCCGGTCACCAATAACCACCGTGGCGTCACAGGAGAAACCGTGACCGGTCATATTTGACCAACGTGGCAGTCAAAGTGTTTTAAGCAGTTGATTATCCATTATGCAGTAATAAATCACAACATTCAGCATCTTTCGGACCACATTTAACGCTTGTTATACGGTTAAGACGACCATGTGCGTGTTACATTCTAAGCGGTTTTACTAAACGCGTTTGTGGTATATATCTTGTGATATATGCCACACGTTTCTTTATTATTATTATTATTATTTAATTTGTACCTAGAAGGGAGGATGAAGTGGAAGGGCAGAAAAATATTAGCAAAATTCAGATGTGGAAACGAGACCAAAGCAAGGGAATACTGGAAAGAAGAGGGAGCAAAAAGATGCAGACTATGTAAAAGGAAAGAAGAAGACCTGAGACGTGTAATAGAAGAATGCGAAATAACGGGAGGACCAAAGGACACAGAAAAAATACTAAATGAGACTGGAGAAGGACTAACGGAATTAAAAGCAATAATAGAGAAGGGAGGAACGACAATAAGGAAGCACAGCAAGGAGGCAAAAGCCGAAAAGTTGCCATAGTTTTAAAGGCAGAATAATTAAGGGAGTGCAATATAATAGAATGGACAAGAGGAGAAGTAGATGTATAAGAAGCGAAATAAGTAAAAGGGATGTAAAACCGAAAGCTCGTTCAAAGTCGAAAGGCACGGACTAAGCAATAATAAATAAATAAATAAATAAATAATAAATATTTAATTTGTACTTTACAATTTGTCCAAACGTCCTAAACATTTGGTAAATTTTTCTTAAATTTAATTGCTAAATAACATGTGGATGGTTACCCCCAGCAGGAGACCATCTTCGAGTTTGACTATTTTATTTCTTTAGTGAGGTCAGTGAGGTGTTTTCTTTTTAGTTTCCTTTCTATGAGAGTTATGCTCAGCAAAAGCTGGCTAGTTTGGATGTGGTGCCGTTCTTTCCTTGTATTAGGTTGTCCGAAAAGTTTCTTTTTAATACAAAAGTTGTATGACGAAATAATAGACGCACAAGGTTTGTTTTTTTATATTATTTTGTCGAATTACGTACGATCCATTTTGTTCTGTTGAAATAAACACCGTGACATTTCACAAGCTTTCACAAGCTTCATGTTTCTATGAAACTGCACTGTTGTAAAGAACACGTTTGCGAAAGAAACACACTTTTCCGACAACCTAATATTTTTCTGCGTACCTGCTGATTTCTTCTTTGACCGTTGGTATTTTTAAGTCCCTGCGCATATTCTCGTTTCTGACATACCATGGAGCGTTGACTATTGTTCTCACTATCTTCGATTGTAGTGGCTCTGGTTTATTTATGTGGCCCATTGCTGCTGTCCCCCATAGTGGTATTCCGTACGTGCAAATTACTTTTATTATCTTTCGCCATACGTTCGCGATAAACATCTTGTAACTTCTATATACGTGTTCAAATTGTTTGCAAACTTTACCAGTACGATCGTGTCTCGTTACGATGCTAATGAAATCTCAAAATGTTTCATACAACGCGTACGATATAGACGTTAAAGTTCCGTATATAGCGTGTAGTTGAAATACTTTGGCGAGACAGAGTGTATGTTTGGAAAATGATTGCGCAGCAAAAGTTAGAGAATAATGCAAATCGCGAACCGCTGTTTCGCAATCGATGATTGCGTTCCGTTAACAACGCGTGATTTGCTGATTTTCGGCCGTAAAAGCGAGCGTATCGCGGAGCGATTGCCCCTTCGAAATCGAATACCGTAATCACGCGTTCGTAACCGAATTTAATCCTTTCAGCTATGCGTCACCTGTTTGAACACGCGCTCGTGACATGTATCATTGTGCCGAAAAAATGGGAAATTTTTATTTCGAGAAAATTTGTGCATATCAAATCGTAGAAAGGATCGAAATTGCTAAATTCCGACATGGTCGAGGTAATCGATTTCTATAGCCGAAAATATGAATTTCTTGTTCTACCGATCGCCAGATGCGCCTGTTCTACGCTGGTTACGAGCGGCAGAATTGTCTGCGATCAGGAGATTCGACTTGCAGGTAGAAATACACGTGAGTGGAGACATCTCTTCGTGAACGATCGAAGATCCTGGCTACGTGACCAGCACACGCATACGCGATGAAAACGAATGAATTTCCGGCGAACGACCGTGGCTGCTAGAAATTGCAACGCGTTATAAATTGAATGCGAAATTTCATCGGAGATTTGTTGTTGCCGTGCCACGCAATTTCACCTCGCAGCTGCGTTTTTTTCTCGTCCTGTATTTAATAACGCACGTGTGTGCTCCGAAAAAAAAAAAAAAGAAAAAAGCGGAGCGAAAAATGGCGTGAATTAGATCGCATGTAGTTGTTTATCGAACGAATTTACAAAAATTGAACTCGTCCCGATAGGCGCGTCAACAACGTTCCACATCTGCAAAGGAAAACAAAAAGGGTGAAAAAAATAGGCGAAGAAATTTATCGTATGACATAAAGCCTTGTTTTCGATATTATTAATAAAACTGACGATTAATCGTTTAATAAACTCTGAAAATAACAAAAAATCCCCGATGTTTCTTCACCTTTCGATAAGAATTGATATTTACATAATACGTGATATCGACTCGAATAAACTCATTCAATATGTATACGTCTATCAGATTTAGATGGAAATAATAAAGGTCATAAACTGCTTTACGATAGTAATTTACGTTTGTTATTTTGAGAATTAGAAAATATTCGATTTTTATCGTGATCGTTTAATTCCTAATTTTCATCGTTAGAAAAGATTCCTAAATTACGAGGCAACGTACGCGGAAGTTTTGCCAAGCGTTTCGTATTGTTCCATTTACTTTCTGGTAATGTGAAACGTTCGCGCGTACGTTAAACAATCCAATTTTTCGAATTCATACATGAAGTTATTAAAGAATAAAGCTTTTTCCGTTTAAATAGAATTCCGCGTATATGCGCATACACATAGAATTACGAAATATCGTTGCGAACAATCGGGAAAACTTTTTGTTGTCTTTTACAAGAAATACCTGCACCGTTTCGTTTGTTATGAAATTTCATTTTGCCACATGCACGGGGCAAACGTATGCGTGTAAGAAGTAAAAATAGAGGCGCGGATGGCGTTTACTTCAATTCACTGACTAAATCAACGATACATAAAAATAACGTCGCCGAGTATTGTGAAACTCGCCAAGCATAACGCACGGAAAAGAAGAGAATTATCGGAAAAATCGTTTCTATTCGACCTCATTAGCGGCGAGAGTCAATGCGACCAGTCTCTCCTCCGCCACCAAAACGTTTCATACAAACGGTCTCTGCCTGCCGCTTGCAACGATTACAATTTTGTTGATTCGCTCTTCGTTGCAATTTCGTCGATGCAAACTCGATGCCTTGAACTTCGTTGGACTTAGTGTTAACGACGATCGATCGAGGAATCGCAGAGAAACGATGATCTCGCGGCAAATTAACGGCAAAAATCTTCTTAAACGAGGAGAAAAAAGGAAAGGAGGAGGGCGAACGTCACGATCGTCCGCGAACGATTTAACGCGGAAAACGAACGTTATCCACGGGAGGAAAGTTCGGTCCGGTGTACGCGGTTTTTCGCGATTCATCGCGGCTATCCGGCTATCCGAATTCCAGCTGAAGAGGCCGAAATGCCCGGCGCGGAATACCGGAGGAAATAATTTTCAACGGAACACAGGACGGGCCCCGGCGAACGAACAAAGATGAAAAGCCAGTCACGAATATGACTGACATCGAGCTATATCCTGGCGATCCACACGAGCCACGAGAAGTGGCAAAAAAAGGATAGGGTGGAAAAAAGAGCCGGAGCCTGGCCTGGACCGATGTGGAAGAATAGAGGTGAACGTTGAACGAAGACAGCTCTATAGGAATTGAAAAGAAATAGACGGATACACGGATGAAAAGAGGAAGAGAGAGGTGGAAAAAAGGAGAAAAAGAGAGAAGAAGGTGCTTTGGAGAGCAGAGTCCAATTTTTAATGAAAGCGTGGAAAGAACCATAAGTGCATATAGTGGCCGCATTTGTCCGCTTCTGAAGGGCTCTTCATGCAGAAGAGTCCTGCAGGACTATCGTGGTCGTGGCGAGTCCGATCCGGTTATACCCTGGCTGTATATCAGGGAAAAGGTGGGGAGGGGGGAGGAGGAGGAGGATGAGAAAAAGATTCCAATAATTGCTGGTCGAAAAATATCGACAGTAAACTCTCTCGACCTTTTAATTGCACACCGAAGCACAAGGCATATTGGTTTTCCAGTCGTGTTTTCTCCTTTCGTGCTCTTTTGCCGATCCAAATTTCTCTTTCTCTCTTACTTTCGTTCTCGTTTATACGTTCGTCTCTCTTTCGTTCGTTCACGGTCTTTCACTCTTCCTCTCTCGGACTAAACCTTTTCTACGCAAAAAGATAGTACGCGCCGAGTTTTCTCCGAGGTCATTCATACGTCGGATGCTCGATCCTTCCGAGGGAGAAATTTATTTCTTTTTTCTTTTTATCACGAATGGAGGAGATATTTTTTGAGAAGAGAAGGGAAGAGATTTAGTTGATTTTAATTTTGACGGAGGTTTGGATTTGTGGTGATTATTATATGAGGAAACTTGCCAATGGTACTCGCTATAGTATTTTTATATTGATTCGAATATCGGATTTTATTAATTGAGATGAAATACGTCTGGATAAAGGGCCATTTTCAAATATTAGCTTCGGGCAAAGAGAATTTCTCGATGATTAAAATAAGTCAATTTATCGGAAGATTCGTTCGAGTCAATATAAGATTCGGCTTCAATCGTCCCGATTAATTATTCTTCTTTCCTCTCTGCAATTTTCTGACGAGAAATCTTATATTTTGATCCCTATTCTCTGTATTTCTCCAACCTTTGTCGAAGATAATTCGGTTAGACGATCGAATAAAATTAAATTCGCTTCTAAAACGTTTAAAAATATGAATTTTTGCCATTTCATAAATTTTCTCGATCATTTCGCGTTTACTGTCTAATGTATCAGATAAGCGAAAACGTTCTGACGTTTCTTCTACGAGAACAATGTTGCAGGGATACAGAGAATCGTAATTTTACTTATCAGAATAGTGGAATTAATAATTATTAATAATTAATAATTCATAATTATTAAGTTCGATTCTTTTATAAAGGAAGCTTTATAGAAAAATTTTCTTGGTCGTCTCGTGAAACGAAATAGCGATAAGCTGTATGTCTAAAATTTAAGATAGAAATCAAGTTATTCGTTTGAGAGGCCAAAAAAGCTATGTTGCTATTTTCGTAAAAGAAAAGGAAGATGCGTAGAACGAAAAGAGAACGTTCATCAAACTAAGAGTAACTATTTTGTTAAATAAAATGACGTTTCTGTATATCTCTGCGTCGTTCCTTTTCTTCATGGGAGGAGCAACAGACGTACGAATGAGACAAATTGTCGTCGTTCGAAAACACGAAAACTGAAAATCGATTTCTAATTCGTGATCGCTCGGTGAAAACAAAAATCTTTAATAAATCGATTTGCTGTTTCGGTATTGCAGCCGATGAATTTATACCTATGTTTTGTTTATGCATAATCGCAAAAATAATTCACGCATGACCCTCGTATACATCGAGAGGCGATATTTTGTAGTAACAACATAAACGCTCATTCTTTATGGGTATTTAATGCGTAGGTATTTTGCGCATGGTAATTTGTTCCGTGATTGTTAGGTCAACGAGCACGTATGCTTTATCTCGATGCGGTTAAGAACGGTGTGACTGATTAATCGCTATACGTAGTTATTTATGAAGCTCGAAATAATTGCAGTGGATACGGATTATTATTAATAAACGATGTACGATCGTAGGATAATTGTCAAGAAGATTTGTACGTGCGTGTTTTTTAACGAAAAATATCGTGAGTGATGTTCTACGATTAGAAAAAGAAATTTCGAGAGAATTTTGTTAAAATTTGCTTATACTTCGAATAATCAATTATTACGACGGAGTAATATTAATATACGCGTCAATCGTACACATCAATGATACAACAGATACAGTCATTAATGTTCGATAAGCAATTATGATTATTAATATAGCGAACAATGAAAATTATTATTGCTTACGAAACCGATTTTCCCAGAATTTCGCGTTACTTTAAAATTACAATGCAATAGCAAACTATAATTATTAAATATAATTTCGGGGAAGTTAACGTGCCAATTTCAAATTAATGTTTACGATTTATACACCAAATATTCGTTAAAGTCTAACGAAGTACTTCGCTCGATTAAATTTTAAATAATTAACTTTCACAAGATCGATCTTCGACCAGATGAACGATAAACGTTTTTCGGAAAATCTGCTTCTTTAATCTTAGAAAATATCACCACGATCTCCGTTGTATATCCTTAAACGAACTACGCTCGGTCTTTTTTCCTTTTTTCGTTATTCTTATTTAACATCAACACGGTGGTAAATCATAATCTACTTTCATTTACTCGTACAAGTAAAGGAAAAATAAACGGAGGATAATGTTAGGACAGAAACTAAGACGAGCCTAATCCTAATAATCGAATTAAATCTGAACGATATTAAGAAGGGAGCGAGTATCGGGCAACGTAGCTTATCAACGGGAGCAAACAGAAAATTCACGAGAATTAAAATGAAACAGATAATGGGTTCGTTATGAAGCACTACAAACATTGATCTTCCTTTGTACCGCGTTTCTTATTAAATCGAAAGCGGCTACGCTGTGGATTAGGTCCCTGAAATGCAGATACACGAAAATGAAATTAAAATTGGAATTATCGACCAAACCTATTACGAGTTCGGTATGTAACGCAAGTAAATGTACATCCTTCCTTTCTTTCGCGCTATTGTAGTATCGTGGACGAAAGGCCTAAAAGATATCGGGATAAGATAAGATATCGATTAATTATAATACATTATTATGATTAGTTCACGTTAAACAACCATCGTTTCCTATTTAACCAACATCTGTTCAATCCATTTATTGTAAATAACGTAATTACAGTAAAGATCCTACATTATCGTATATCCGAGAAATAATTATCAAAGCCAATTTCCTCATTCGGAAACGAACAAACGAATATCTATAAATAATCGAATCGATCTGTCGCCTATCTTTCTTGGAATTGTACTTTTTATAGAAACTTATTCTACACAGAGTTGAGATTCCTCGTGTATCACATTTCACGCGTTAGCCTAATAGGTTTTATTTATAGTTATTAATTGTGGATAAAATACGAAGGATGGAGAAATCATCGTTCGGTGTTTATGTCTTTTCTTCTTTTGAAACTTTATTTATTCTGTATAATAGCTTGTCAAAAAGACTCGGCTGTATTATCAAATAATGGATGGATTTTAACAACATAAGCTCCACGGAATTTTTAGTAAGGAAAGATTCACTATAACTATAATAAAATAAGCGTAGTTTTTTTAAATATTTGGTAATTTCTTGACATTAGTCGCGTCTTCTTCGCGTATCCCTCGTCGCATGGAAAATTCGTCGGAGCTTGGTGTAGGATTGGTAGAATTGGATTTAACCGAAACGTTTGTCCCAGAGATCCTTGAAGTTGGTCCTGAAACGAGAAAAACCACATGAACTTCCCATTTTCTGCTCTAAGAATATTCTAAGTCTAATAGCTGTACAGTATTTACAGTATTTTCGTTTACTAAACATTTGAAATATCTACAACACGTCCAAATGACACGAAAGTTAGCTACCTCCAACAATACTTCAAAATTAAGACGCGAGATTATCTTCGGATATTTGATTACGCACAGCAACAATAATCAGCTTGCTGATTCTCTAAATTTTGCTTTCGCCTCGTTTTAGTAACAAATCTTATGAATTTTCATGTAGTAGGAACTTCGTCTATGGTAACAGCGTGAGCTATCGATAATCAACGTGACACGAGGCCCAACACGACGAACGATAGAAACTTTCCAAGCGAATTAAAACACGAATTTTCTCCTGAAACGTCTGCGGTACTATAAAAAACAAAAGTTACATTTCGTAGGACGAAAATTTTCAATGGGCATTGAATTTACCAAAAGATTATTGAATCTACGCTATAGTACTGAAAACCTAATCGTCGTTCAAATTCAACTCGTTGGAAATTTAATAAACTGAAAGTTGGCTATATTTAATAATCGTTTAACCTGCGAGAATTTTCCAACTATATCAAATTTACTTAAACAGTGGACATCGAATTTACTAAAATATCAGTGGATCCAGACTTGGCCATCGCATAAATTTGAACAAATTGACGAAATTGATTCGACTGTTAATGGAAAAAATTACACTTGACACGCGAGAATCCTCGATCGATAGCAGATTCACTAAAGTATTACCGGATTCGCTAGAAAGTTTAAGATTCGATCGTCGTTGAGATTCCAAAAATCTCGTGACTTCAAACTCGAGTCTTAATACGGAATCACTTGTAACGTACGAGAGTTTTCGATCAACAGACGTCGAATAGTCGCGGCAAAACATTCAAAATTGGTCGTTTAAGTTCAAACAACTTGGGCAGATGAAATTAAAGGAATGACGTACTTGCGACAAAGGCAGACTCCGTTCTCGCAGCGACCTCCAGCTTTGCCCATGCTGAGACAGTTGGCAGCGCAAGCACTATGTTCTGCGACTCCTTTGATGGAGAGAAGGTCGCAGGTCACTCTTCTTTGTCTATCGGCACGTTCCTCGATACCAGCTTGTTCGAGGAGCTCGTACTCCTCGTCTGAAATTTAAATACCGTCTTTAAGCCTTCTGTCTGCTGCGTATAATAGATGAAACACGGTAATTGGCAAAGGAATCGAGAATTAACGCTCGGATATTTCTCAATAGAAAGGCGAAGACGGTGGAGCATTAAAACAGCAGCTGTCTTTAACAATGAACAACGAATACGAATAACAAACATCGTTTTGTCTTTCTGCGTTTACTGGTAATTATTCTGCTAATTACCCTTATTATACCCGGTAATTATTTCTTGAATATCTGATAATCATCGAGAAGAATGGAGGGTCCATACAGCTCTGGTAAATATTTAGCTAGCGAGCGTATCTTTTGACCGAATAGTTGAACTTGTTAGATTATTTTCACTTATCATGTAAACGTAAAAAGCGCAAGGTTTATTGAGAGTTATTTATATCGAATTCGTATCGAGTCAGCTAATATTTAAAAGCTGTTAAATGAGAAAATTGAAAGTATTAAGAGATTAATATTAAAAGGTATTAAAGGATCGAGAAATATGGGTGTTAAAAAATTAATGTTAACGAATAGAACGAACTTTTATTCCAGAGGAATGTCGAGAGATTTTCGTTAAACGGTTGAACATTCGTGACAATTTGCGAGTTGTTTAATTAGATAGAAGGTTCACTTACCCACGGGTGCTGCCATGATGGCCGCTACAGCCACAAAGAGAAGAGCCACAAGAAAATAGACCTTCACCATTTTGGCTAAAGTTTTTGTGAAAATTCGACGGTAAACTGTGTTCAAGTTACTGAAGAATAAACCAAGAAGTGTCTGATGACTGAACGTTAGCTGGCGCGGTTTATATACAACTCCGTGTCCATTGAACTATGTGTGTACAAGTGCATACTCAATGAAGTATAGTATATAAGGCAATCTCATCATCAGCATACGGGTAAGTCCCTGAAACCTGGAATGAACTCTTGCTGTGTGGTCGCGTCAGACGGAAAAAGGTTATCTCTTTTGTAATTGCTAATTGCTCTACTTCGATAAATATATCTGTGTTCCTGATGTTGCAGAATCAAAGATCAATAGTTACAATTGTACAAATTATGCCACTAGTATCGATAATTCAATGATATTCTATTAAGTTGCTTCGTTTACGCTTCAAATCAATTAGCTATTTATTAAATATTTTACCAAGTGCATTATTTTGTTTCTCATATGTCAGATTTAAAGATTGACAATTACGATTACATAAATTGTAGAATTAATTGTTAAATACTTTCATTAGATGTTTTATGAAACATTTTCGTTTAAATCCGTTTTACGATCTCAGACATTGAAAGAATGCGTATATAATTCATCCGATAATTTTTATAACAAATATCTTTTACATTCCCTCATCGTCTTTCTAATTAATCACTTAGATAGGAAATAATAATATGCTGATTCCCGAACTGAAGTAAATTTCAAAATGTTTTTAAACGATTCCAATATAACAATGCAAGATGTTAATGTTGAACACTGTGAAAATTGGAATAGAATGGTCGTATTTTGGATGTAATGAGAACAAAGAGAAATATTGATTCTCGAGGTGTGTGCTTTTTTTATTAAAATTAATCGGACTTGTCATATCAAAATATTTCCATCTTTCTTCGTTTTATTCTTTTTATAAATAATATCTTTACAACCATGTACATATATAACATACAATATTTCTATTCTCGTAATTGAACTGCAAATCTTTACGCAAGTTTATATTTTTATTAACTAACTAAATTGTATTAAATATGTGTATTATCGAATTAATCGAACTTGTCATATCAAAATATTTCCATCTTTCTTCGTTTTATTCTTTTTATAAATAATATCTTTACAACCATGTACATATATAACATATAATATTTCTATTCTCGTAATTGAACTGCAAATCTTTACGCAAGTTTATATTTTTATTAACGTAACTAAATTGTATTAAATATGTGTATTAAATATTATAAAAAGCTTGAATATTTTATATATTTTTGCATGTTACGCATATACTGTACACTTCTTTGTTCTTATATTTTCATATTTATTATAAACGCATAAACATATCCATAATCTACTTGAAATGTTCTAGCAAACTTAAAGTTGCCCTCTGCTATTGGAAATTTTCTACATTGTTTGATAAATAAGTTTTATCTGGTGTTTTCATATAATTCATTGCTTCGATTTTTGGTATTTCCAAATTTAGATATACGAACACATGTATGCAAATTGGGGATTCCTAGAGCGAGAAACTTTTACGCTTAACACCAATTATACTCTCTGATACCGAATGCTAACAGATAAACGTTAAAGAATTTCCGTTATCTGAAACATTGGGTTTTCCCACACGCATACCATTCCTTTCAATCAGTGTTATTGTCGTTATGACCGATGTTTCAAAGTCACGATCTTTTCCTTTCGTATTTCATAATCCGAGCTTAAATTTCATTTTATAAATAATACAATTTCAATTTAATGAAATAAAATATATAAATAAAATAAAACCTTCAAAGATTTATCTTCTCTTACTGCGAACTGCGACTATAATTTTGGAACCACAACTGTAAATTAATGTACAAATTGTACCATATTTTATAATTACGAAATTTTTATAAAATTTCCTTTCTATCTTTTATAACGAAGGAAGAAATATCTTGAAATAATTTAAGTATTTTGTTAGGTTCGTCGCATGCGTCTAATAAATTTATAAATCTTTTCTGTTCAACAGATGACAATGCGGTTGAATGAAAATTTTGCAACCATTCCGATGATAAATAACAACATATCGCTTTCTAAGTGGAAATTAATAAAATTAATAAAAAATTGACAACATCGATTATTTAGAAATTACAATCTTAATTAAGGACTAATATAATTTAACGGAAGGGAAAATTTTTCGTTCAAGGTAACGTTACCACACAAAAGTATGATTTATTTTCGATATAAGATTTAAGGAAAGATATGATTAAAATTCTCTTTTAGTTATTCCTAGATATTTTCATCGCATACATATTTTTCAGAGACAGAGTACTTGCCAAAATTGGATATTTTCAGAATGTAAATATACTGCCATATTTTTTTATAAAGTTAAAAGCTTTTAATACTTGCTTCCCTTCAAGGTATATATACTTGGTATTTACGTAGCCATTTCAAATAGAAGTAGTATTTCTTGATGTGGACGTACATTCTCTTATTAGATACTACGATATTGTTTATGAAGGAAAATTAAAAACGCATAGAATATTGCATTCGATTAAGAAACTTTATTTAGCACAAATTTAAATTACGGACTTTCCGTATACATAGTTAATTTACGTTAAATCTAATAATTCATTCGTATCATATTTTCTCGAAAAATAAATCTTCCCTGTGCACTCAAAGATAAGCACCTGAATCACGCGACATAACTTAGAAAGTATAATACTCTGCTTTTCATTTTTTTTTTTTTTTTTACGCTATGTGATACAGAACGTTACGTTGTGTAATAGAAAAATTGGTAAACGTGTGATTGAGAAAATACAAAAATACGTATAATTAAATCAAACGTTATAATACTGTAACTTTATAAGCTATATCAATACTGTAAGATAAACTACCGTGAAAAACACCTGATATCCCTACACCATTACAAATTTTCTACCGCTATATCATACTTTTAATATTAATCCCACTTCTATCAAAAACAATTTAAGAATTGTTAATCAATCGTCGGTAACTGCAAAATTTTATAAGACGAACCGATGCTGTCAAAAACCTGTAAAAGTCAACGATATTTCAATTTCTTTTTTTCAACCGAGTTACTGATATCATATTTTCCGGTGGTTGATGAAATTTTAAACAATCGATCAGAAACAAAATATTTCACTTTGTTTCTTTACATAACGGTATAATGTGCTGATCCATTGCGCCATAAAGCAGATATTGTACACTTGTCGAACATGTCATCTCGTTCACCGAGCTCCGCTTATACGTAGGATAAAATGTACATCATCTTTGTTCAAGCAACGTGTAAATACCACCGGGATTCACTGTAGACTTGGAGTTGTGAATTTTTCCTCGTTGATAAACCAGAATTTCGCAAACCAACGTTATTCTATTTATTAATATCTTCATTGAGATTATCTTGGTCAAGGAAAAACTTCGCTGATATTTCCTTACCCGTAGTTCCTTATCGGACGACCGTGAGAGACGAAACGTTAAAGTTGTATCTATAAATTGAACGATATCGATTAGTTCTGGATAGACGACTATTTTTTATAACTAAATTATGGGTATATTATGAATTCATAGAAAATCTAAAGATAAAGAAACACATAGAATGTACGTAATTGGCAAAAATGAACAAAGCATGATACGAAGTTTATATTAAATATAAATGTGGTAAAAGATTAAAGTACTTCTAAAGTCGACTGTTTCTTATAACTAAATGACAGGTATTTTATGAATTTATAGAAAATCTAAAAATGAAGAAACACATAGAATGTACGTAATTGGCAAAAATGAACAAAGCATGATACGAAGTTTACATTAAATATAAATGTGGTAAAAGATTAAAGTACTTCTAAAGTCGACTGTTTCTTGTAATTAAATGACGAGTATTTTATGAATTCATAGAAAATCTAAAAATGAAGAAACACATAGAATGTACGTAATTGGCAAAAATAAACAAAGCATGATACGAAGTTTATATTAAATATAAATGTGGTAAAAGATTAAAGTACTTCTAAAGTAGACTGTTTCTTATAACTAAATGACGGGTATTTTATGAATTCATAGAAAATCTAAAAATGAAGAAACACATAGAATGTACGTAATTGGCAAAAATAAACAAAGCATGATACGAAGTTTATATTAAATATAAATGTGGTAAAAGATTAAAGTACTTCTAAAGTCGACTGTTTCCTATAACTAAATTATGGGTATTTTATGAATTCATAGAAAATCTAAAAATGAAGAAACACATAGAATGTACGTAATTGGCAAAAATAAACAAAGCATGATACGAAGTTTATATTAAATATAAATGTGGTAAAAGATTAAAGTACTTCTAAAGTCGACTGTTTCTTATAACTAAATGACAGGTATTTTATGAATTCATAGAAAATCTAAAAATGAAGAAACACATAGAATGTACGTAATTGGCAAAAATGAACAAAGCATGATACGAAGTTTACATTAAATATAAATGTGGTAAAAGATTAAAGTACTTCTAAAGTCGACTGTTTCTTATAATTAAATGACGGGTATTTTATGAATTTATAGAAAATCTAAAAATGAAGAAACACAGAATGCACGTAATTGGCAAAAATGAACAAAGCATGATACAAAGTTTATATTAAATAAAAATTTTGTTGAAGATTAAAGTACTCTGATGGAAGTATAAACAAAACAAATTTCTGTAGAATCAAGTAAATTTTCATAAAAATATGCCATATAAATTTGCATAAATATTGGTGGCCCGGCAATTACTATCGTTTGAGTAGAACGTGTTAAGGATATGGCAAGCTTTAATCGTAATTATTGACGAATCATAAGGTAAAGTAACTCCGGTCTAACGTAAGGTGTATAATATTATTTGTGTCACATAGAATCGATTTACTATGAAATAAGAAAACATTGCTAATGGGTTGAACTAAAATTAAATTATAAGTATGGAATTAAAAGGTATTATCGTGGGCTATACCTGTTCATTAATGTCTGTTACACAAGTAATGTCTGTTACAATGGAGAAGATCGAGACGTTAAATTTGAAGTGTTCTCCTTCGGCGAAAATAATTACCGAAGTCGTAAAATGAATAGGATACTTGCAAACAATTTTCGCGGACAATTAATTTGACGTTCTTTGTTCATTTAACAGCGAATAATTCTCACCTAATCTTCTTGAGAGATATTCAGACCTCGTTTTATTGTCCAGTGCAGCAGTTTATGTTTCGTTGCTGAATAAACAGTACATCGAGTGAACTGAATATTAAATAAATAGACAACGTGATTGCGTACTAATTATATTGTATTAAAATTACCAACCACATATCTGAAGAAGATACTAATTAATTTAAATCTCTTTCAACTTTTTACTGTTGTAAAAAAAAAAAAGAAATATTGTTGTAAAAAGATTTCCAGTCAATTTTAGTACCTAGTTTCATTGCGTTGTTGAATAATTCAATTTGAATAATTTACTATTTAATATTGATATATCGTGAAAGAAAAGCTTCAAGCGAAAGACCAAAATCACATTTCTGAAATGATATTGCAATATGTTTATCATTTAGTTCTCTTGTCTCCCCGTACTCTTTATTTTACTTTTATATTAAATTACAAAACATCTTTCATTACTTCGTACAAACTTTTATATCGTACATTGGTGATATGACAGTACAAATTGTTCGATACAAAGACATCGTACAGATAATGCATCGTATAAATCACTTTGCATTACGCTTGATTGAGTCTCTTTTTTCAATGGAAAGATAATGCAACGTATTATAGATTCATAAAATATACAGTAACAAAAAGGAAAGCGAAGCTGATAGAGTAAAAGATATAGTAACAAAAAGGAAAGCGAAGCCAGTAATATATAGAAGTACAATAATAAAAGGAGAAAAGAAGAAAAAACATGATTAAATATGATAAACGTTAAAAGATTTTTAAAGACGGATGTTAACCAAAGTAACGACGTGCTCTATCCATGAAAACTGTGAATTATTAGATAGTATACGTATGTAGTCCAGCACAGCGATTATAGTACAAAAGGAAGAATTATTTTGTTCACAAGCTAGCTGTTTTGCCAAAAGGGTTAATCCTCACGCCAACATTACGAAGGCCATCGGTAAGTCTTTTGCCCAATTCAGTGTCCACTTCCGTAAAGTTCTTCACGGCCCTCTCGACGATGAACGTTGACGCATTACGAAGGCTATTAACCAGGTTGTTCACCAGCCTGGTTTTTTCGTCATCGTTGAGAACTCGTCTCCAAAATATGGTTGCCTGTTCGAAATTATCTTCTTCGTCTACCATGTCGTAACGGCCCACGTCGCCGCTCACGTGGAAGCTTGTGGAACGAGCAGCTGGGCATTCTTGTGGGCCATTGAAACTGTTGGGGAAATAGTTCGGCGCACCATTTTGATTATAGAAGGACATAAAGCTATCGCGTTGATAATTCATCGCCGAAATCGCCTAAAAAATAAAACGATTCTTCGTTTATTTTTCCTTTTATTATGAGTGACGATACAGTTATTGGAAAAAATATAAAAACAGATGAGAAATTGATCTACTTATTGATTACTATCGTTATGATATACGCATATTGCCATATTATACAAATGGAATATCTCCTTTGCTGGCTGATATATGCAAGTATATTATATATGCATATGAGAGCAATTACCTTGTACGGGCAGTTCACAGGTAACTGAAGATGATTCGGCCCAAGACGATGCCTCTGAGTATCACCGTAAGAGAATAGTCGACCCTGTAGCATTCTGTCAGGACTTGCTTCAATACCAGGTACCATGTGAGCCGGATTGAAGGCTATTTGCTCCACGTCAGCAAAGTAATTTTCAGGATTTCGGTCTAGCACCAGCTTACCAACAGGTATGAGCGGGAACTCGTCATGTGGCCATACCTGTTCAGATAGGAACAAAGCGCTTCTTTAAATCTTACTACCATCCCAAATTTTCTTAAAAATTTCAGCCGCGACACGAATCTTTAATTTCTCCACGATTAAAATCAATGGCTATTCGTTGTGACTTATCTTAACATCTCATCTTCAACGTATATTTCAATAAATGAATAGGAAAATTTATATAATATACGTTGATATGATACGTTGATATAAGACAAATAGTTACTAATCATAGACTGCATATTCATCTAGTTCTCTTTTTACGAACGTAATCGTTTAAATCCTGCGTATAAAATTCGAACTCTGTTGTTTGAACCAACGCTTGTATTTTATAAAATCACGTGATAAAATTACTTTATCAAGATCTAACGTATCGAGTTACATTGTCATTACTTTGGTCAAATCGAAGGGGTTCCATCTGAACTTCTTTACTTGACACGGCTTCATCACTTGAATAGAGAACGTCCACGTCGGATAATTATGTGTAGCGATCGCATTGTAAAGATCTTTGATCGAGTAATCGGGATCAGAGCTGCTTAATTCAGCCGCCTTATCGACTGGGATATTTTTAATTCCTTGGTCGGTCTGAAATAATTTCAAATAATTTTATTAAAAGAATAGAGATGAATAAGTATGTGCATACATACAAACATTTTTCGTTTATGACAAAATCTCTTCTCTTTCCTTATTCTTTGCTAGATTATATCAAATTAAATAAAAATACAATAAAATATTGTATATGTATTTAAAAAGCATATAAATTTTTAATATGATAAATAATCTTTAAAACTCGACAGATGAACAAAATTGAGCGTAATATTTAACGTTGTAATATATAATATTAAAGTTTAATATTATCGACAGCTTCATGTTCTTTTATTTCGAAATTTATTTCATAAGCTACCGGCTTTTTCTCAAAATAAATGCACATTTTCAAACATTCCATTCATTCGATTCGGTTCACGTATATCATTATTTATACTCTTTCTCGTGTTTTACGCCGTTTTGTATCTGCAATCGACATTCGCTGCTATTTATGAAACATATTTTTTTATTCATAACGAGTTTTTTTGCTTTAACTTTCGTTTCTATAAACTAATTGAATACCAAATATTAAACCTTGTAATTTTGAAACTGATATATACAAATCTTTTCAAATAAAATATAAAATATTTTGACTGGCTAATCTTCTTATACAAGTATTTTCAACACGGATACACGGTATCTTATGTTTAATTGTTTAACTTCAATTGTTTAAAATTTAAAACTGCGCTTCCATGCTTTGATCAAAACAATCAACAGAAGTAGACTTTTTTTCTTCTTCGAGAAAATACAATGGAAAATACAATCTGACACAATCTGATACTATCCGTTCGCGTAATAAAAAATGTAGAAAGTCGCCTCATCACAATGATAGCTACAACGAACAAACGCGTCGAACCGTTGTATCATTAATTTCCACAAAACACAACAGAACTAAACTCATCTCTTTTCGTTTCCAAGGTTTTACATTCTTTACGCAATAAAGCTTCTAATCACGTTACATATATATATTTTATAAACTATCGTCGATAGACCGTAGAATCTGTTGTATACACAGAAATAAAATCTAAATAACAATTTATTTCACCTGCTAAAAATTGTAATTAATATTTTATCTGAAACATTTTATGTGTATCTTTGCGTACTATATTGATTCTACGTATTTTAAGGTTTTCAAACATCGCATAAAAGCTTAAGAAGCCTTCTCATCGATGTTCAATTTTCGTTCTACATTTTCACAAACATAATCTCTCGCTATTTCCTAGTATCGTACAAGTCATATACCTCGGTTTCCCCAAAACGACGACGCTTATCCTGTAAAGTATAATAAAAGTCGCACCTTGTAGTGGAATTTACAGTAGACTATGTCGTTGTCGGCGTTCACCAGCTTGAACGTATGGGAGCCGTAACCATTCATGTGACGATGACCGTCGGGAATACCTCGATCCGAAAACAGGAACATGATCTGGTGCGTTGACTCGGGTCTCAGAGAGATGAAGTCCCAGAACATGTCGGCGTCCTATGCAAGACAATTCAATTAACACGCCGTTTAGACTGGTGCGCGCTAATTAGTGAACGTGGATACACTGTACGCAGAATAGCAAGGCATACATGTAGTCGCATCTACGCTAACAACTATATAACAACCATATAAATGTACAATTACGCGCTTTTCGACGAGAAAACCGAAAACGCACGCGATTATAAAAACGATAGGAACCCGAGAACGATAAACTATGTCCCTTAATAAATAAAATTACTGCTAGCAATTCCTGTATCAGTATCAGTGAATGATAAATCGCAAACATCGTTAGATGGCATCGGTCGGTGCAACTGTATGCAATTTTCTTCTCCAACGTACAAGATTATTTGCGAAGGCTATACACTAAGTTCTCTTCTAAATAAACAAAACACAGTGTACGTTCTAGTTCGCAGCGACGATCAAGAAGCTTCGACTCAACGTTACATTGCTACGCTCGCATTTCCACGAGGAACAGGATCGATTGGGGATCGCAAGAGCTTCTACGTAGGATTTCACAAGTATCCGAAACTCGACTCCGGAAAGTCACGAGTATTTAGGAAATCCTACGCTGCAAGAAAGTTTCCAGTTCCGGCCGATTTAGACTAATCACTGTCTGACCTGAATCGAGTCTCCAGAGGTATCTGAAAATTTCTAATACTATCTCACGTTAATTAACTTATCGTTTACTGATCGGATACCAGGCAATCCTGGCATGTAGCTGTTACTCTAACAATCTTGGTAATTTCAAAATAAACTTCACAAGCTGGTCTTCAAGTTTTGATCCCTCGCAGATGTTTTATTATTTCTACCGCATAATCTAATTACCTCGTTGTACTATCTGTCGTATTTCCGTTAGGATGGCTTAAAAGAAACGCGAGAAAGTAACATTTGAAACGCTTTTAAACATTTATATTTCATATTGTTAACGCTTATTCTTAATCAAACGCTAAAGTTTCAGATTCGGACCTGAAACGAATTCATATGCGACGAACAAAGCATAGCAAAGTTCCAAAATCAGTTTCACCATTTCGTAGGCAATAAACTCTGCCAACAAAGCTACCACGATTACCGAACTCTTACTATACAGAATAAATTTGAACATGATTTAGCTTGAATACAAAATTAAAATAGTATAATCGTCGGTTATAAAGTCCGTACAACTCGTAACGTTTCTTGCACGAACTTAAAGTAACAGGCGACAGAAAAATTAACTCTGACTGAGCAAAATCTGCATGTCCAACTATCCGAGAAGGAACAGAAAAATAAAACTCTAACGTATGAATATTTAGATCCGACTCTAACGTTGTCTATCCTCTAAAAAAGGATAGAAAAGAAAACGACCTGTTGCAAGTGTTGAAGAAATCTCAACTTCGTAAAGTACAACTCGCTAAACCGATCGGATAACAAACCTTCAAGTGAGTGACAGGATTTCTTTTTTGCGTGTGGATAAAGCTGGGGAAGAATATCGGGTCCTTGATGAAGAAGATCGGCGTGTTGTTGCCCACCAAATCCCAGATACCGTCCTCGGTGTAGAATTTGATCGCAAAACCACGTGGATCTCTGCGAACGAAAGAGAACAAAGAATCGATCGATGAGCAAGAAAAAACAAACTCACAGGACTAAAGCATTGCTATTAACGGCGTAAAAGGAAGTTTTATTTCAGGGAAGAAATATCTTCCTCTCGTATTTCAGTCGCGATTATGATCGAAGGGACAATCGACTGAACGTTCAAGTTAAAACGCAACTGAGAAACAGTGACAAAAGCCGTGAAATCGCGCGTGATTCATCGAAAATTGTCGTAGCTACAGCTTCGGGAAGAAAAAAAAGGAAATTTTCCACGATTGGGTAGTCGGCCGATTAATCGCGAGGACGACGCGCGCGTTCGCTTTTTCGCGCGTTTCCGTGTGACTAAGCCGGTTGATTTGTACGCAAGAAACAACGGTTGTTTCGAGCTCCGTTTCCGGCATTTTTGCAACCCATAATTGTCATGAATTGCGCGAAGTCTGAGTTTCCCCTTCGCGGCCATTAGTCTCCATTGTCTTGGGACCATTCGCGCTTTTGTAAACTACTTTTTCAGGTAATTTGCAAGTAACTGTCCGTGAATAGTACAAGCATCGATCCATTATGTACGTTCCGTGGTTATTTTTAACTATTCGAGCACGGATGTTCACGCAATTTCTTACAAACGTAACTAAACAGACGGATTCCAAGTAGAAACAAGTTTCGTCCGTCAAATATTCCAATGAACGTTATTTTATAAATCTCTGGCAAACGTGCGAGAATCAGCAAGCGACTCGTAGGGGAACAATAGGAAATATTTATAAACTTCTGATCTACAAATCTCTGATCTCATCGTTAACGATCGAAATAAATCTTCACTTCCTTAACTCAGTGTTCTTTCGTTGAGCAAGAATTTTCTGAGGCTCAGTCCCCAGCCAGAGAACGACGCGCGGAAATTCTTCGTCCCTTTTAAGGGGCTAATGAAAATAAGAAAATTTCTACACGTATGAAATACGAGACGAAGAATGGCGGGCATCTCGCGCAAGCACGTTCGAGCGGAAATGTACACGTTGGCAATTACCTGACGGTATCAGAGGAGCCAGACTCGCCGCCCACGCTGGAAAATCTCACAGCGACCGGAGTACGTTTTCCAATGGAGGAGAAAACCTTTGCCTTACAGTAGTTGGTAATGTCGTGGGTAACTTCGAAATAACCGAATGCACCTGCGACCAAACAAAAAGCAAAGAAGAGATAACGATTCAGTAGTACGGTCGGTTATCCGCGTTACTCCGACGTTCCGAACGTTTTATGGATATTTCCTCTGTGCATATGTAACTTCTTCTACGACTTTTCAGTTTTCCCGCGGCCTTCTTATTTTTTCATCTTCTTTCGCTTGTTTTCTCGTTGGTCGGATTATACGATACGAGGCTGCTATCTGGAACTGCAACTCTCGTGAATTGCTTCGTTCCGTTGGAAGATAGAAACGAAGGCGGTGAAATACGACGGCGAGACGGAAGATGATGATTGTTAAGCAGATGAGATGGTTCGTCAGAATGTTACGTGCTAATTCGGACACCGCGATGCGAAAGATCGTTATGTTCGTTAATATGTCGATGAAAGTAATCGAACTGTCTTTCCTGAAATTTCATCAACCACGTGTAAAAATATTGCTATGACGCTACAAATAATATACATTATAATTATAAAGCACTTTCCTACGTTAATTTAGTTTCTTACATTAACCAGCAAAGTGCTGCTGTAATTTAAGCATGTCTTGTCTCGTTTATTCCTGATATTTAAGTCGTTGATTCTGTAGTATATAGTGTCTCTTAAGTACGCTAAACACAATTGATATTATTTTTGGTCTCCTGGCCGCGTCAAAGATTAAATTTACAACGCGAAAGGATTAAGAACAAGTTTTTAGAGTTACGCGCTTGAGCTTAAGACCTTAAAAAATCAAATTCAAACTTTAACATTGCATTCTACAGATTGTTCGCACTTTATCATGTGAAAAATTCTTCCAATACCTCTGCTATAGTAGATCGCGAGACTAGCTGCTGTATTTTATAGCTCGACAGCTATAAGGCTATCATATAGTCATAAAATGTATACATAGAACAACACATATTTCGTTATATTCTTCGGTAGATGTCCTGCGATATGTTGAAAACGTGACGAGTCAACGTACCAGCTCCTTTCGCGTGCACCACACGTTCCGGAATCCTTTCTCTGGAGAAATGAGACAGTTCGTCAATAAAAACGAAATCTTGAAGCAGAATAGGGCCATTTGGACCAACCGTCAAGCTTGCTGTCTTCTGTGCGATCGGGTTTCCATTTCCGGTTAGCAATACATTCCGGCCCTGAAGAAAACAATAAACCGTTGATAAAGAAAGAGCTATAGATTTTTGCAGAAAGTGTCATGCTCTTGTTTAAAACTAAAATTCAATTTCTCTCGATACGCTCAACTCGAAACTTATATCTTTTCTATGTGTTGTTTACTTCTATACGTTTGAATGAAATATTTTGTATTTATTTTACTACCCAGGCAGATGTTACGTTATAATGATTTTTTATTTAGATTATTAAGACGAGTCGCCTAATTTCGTTTGCATTCGAATTAATATATTATTTCTTTATCATTTATATATCATTATCTCTAAAAGCGACTGCTTTATTTCGAGAAACTCCCTATTAACATTCAACAGCTTGGTAATAACTTAAATCAACGTAGTTGAAATGACGATTACGTCGAATGTATTTTATGTGCCGCGATGAGTCGTTCTTTCGCGGTCAATTAAGTAAATCTGACGTGTCGATGCGAATTATTGTGATGGGATTGCTGTGTTACACGAGGGATTGCGTTTTGTGCAACGCAAGTACTATTCCATAATCAAAGTCAACATTGACTAATCCGTTGTTACGGAATTAACTCGAAACGCCGCGTAGATATGCAACCGGTGAAACTCATCGCATATCGCGAGAACAGTTTCATTTTGTACGTTGCGCTGTATGCCAAAGTGTTTCCGTGTGTGGTAATTCTACGCAAGTTAAATTTCACTGCCCTTTTCTAATGAAAAATACAAGCTCAGATTCCTTATATGTGCGATATACGTATATCACACACAGAGAGAAGTGGACACAGGGATTGTAAAAACGAAGCCTCTCAAAGTACGAAATGAGAAATGAACGAATGGTTCATCAACAAATAAATTGAGACACAAGCTGACCTTTCTAACGAATCTTTAACTTCCAGTCTTGACTTAGACTCAGACTTAGACTTTGTTTTCCAAATTGATCTCGAAGCCAACATTTACTCTGTTCTACGTTACGCTCTTGGTGCTTTTCTTGGCAATAAGATAGTCCTTGAATAACGAAGATATTCGACGTTTAAATAAAATTTGCAATGAAAGAAACCGAAAGTACGAAGAATTTTCGAGTTAGAGTTTTACAAAATTTTAGCAATGCAATTGTGAATCTTTCTGAAAAATATCAAAGAGGCAAGAATATAGGTAATATTAAAATGTATATAAAACATGCAAAGTAAAGCGTTTATTGTAACGTTCAGTGGATGAAAGAACCTCTGTTTAGGACGCATATTTTAGTCATGTTACTAATACAAATGTCTACTAATAAGATTATATGTTACGACATAGTACCTGGAGAAGAGTGATCTTTAAAAAATAACATCAATAGGATCAAGATTTCTACCTGAGATACATAGAAAATGGGAAAGTTGACGACTATCGTCTGATATCTGGCGATTAGCAAAAAGTAATATTATTCGTGCATTACTTCTTATCAAAAGTAATAAATCTCGATAATAATCGACAATTCATTTGCAAATCTACCGAGAAGATATATCGGTAACTTGAAACTAAAAATCGTTACCAAGCCCATCTGTTACCTACGAGTGATCGATATATGTAACTATGTACCATTTTTCAAAGTTGCAGAATAGTGTCATTTTTTATCGTACACGAACCACGTCCATGACTCACTTCGAAGTCTCGTTATAGTAATTATCGTCGTTCATGCCCGATTCTACGGAATATTTCGATGGTAATTTCTAATTCCATGGAGAATCGCGACTAGCGATTCAATTATCTTGCAAGAATCGTCCGAGTGCATCGAAATAAAAATGAAAAAAGAACGTGCAACTATCGTGCGTTATTCGTTTATCTAATCACCATATAATAAATACGATCTTTAACGAAGAAAATACAATTGCAACGGAAAAGAAAATAACGCGTTATTTTGAACGAAGCGATAACCGATAATTTTTCCGGTGAAAACGAAATAATGGAGAAACAACGAACCTGAAATATGTTTGTCTAATATGTTGCTACCTTGTAACGTGTAATTATTGCAAATACATAGTTGCTGAAACGAAACCGATGTTCTTTATTTTTGAAACGATAGTGGAATTGAATATATTTTATGAAATAGGACATTCAAATTAAGTAGTAATTTGTACTAATTGACTCGCGTTATTTTTTCTTTCCTCTGTCTCTTTCCCAGAGCAAAAAATTAATTTTTTCAGAATAAGAAATATTTCGTCGTAAATAACTTTCTTTCTTCTTTTAGAAAAACGAATTCTTATCTAAACTGATGTGTCAACCTTCGT